>NW_027256885.1:29957476-30491518 GCF_029215685.1 Pituophis catenifer annectens | reverse complement strand
CAGAATAGCTATCTGAGTCTCCCAGAGAGCAACACAGAGTTGCAGTTTGTCAGCACAAAAAAAGGTCCAGAAACTTGTGAATGAGATTTCACAGAACCAGGGCTGTAGAAACAACTTAGTTTACGTAGGTAAAATCTGGCTAGAAAGAATATGAACATAAAAGCCTACGAAAAAGAGAAAGACACATTGTACCTTTACAGGGAGGATATCTGAGAAGTGGGTGTGGCTCACTGATGATGCCTTAAAAGGCAGAAATAGCTATCTGAGTCTCCTAGAGTGCAACACAGAGTTGCAGTTTGTCAGCAGAAAAAAGGCCCAGAAACTTGTGAATGAGATTTCACAGAACCAGGGCTGTAGAACAACTTAGTTTACGTAGGAGTAAAACCTGGCTAGAAAGAATATGCACATAAAAGCCTACGAAAAAGAAAAGACACATTGTACCTTTACAGGGAGGGATATCTGAGAAGTGGGTGTGGCTCACTGATGATGCCTTAAAAGGCAGAAATAGCTATCTGAGTCTCCCAGAGAGCAACACAGAGTTGCAGTTTGCCAGCAGAAAAAAGACCCAGAACTTTGTGAATGAGATTTCACAGAACCAGGGCTGTAGAACCAACTTAGTTTACGTAGGTAAAACCTGGCTAGAAAGAATATGCACATAAAAGCCTACGAAAAAGAAAAAGACACATTGTACCTTTACAGGAGGATATCTGAGGAGTAGGTGTGTCTCACTGATGATGCCTTAAAAGGCAGAAATAGCTATCTGAGTCTCCCCAGAGAGCAACACAGAGTTGCAGTTTGTCAGCACAAAAAAGGTCCAGAAACTTGTGAATGAGATTTCACAGAACCAGGGCTGTAGAACAACTTAGTTTACGTAGGTAAAACCTGGCTAGAAAGAATATGCACATAAAAGCCTACGAAAAAGAAAAAGACACATTGTACCATTACAGGGAGGATATCTGAGAAGTGGGTGTGGCTCACTGATGATGCCTTAAAAGGCAGAAATAGCTATCTGAGTCTCCCAGAGAGCAACACAGAGTTTCAGTTTGTCAGCAGGAAAAAAGGCCCAGAAACTTGTGAATAAGATTTCACAGAACCAGGGCTGTAGAACAACTTAGCTTACGTAGGTAAAACCTGGCTAGAAAGAATATGCACATAAAAGCCTACGAAAAGAAAAAGACACATTGTACCTTTACAGGGGAGGATATCTGAGAAGTGGGTGTGGCTCACTGATGATGCCTTAAAAGGCAGAAATAGCTATCTGAGTCCTCCCAGAGAGCAACACAGAGTTGCAGTTTGTCAGCAGAAAAAAGGCCCAGAAACTTGTGAATGAGATTCCACAGAACCAGGGCTGTAGAACAACTTAGCTTACGTACGTAAAACCTGGCTAGAAAGAATATGCACCTAAAAGCCTACGAAAAACAAAAAGACACATTGTACCTTTACACGGAGGATATCTGAGAAGTGGGTGTGGCTCACTGATGATGCCTTAAAGGCAGAAATAGCTATCTGAGTCTCCCAGAGAGCAACACAGAGTTGCAGTTTGTCAGCAGAAAAAAGGCCCAGAAACTTGTGAATGAGATTTCACAGAACCAGGGCTGTAGAACAACTTAGTTTACGTAGGTAAAACCTGGCTAGAAAGAATATGCACATAAAAGCCTACGAAAAAGAAAAAGACACATTGTACCATTACAGGGAGGATATCTGAGAAGTGGGTGTGGCTCACTGATGATGCCTTAAAGGCAGAATAGCTATCTGAGTCTCCCAGAGAGCAACACAGAGTTTCAGTTTGTCAGCAGAAAAAAGGCCCAGAAACTTGTGAATAAGATTTCACAGAACCAGGGCTGTAGAACAACTTAGCTTACGTAGGTAAAACCTGGCTAGAAAGAATATGCACATAAAAGCCTACAAAACAGAAAAAGACACATTGTACCTTTACAGGGAGGATATCTGAGAAGTGGGTGTGGCTCACTGATGATGCCTTAAAAGGCAGAAATAGCTATCTGAGTCTCCCAGAGAGCAACACAGAGTTGCCAGTTTGTCAGCAGAAAAAAGGCCCAGAAACTTGTGAATGAGATTTCACAGAACCCAGGGCTGTAGAACAACTTAGCTTACGTACGTGAAACCTGGCTAGAAAGATTATGCACCTAAAAGCCTACGAAAAACAAAAAGACACATTGTACCTTACAGGGAGGATATCTGAGAAGTGGGTGTGGCTCACTGTTGATGCCTTAAAAGGCAGAAATAGCTATCTGAGTCTCCTGAGTGCACACAGAGTTGCAGTTTGTCAGCAGAAAAAAGGCCCAGAAACTTGTGAATGAGATTTCACAGAACCAGGGCTGTAGAACAACTTAGTTTACGTAGGTAAAACCTGGCTAGAAAGAATATGCACATAAAAGCCTACGAAAAAGAAAAAGACACATTGTACCTTTACAGGGAGGATATCTGAGAAGTGGGTGTGGCTCACTGATGATGCCTTAAAAGGCAGAAATAGCTATCTGAGTCTCCCGAGAGCAACACAGAGTTGCAGTTTGCCAGCAGAAACAAGACCCAGAAACTTGTGAATGAGATTTTCACAGAACCCAGGGCTGTAGAACAACTTAGCTTACGTAGGTAAAACCTGGCTAGAAAGAATATGCACATAAAGCCTACGAAAAAGAAAAAGACACATTGTACCTTTACAGGGAAGATATCTGAGAAGTGGGTGTGGCTCACTGATGATGCCTTAAAAGGCAGAAATAGCTATCTGAGTCTCCCAGAGAGCAACACAGAGTTGCAGTTTGTCAGCACAAAAAAAGGTCCAGAAACTTGTGAATGAGATTTCAAAGAACCAGGGCTGTAGAACAACTTAGCTTACGTAGGTAAAACCTGGCTAGAAAGAATATGCACATAAAAGCCTACGAAAAAGAAAAAGACACATTGTACCTTTACAGGGAGGATATCTGAGAAGTGGTGTGGCTCACTGATGATGCCTTAAAAGGCAGAAATAGCTATCTGAGTCTCCCAGAGAGCAACACAGAGTTGCAGTTTGTCAGCAGAAAAAAGGCCCAGAAACTTGTGAATGAGATTTCACAGAACCAGGGCTGTAGAACAACTTAGTTTACGTAGGTAAAACCTGGCTAGAAAGAATATGCACATAAAAGCCTACGAAAAAGAAAAAGACACATTGTACCATTACAGGGAGGATATCTGAGAAGTGGGTGTGGCTCACTGATGATGCCTTAAAAGGCAGAAATAGCTATCTGAGTCTCCCAGAGAGCAACACAGAGTTTCAGTTTGTCAGCAGAAAAAAGGCCCAGAAACTTGTGAATAAGATTTCACAGAACCAGGGCTGTAGAACAACTTAGCTTACGTAGGTAAAACCTGGCTAGAAAGAATATGCACATAAAAGCCTACGAAAAAGAAAAAGACACATTGTACCTTTACAGGGAGGATATCTGAGAAGTGGGTGTGGCTCACTGATGATGCCTTAAAAGGCAGAAATAGCTATCTGAGTCTCCCAGAGAGCAACACAGAGTTGCAATTTGTCAGCAGAAAAAAGGCCCAGAAACTTGTGAATGAGATTCCACAGAACCAGGGCTGTAGAACAACTTAGCTTACGTACGTAAAACCTGGCTAGAAAGAATATGCACCTAAAAGCCTACGAAAAACAAAAAGACACATTGTACCTTTACACGGAGGATATCTGAGAAGTGGGTGTGGCTCACTGATGATGCCTTAAAAGGCAGAAATAGCTATCTGAGTCTCCCAGAGAGCAACACAGAGTTGCAGTTTGTCAGCAGAAAAAAGGCCCAGAAACTTGTGAATGAGATTTCACAGAACCAGGGCTGTAGAACAACTTAGTTTACGTAGGTAAAACCTGGCTAGAAAGAATATGCACATAAAAGCCTACGAAAAAGAAAAAGACACATTGTACCATTACAGGGAGGATATCTGAGAAGTGGGTGTGGCTCACTGATGATGCCTTAAAAGGCAGAAATAGCTATCTGAGTCTCCCAGAGAGCAACACAGAGTTTCAGTTTGTCAGCAGAAAAAAGGCCCAGAAACTTGTGAATAAGATTTCACAGAACCAGGGCTGTAGAACAACTTAGCTTACGTAGGTAAAACCTGGCTAGAAAGAATATGCACATAAAAGCCTACAAAACAGAAAAAGACACATTGTACCTTTACAGGGAGGATATCTGAGAAGTGGGTGTGGCTCACTGATGATGCCTTAAAAGGCAGAAATAGCTATCTGAGTCTCCCAGAGAGCAACACAGAGTTGCAGTTTGTCAGCAGAAAAAAGGCCCAGAAACTTGTGAATGAGATTTCACAGAACCAGGGCTGTAGAACAACTTAGCTTACGTACGTGAAACCTGGCTAGAAAGAATATGCACCTAAAAGCCTACGAAAAACAAAAAGACACATTGTACCTTTACAGGGAGGATATCTGAGAAGTGGGTGTGGCTCACTGATGATGCCTTAAAAGGCAGAAATAGCTATCTGAGTCTCCTAGAGTGCAACACAGAGTTGCAGTTTGTCAGCAGAAAAAAGGCCCAGAAACTTGTGAATGAGATTTCACAGAACCAGGGCTGTAGAACAACTTAGTTTACGTAGGTAAAACCTGGCTAGAAAGAATATGCACATAAAAGCCTACGAAAAAGAAAAAGACACATTGTACCTTTACAGGGAGGATATCTGAGAAGTGGGTGTGGCTCACTGATGATGCCTTAAAAGGCAGAAATAGCTATCTGAGTCTCCCAGAGAGCAACACAGAGTTGCAGTTTGCCAGCAGAAAAAAGACCCAGAAACTTGTGAATGAGATTTCACAGAACCAGGGCTGTAGAACAACTTAGCTTACGTAGGTAAAACCTGGCTAGAAAGAATATGCACATAAAAGCCTACGAAAAAGAAAAAGACACATTGTACCTTTACAGGGAAGATATCTGAGAAGTGGGTGTGGCTCACTGATGATGCCTTAAAAGGCAGAAATAGCTATCTGAGTCTCCCAGAGAGCAACACAGAGTTGCAGTTTGTCAGCACAAAAAAGGTCCAGAAACTTGTGAATGAGATTTCACAGAACCAGGGCTGTAGAACAACTTAGTTTACGTAGGTAAAATCTGGCTAGAAAGAATATGAACATAAAAGCCTACGAAAAAGAGAAAGACACATTGTACCTTTACAGGGAGGATATCTGAGAAGTGGGTGTGGCTCACTGATGATGCCTTAAAAGGCAGAAATAGCTATCTGAGTCTCCCAGAGAGCAACACAGAGTTGCAGTTTGTCAGCAGAAAAAAGGCCCAGAAACTTGTGAATAAGATTTCACGGAACCAGGGCTGTAGAACAACTTAGCTTACGTAGGTAAAACCTGGCTAGAAAGAATATGCACATAAAAGCCTACGAAAAAGAAAAAGACACATTGTACCTTTACAGGGAGGATATCTGAGAAGTGGGTGTGGCTCACTGATGATGCCTTAAAAGGCAGAAATAGCTATCTGAATCTCCCAGAGAGCAACACAGAGTTGCAGTTTGTCAGCACAAAAAAGGTCCAGAAACTTGTGAATGAGATTTCACAGAACCAGGGCTGTAGAACAACTTAGTTTACGTAGGTAAAACCTGGCTAGAAAGAATATGAACATAAAAGCCTACGAAAAAGAGAAAGACACATTGTACCTTTACAGGGAGGATATCTGAGAAGTGGGTGTGGCTCACTGATGATGCCTTAAAAGGCAGAAATAGCTATCTGAGTCTCCCAGAGAGCAACACAGAGTTGCAGTTTGTCAGCAGAAAAAAGGCCCAGAAACTTGTGAATGAGATTTCACAGAACCAGGGCTGTAGAACAACTTAGTTTACGTAGGTAAAACCTGGCTAGAAAGAATATGCACATAAAAGCCTACGAAAAAGAAAAGGACACATTGTACCTTTACAGGGAGGATATCTGAGAAGTGGGTGTGGCTCACTGATGATGCCTTAAAAGGCAGAAATAGCTATCTGAGTCTCCCAGAGAGCAACACAGAGTTGCAGTTTGTCAGCAGAAAAAAGGCCCAGAAACTTGTGAATGAGATTTCACAGAACCAGGGCTGTAGAACAACTTAGCTTATGTAGGTAAAACCTGGCTAGAAAGAATATGCACCTAAAAGCCTACGAAAAAGAAAAAGACACATTGTACCTTTACAGGGAGGATATCTGAGAAGTGGGTGTGGCTCACTGATGATGCCTTAAAAGGCAGAAATAGCTATCTGAGTCTCCCAGAGAGCAACACAGAGTTGCAGTTTGTCAGCAGAAAAAAGGCCCAGAAACTTGTGAATGAGATTTCACAGAACCAGGGCTGTAGAACAACTGAGCTTACGTACGTAAAACCTGGCTAGAAAGAATATGCACATAAAAGCCTACGAAAAAGAAAAAGACACATTGTACCTTTACGGGGAGGATATCTGAGAAGTGGGTGTGGCTCACTGATGATGCCTTAAAAGGCACAAATAGCTATCTGTGTCTCCCAGAGAGCAACACAGATTTGCAGTTTGTCAGCAGAAAAAAGGCCCAGAAACTTGTGAATGAGATTTCACAGAACCAGGGCTGTAGAACAACTTAGCTTATGTAGGTAAAACCTGGCTAGAAAGAATATGCACATAAAAGCCTACGAAAAAGAAAAAGACACATTGTACCTTTACAGGGAGGATATCTGAGAAGTGGGTGTGGCTCACTGATGATGCCTTAAAAGGCAGAAATAGCTATCTGAGTCTCCCAGAGAGCAACACAGAGTTGCAGTTTGTCAGCAGAAAAAAGGCCCAGAAACTTCTGAATGAGATTTCACAGAACCAGGGCTGTAGAACAACTAAGTTTACGTAGGTAAAACCTGGCTAGAAAGAATATGCACATAAAAGCCTACGAAAAAGAAAAAGACACATTGTACCTTTACAGGGAGGATATCTGAGAAGTGGGTGTGGCTCACTGATGATGCCTTAAAAGGCAGAAATAGCTATCTGAGTCTCCCAGAGAGCAACACAGAGTTGCAGTTTGTCAGCAGAAAAAAGGCCCAGAAACTTGTGAATGAGATTTCACAGAACCAGGGCTGTAGAACAACTTAGTTTACGTAGGTAAAACCTGGCTAGAAAGAATATGCACATAAAAGCCTACGAAAAAGAAAAAGACACATTGTACCTTTACAGGGAGGATATCTGAGAAGTGGGTGTGGCTCACTGATGATGCCTTAAAAGGCAGAAATAGCTATCTGAGTCTCCCAGAGAGCAACACAGAGTTGCAGTTTGTCAGCAGAAAAAAGGCCCAGAAACTTGTGAATGAGATTTCACAGAACCAGGGCTGTAGAACAACTTAGTTTACGTAGGTAAAACCTGGCTAGAAAGAATATGCACATAAAAGCCTACGAAAAAGAAAAAGACACATTGTACCTTTACAGGGAGGATATCTGAGAAGTGGGTGTGGCTCACTGATGATGCCTTAAAAGGCAGAAATAGCTATCTGAGTCTCCCAGAGAGCAACACAGAGTTGCAGTTTGTCAGCAGAAAAAAGGCCCAGAAACTTGTGAATGAGATTTCACAGAACCAGGGCTGTAGAACAACTTAGTTTACGTAGGTAAAACCTGGCTAGAAAGAATATGCACATAAAAGCCTACGAAAAAGAAAAAGACACATTGTACCTTTACAGGGAGGATATCTGAGAAGTGGGTGTGGCTCACTGATGATGCCTTAAAAGGCAGAAATAGCTATCTGAGTCTCCCAGAGAGCAACACAGAGTTGCAGTTTGTCAGCAGAAAAAAGGCCCAGAAACTTGTGAATGAGATTTCACAGAACCAGGGCTGTAGAACAACTTAGTTTACGTAGGTAAAACCTGGCTAGAAAGAATATGCACATAAAAGCCTACGAAAAAGAAAAAGACACATTGTACCTTTACAGGGAGGATATCTGAGAAGTGGGTGTGGCTCACTGATGATGCCTTAAAAGGCAGAAATAGCTATCTGAGTCTCCCAGAGAGCAACACAGAGTTGCAGTTTGTCAGCAGAAAAAAGGCCCAGAAACTTGTGAATGAGATTTCACAGAACCAGGGCTGTAGAACAACTTAGTTTACGTAGGTAAAACCTGGCTAGAAAGAATATGCACATAAAAGCCTACGAAAAAGAAAAAGACACATTGTACCTTTACAGGGAGGATATCTGAGAAGTGGGTGTGGCTCACTGATGATGCCTTAAAAGGCAGAAATAGCTATCTGAGTCTCCCAGAGAGCAACACAGAGTTGCAGTTTGTCAGCAGAAAAAAGGCCCAGAAACTTGTGAATGAGATTTCACAGAACCAGGGCTGTAGAACAACTTAGTTTACGTAGGTAAAACCTGGCTAGAAAGAATATGCACATAAAAGCCTACGAAAAAGAAAAAGACACATTGTACCTTTACAGGGAGGATATCTGAGAATTGGGTGTGGTTCACTGATGATGCCTTAAAAGGCAGAAATAGCTATCTGAGTCTCCCAGAGAGCAACACAGAGTTGCAGTTTGCAGCAGAAAAAAGGCCCAGAAACTTGTGAATGAGATTTCACAGAACCAGGGCTGTAGAACAACTTAGTTTACGTAGGTAAAACCTGGCTAGAAAGAATATGCACATAAAAGCCTACGAAAAAGAAAAAGACACATTGTACCTTTACAGGGAGGATATCTGAGAAGTGGGTGTGGCTCACTGATGATGCCTTAAAAGGCAGAAATAGCTATCTGAGTCTCCCAGAGAGCAACACAGAGTTGCAGTTTGTCAGCAGAAAAAAGGCCCAGAAATTTCTGAATGAGATTTCAAAGAACCAGGGCTGTAGAACAACTTAGTTTACGTAGGTAAAACCTGGCTAGAAAGAATATGGACATAAAAGCCTACGAAAAAGAAAAAGACAAATTGTACCTTTACAGGGAGGATATCTGAGAAGTGGGTGTGGCTCACTGATGATGCCTTAAAAGGCAGAAATAGCTATCTGAGTCTCCCAGAGAGCAACACAGAGTTGCAGTTTGTCAGCAGAAAAAAGGCCCAGAAACTTGTGAATGAGATTTCACAGAACCAGGGCTGTAGAACAACTTAGCTTACGTAGGTAAAACCTGGCTAGAAAGAATATGCACATAAAAGCCTACGAAAAAGAAAAAGACACATTGTACCTTTACAGGGAGGATATCTGAGAATTGGGTGTGGTTCACTGTTGATGCCTTAAAAGGCAGAAATAGCTATCTGAGTCTCCCAGAGAGCAACACAGAGTTGCAGTTTGTCAGCAGAAAAAAGGCCCAGAAACTTGTGAATGAGATTTCACAGAACCAGGGCTGTAGAACAACTTAGTTTACGTAGGTAAAACCTGGCTAGAAAGAATATGCACATAAAAGCCTACGAAAAAGAAAAAGACACATTGTACCTTTACAGGGAGGATATCTGAGAAGTGGGTGTGGCTCACTGATGATGCCTTAAAAGGCAGAAATAGCTATCTGAGTCTCCCAGAGAGCAACACAGAGTTGCAGTTTGTCAGCAGAAAAAAGGCCCAGAAACTTGTGAATGAGATTTCACAGAACCAGGGCTGTAGAACAACTTAGTTTACGTAGGTAAAACCTGGCTAGAAAGAATATGCACATAAAAGCCTACGAAAAAGAAAAAGACACATTGTACCTTTACGGGGAGGATATCTGAGAAGTGGGTGTGGCTCACTGATGATGCCTTAAAAGGCAGAAATAGCTATCCGAGTCTCCCAGAGAGCAACACAGAGTTGCAGTTTGTCAGCAGAAAAAAGGCCCAGAAACTTGTGAATGAGATTTCACAGAACCAGGGCTGTAGAACAACTTAGTTTACGTAGGTAAAACCTGGCTAGAAAGAATATGCACATAAAAGCCTACGAAAAAGAAAAAGACACATTGTACCTTTACAGGGAGGATATCTGAGAAGTGGGTGTGGCTCACTGATGATGCCTTAAAAGGCAGAAATAGCTATCTGAGTCTCCCAGAGAGCAACACAGAGTTGCAGTTTGTAAGCAGAAAAAAGGCCCAGAAACTTGTGAATGAGATTTCACAGAACCAGGGCTGTAGAACAACTTAGTTTACGTAGGTAAAACCTGGCTAGAAAGAATATGCACATAAAAGCCTACGAAAAAGAAAAAGACACATTGTACCTTTACAGGGAGGATATCTGAGAAGTGGGTGTGGCTCACTGATGATGCCTTAAAAGGCAGAAATAGCTATCTGAGTCTCCCAGAGAGCAACACAGAGTTGCAGTTTGTCAGCAGAAAAAAGGCCCAGAAACTTGTGAATGAGATTTCACAGAACCAGGGCTGTAGAACAACTTAGTTTACGTAGGTAAAACCTGGCTAGAAAGAATATGCACATAAAAGCCTACGAAAAAGAAAAAGACACATTGTACCTTTACAGGGAGGATATCTGAGAAGTGGGTGTGGCTCACTGATGATGCCTTAAAAGGCAGAAATAGCTATCTGAGTCTCCCAGAGAGCAACACAGAGTTGCAGTTTGTCAGCAGAAAAAAGGCCCAGAAACTTGTGAATGAGATTTCACAGAACCAGGGCTGTAGAACAACTTAGTTTACGTAGGTAAAACCTGGCTAGAAAGAATATGCAGATAAAAGCCTACGAAAAAGAAAAAGACACGTTGTACCTTTACAGGGAGGATATCTGAGAAGTGGGTGTGGCTCACTGATGATGCCTTAAAAGGCAGAAATAGCTATCTGAGTCTCCCAGAGAGCAACACAGAGTTGCAGTTTGTCAGCAGAAAAAAGGCCCAGAAACTTGTGAACGAGATTTCAAAGAACCAGGGCTGTAGAACAACTTAGTTTACGTAGGTAAAACCTGGCTAGAAAGAATATGCACATAAAAGCCTACGAAAAAGAAAAAGACACATTGTACCTTTACAGGGAGGATATCTGAGAAGTGGGTGTGGCTCACTGATGATGCCTTAAAAGGCAGAACTAGCTATCTGAGTCTCCCAGAGAGCAACACAGAGTTGCAGTTTGTCAGCAGAAAAAAGGCCCAGAAACTTGTGAATGAGATTTCACAGAACCAGGGCTGTAGAACAACTTAGTTTACGTAGGTAAAACCTGGCTAGAAAGAATATGCACATAAAAGCCTACGAAAAAGAAAAAGACACATTGTACCTTTACAGGGAGGATATCTGAGAAGTGGGTGTGGCTCACTGATGATGCCTTAAAAGGCAGAAATAGCTATCTGAGTCTCCCAGAGAGCAACACAGAGTTGCAGTTTGTCAGCAGAAAAAAGGCCCAGAAACTTGTGAATGAGATTTCACAGAACCAGGGCTGTAGAACAACTTAGTTTACGTAGGTAAAACCTGGCTAGAAAGAATATGCACATAAAAGCCTACGAAAAAGAAAAAGACACATTGTACCTTTACAGGGAGGATATCTGAGAAGTGGGTGTGGCTCACTGATGATGCCTTAAAAGGCAGAAATAGCTATCTGAGTCTCCCAGAGAGCAACACAGAGTTGCAGTTTGTCAGCAGAAAAAAGGCCCAGAAACTTGTGAATGAGATTTCACAGAACCAGGGCTGTAGAACAACTTAGTTTACGTAGGTAAAACCTGGCTAGAAAGAATATGCACATAAAAGCCTACGAAAAAGAAAAAGACACATTGTACCTTTACAGGGAGGATATCTGAGAAGTGGGTGTGGCTCACTGATGATGCCTTAAAAGGCAGAAATAGCTATCTGAGTCTCCCAGAGAGCAACACAGAGTTGCAGTTTGTCAGCAGAAAAAAGGCCCAGAAACTTGTGAATGAGATTTCACAGAACCAGGGATGTAGAACAACTTAGTTTACGTAGGTAAAACCTGGCTAGAAAGAATATGCACATAAAAGCCTACGAAAAAGAAAAAGACACATTGTACCTTTACAGGGAGGATATCTGAGAAGTGGGTGTGGCTCACTGATGATGCCTTAAAAGGCAGAAATAGCTATCTGAGTCTCCCAGAGAGCAACACAGAGTTGCAGTTTGTCAGCAGAAAAAAGGCCCAGAAACTTGTGAATGAGATTTCACAGAACCAGGGCTGTAGAACAACTTAGTTTACGTAGGTAAAACCTGGCTAGAAAGAATATGCACATAAAAGCCTACGAAAAAGAAAAAGACACATTGTACCTTTACAGGGAGGATATCTGAGAAGTGGGTGTGGCTCACTGATGATGCCTTAAAAGGCAGAAATAGCTATCTGAGTCTCCCAGAGAGCAACACAGAGTTGCAGTTTGTCAGCAGAAAAAAGGCCCAGAAATTTCTGAATGAGATTTCAAAGAACCAGGGCTGTAGAACAACTTAGTTTACGTAGGTAAAACCTGGCTAGAAAGAATATGGACATAAAAGCCTACGAAAAAGAAAAAGACAAATTGTACCTTTACAGGGAGGATATCTGAGAAGTGGGTGTGGCTCACTGATGATGCCTTAAAAGGCAGAAATAGCTATCTGAGTCTCCCAGAGAGCAACACAGAGTTGCAGTTTGTCAGCAGAAAAAAGGCCCAGAAACTTGTGAATGAGATTTCACAGAACCAGGGCTGTAGAACAACTTAGCTTACGTAGGTAAAACCTGGCTAGAAAGAATATGCACATAAAAGCCTACGAAAAAGAAAAAGACACATTGTACCTTTACAGGGAGGATATCTGAGAATTGGGTGTGGTTCACTGTTGATGCCTTAAAAGGCAGAAATAGCTATCTGAGTCTCCCAGAGAGCAACACAGAGTTGCAGTTTGTCAGCAGAAAAAAGGCCCAGAAACTTGTGAATGAGATTTCACAGAACCAGGGCTGTAGAACAACTTAGTTTACGTAGGTAAAACCTGGCTAGAAAGAATATGCACATAAAAGCCTACGAAAAAGAAAAAGACACATTGTACCTTTACAGGGAGGATATCTGAGAAGTGGGTGTGGCTCACTGATGATGCCTTAAAAGGCAGAAATAGCTATCTGAGTCTCCCAGAGAGCAACACAGAGTTGCAGTTTGTCAGCAGAAAAAAGGCCCAGAAACTTGTGAATGAGATTTCACAGAACCAGGGCTGTAGAACAACTTAGTTTACGTAGGTAAAACCTGGCTAGAAAGAATATGCACATAAAAGCCTACGAAAAAGAAAAAGACACATTGTACCTTTACGGGGAGGATATCTGAGAAGTGGGTGTGGCTCACTGATGATGCCTTAAAAGGCAGAAATAGCTATCCGAGTCTCCCAGAGAGCAACACAGAGTTGCAGTTTGTCAGCAGAAAAAAGGCCCAGAAACTTGTGAATGAGATTTCACAGAACCAGGGCTGTAGAACAACTTAGTTTACGTAGGTAAAACCTGGCTAGAAAGAATATGCACATAAAAGCCTACGAAAAAGAAAAAGACACATTGTACCTTTACAGGGAGGATATCTGAGAAGTGGGTGTGGCTCACTGATGATGCCTTAAAAGGCAGAAATAGCTATCTGAGTCTCCCAGAGAGCAACACAGAGTTGCAGTTTGTAAGCAGAAAAAAGGCCCAGAAACTTGTGAATGAGATTTCACAGAACCAGGGCTGTAGAACAACTTAGTTTACGTAGGTAAAACCTGGCTAGAAAGAATATGCACATAAAAGCCTACGAAAAAGAAAAAGACACATTGTACCTTTACAGGGAGGATATCTGAGAAGTGGGTGTGGCTCACTGATGATGCCTTAAAAGGCAGAAATAGCTATCTGAGTCTCCCAGAGAGCAACACAGAGTTGCAGTTTGTCAGCAGAAAAAAGGCCCAGAAACTTGTGAATGAGATTTCACAGAACCAGGGCTGTAGAACAACTTAGTTTACGTAGGTAAAACCTGGCTAGAAAGAATATGCACATAAAAGCCTACGAAAAAGAAAAAGACACATTGTACCTTTACAGGGAGGATATCTGAGAAGTGGGTGTGGCTCACTGATGATGCCTTAAAAGGCAGAAATAGCTATCTGAGTCTCCCAGAGAGCAACACAGAGTTGCAGTTTGTCAGCAGAAAAAAGGCCCAGAAACTTGTGAATGAGATTTCACAGAACCAGGGCTGTAGAACAACTTAGTTTACGTAGGTAAAACCTGGCTAGAAAGAATATGCAGATAAAAGCCTACGAAAAAGAAAAAGACACGTTGTACCTTTACAGGGAGGATATCTGAGAAGTGGGTGTGGCTCACTGATGATGCCTTAAAAGGCAGAAATAGCTATCTGAGTCTCCCAGAGAGCAACACAGAGTTGCAGTTTGTCAGCAGAAAAAAGGCCCAGAAACTTGTGAACGAGATTTCAAAGAACCAGGGCTGTAGAACAACTTAGTTTACGTAGGTAAAACCTGGCTAGAAAGAATATGCACATAAAAGCCTACGAAAAAGAAAAAGACACATTGTACCTTTACAGGGAGGATATCTGAGAAGTGGGTGTGGCTCACTGATGATGCCTTAAAAGGCAGAACTAGCTATCTGAGTCTCCCAGAGAGCAACACAGAGTTGCAGTTTGTCAGCAGAAAAAAGGCCCAGAAACTTGTGAATGAGATTTCACAGAACCAGGGCTGTAGAACAACTTAGTTTACGTAGGTAAAACCTGGCTAGAAAGAATATGCACATAAAAGCCTACGAAAAAGAAAAAGACACATTGTACCTTTACAGGGAGGATATCTGAGAAGTGGGTGTGGCTCACTGATGATGCCTTAAAAGGCAGAAATAGCTATCTGAGTCTCCCAGAGAGCAACACAGAGTTGCAGTTTGTCAGCAGAAAAAAGGCCCAGAAACTTGTGAATGAGATTTCACAGAACCAGGGCTGTAGAACAACTTAGTTTACGTAGGTAAAACCTGGCTAGAAAGAATATGCACATAAAAGCCTACGAAAAAGAAAAAGACACATTGTACCTTTACAGGGAGGATATCTGAGAAGTGGGTGTGGCTCACTGATGATGCCTTAAAAGGCAGAAATAGCTATCTGAGTCTCCCAGAGAGCAACACAGAGTTGCAGTTTGTCAGCAGAAAAAAGGCCCAGAAACTTGTGAATGAGATTTCACAGAACCAGGGCTGTAGAACAACTTAGTTTACGTAGGTAAAACCTGGCTAGAAAGAATATGCACATAAAAGCCTACGAAAAAGAAAAAGACACATTGTACCTTTACAGGGAGGATATCTGAGAAGTGGGTGTGGCTCACTGATGATGCCTTAAAAGGCAGAAATAGCTATCTGAGTCTCCCAGAGAGCAACACAGAGTTGCAGTTTGTCAGCAGAAAAAAGGCCCAGAAACTTGTGAATGAGATTTCACAGAACCAGGGCTGTAGAACAACTTAGTTTACGTAGGTAAAACCTGGCTAGAAAGAATATGCACATAAAAGCCTACGAAAAAGAAAAAGACACATTGTACCTTTACAGGGAGGATATCTGAGAAGTGGGTGTGGCTCACTGATGATGCCTTAAAAGGCAGAAATAGCTATCTGAGTCTCCCAGAGAGCAACACAGAGTTGCAGTTTGTCAGCAGAAAAAAGGCCCAGAAACTTGTGAATGAGATTTCACAGAACCAGGGCTGTAGAACAACTTAGTTTACGTAGGTAAAACCTGGCTAGAAAGAATATGCACATAAAAGCCTACGAAAAAGAAAAGGACACGTTGTACCTTTACAGGGAGGATATCTGAGAAGTGGGTGTGGCTCACTGATGATGCCTTAAAAGGCAGAAATAGCTATCTGAGTCTCCCAGAGAGCAACACAGAGTTGCAGTTTGTCAGCAGAAAAAAGGCCCAGAAACTTGTGAATGAGATTTCACAGAACCAGGGCTGTAGAACAACTTAGTTTACGTAGGTAAAACCTGGCTAGAAAGAATATGCACATAAAAGCCTACGAAAAAGAAAAAGACACATTGTACCTTTACAGGGAGGATATCTGAGAAGTGGGTGTGGCTCACTGATGATGCCTTAAAAGGCAGAAATAGCTATCTGAGTCTCCCAGAGAGCAACACAGAGTTGCAGTTTGTCAGCAGAAAAAAGGCCCAGAAACTTGTGAATGAGATTTCACAGAACCAGGGCTGTAGAACAACATAGTTTACGTAGGTAAAACCTGGCTAGAAAGAATATGCACATAAAAGCCTACGAAAAAGAAAAGGACACGTTGTACCTTTACAGGGAGGATATCTGAGAAGTTGGTGTGGCTCACTGATGATGCCTTAAAAGGCAGAAATAGCTATCTGAGTCTCCCAGAGAGCAATACAGAGTTGCAATTTGTCAGCAGAAAAAAGGCCCAGAAACTTGTGAATGAGATTTCACAGAACCAGGGCTGTAGAACAACTTAGTTTACGTAGGTAAAACCTGGCTAGAAAGAATATGCACATAAAAGCCTACGAAAGAAAAAAGACACATTGTACCTTTACAGGGAGGATATCTGAGAAGTGGGTGTGGCTCACTGATGATGCCTTAAAATGCAGAAATAGCTATCCGAGTCTCCCAGAGAGCAACACAGAGTTGCAGTTTGTCAGCAGAAAAAAGGCCCAGAAACTTCTGAATGAGATTTCACAGAACCAGGGCTGTAGAACAACTTAGTTTACGTAGGTAAAACCTGGCTAGAAAGAATATGCACATAAAAGCCTACGAAAAAGAAAAAGACACATTGTACCTTTACAGGGAGGATATCTGAGAAGTGGGTGTGGCTCACTGATGATGCCTTAAAGGACAGAAATAGCTATCTGAGTCTCCCAGAGAGCAACACAGAGTTGAAGTTTTTCAGCAGAAAAAAGGCCCAGAAACTTAAAGATATCCTCCGTATAATAACTACACGATTTTGAAATGTTAATAATGTATCATCTGCAAATAAACTTATTTTAGTTTTCTTATCTACACCAATCCCTTCAATCAATGAATGTTCCATAATTGCATTTGCCAAAACCTCCATCAAGAATGCAAATAAAACTGGGGATAAAGGGCAATCCTGTCTCATTTCCTCGTGTAAGGTTATTCTCTCTGTAACACCATCATTTATAACTATTCTCACTTTTTTCTCTGAATATAGTTGATTTATCACTTTTCTAATTTTTTTCCAAAACCTAACTTCTCAATTAATATCTTCAATGTAGGCCATTCCACACAATCGAAGGCCTTAAATACATCTAATGGAAATAAACCTGCCTTCAATTTTTGATTCTTTATATAGTAACCTATATTTAATACCCTTCTTACTACATCTGACATTTGTCAGCCTCTTAAAAATCCAGACTGGTCATTTTAAATATAATTCTCTATAAATATATTCAATCTACTTGCCAATATTGCTGAAACAATCTTAGCATCCTGATTAATAAGGGATATTGCTCTATATCAGTGATGGCTAACATTTTTGCCGTCGCGTGCCCAAAGCGGGGGGAGTGCAGAGGTGTCACATGCATGCATGCCTATACCCATGATTCAATGTGCCTGCCCTACCATGCATGCGTGCGCAACTCCCCATGCACCCCCCGCTTTTGGCACGCGATGGCATGGTGGGCCCAGTAGGCCCAGTTTTCACACTCCCCAGGCTCCAGAGGCTTTCTTTGAGCCTTGGGAGAGCAAAATCAGCCTTCCCCACTCCCCAGAGGTCCTCTGGAGGCTGGAAATGGTTCATTTCCCACCTTCTGATGGGGCAAGAAGGCCTGTTTTTTGCCCTCCCCTGGCTCCAGAGGCTTTCTAGGAGCTTAGGGAGGGCAAAAACAGCCTTGGAAAAGGCTGGACCCTATAGACCAGATTCAATTCTGAAGTATCCTATGGCAAAACTTAACACAAAAGAGCTGGAACATGCCTACCTGTCAAACTTATTGAAAAATACAGATAACATGGAAGAAAGGTGGTTTCATCTATAATTTGGCCCAGTGAAATCCAGGGATTTAATGGTGATGATGAGAAAATTGAATTACATAGAGTAAGCAACGAGGAGCCAGTATGGTTCATGCAGAGTAATATAACTAGATGAATGAAGTGCATGTCCACTGCAATGCAAGCCACTTGTGCTTTTTTTTTATTGCAAAAGTTTTACAATTACATTTTCACCCCTTTTTTCCCCCCCACCGCCCACCCCAAACTTCCCAACCTCCCTAACCCTCCCTAACCCTCCCCTCCCCCCAGACTTCCACACAATATACTCATATCCAATACAAAACCCCCCTTAGTATAAAACTTGTATAAAACTTGAACCCCTCCCTCCCCCTTATAATTTCTCTTTTTATCTTCATTACATTAAAATATTTCTAATACATTATTTTCAAATAAAAGCTATTTGATACTTCCTAGTTTGATATTTGTTCTGAACATATTCTATCCACTTTTTCCATTCCCATTCATAAGTCTCTTGTGAACAATCTTTTAAGTATGCTGAAATCTTCGCCATCTCTGCAAAACTGGCCATCTTCAAAGTCCATTCCTCAATAGTGGGCAAAGCTTCGTTCTTCCAGTATTTACTTATCAACAATCTTGCTGCTGTTATCATATACAATATCAATTTTGTTTCACCCAATGTAAAACCCTTAACTATACCCAATAAAAACAATTGTGGAGAGAATTGAATTTTTTTCTTCAAAACATTCTGCATGACCCACCAAATTTTTATCCAAAAAGCCTTAACTTTCCTACAGGTCCACCAAACATGATAATATGTAGCATCCAAGCATTCACATCTCCAACATTTTGGCTGAACATTAGGGTACATACATGATAACTTTTTGGGGTCTAAGTGCCATCTATAAAACATTTTATAGAAATTTTCCCTCAAATTCTGCGACTGTGTAAATTTAACGTTCTGAACCCAAATTTTTTCCCATGTTTCCAACATCACTGGCTCCTCAAAATTTTGTGCCCACTTAATCATACAATCTTTAACCAGTTCAGTTTCTGAATCCCTTTCCAACAAAACATTATAAAGCCTTTTAATATGCATTGGACCTTTCTCTTTTATGTGTCTAACCAATTCTTCCTCATGCAACATAATACCAGTTTTTTGGTCCTCTTTCCATCTCAATTGCAATTGATTATATTGTAGCCAGGTTATATTAATCCCTTCAGCCAACAGTGTTTGTAGTGTCTTCAGCTGCCATCTGCCCGCATCTGTAAAAAGAACCTCTTTATATAAAAACCCCCCGAGTGACATTATATTTGTATTCCACAAAGTATGACCAAGATCCAGCCATAGCGGTATTTTATAATCCCATTTGAATCGGTGCTTCTTCCAAACTCTCATCAAAGAATCTCTAAGTATATGGCTTTTAAATACTTTGTCGACTTTGTTATCATAAAATAAGTAGGCATGCCATCCAAATTCAAGATCAAAACTTTCTACATTCAATATTCCAGTCTTTTTCCTTCCAAACCAATCACTTGTTAAAGTCAAAGCTGCTGCATCATAATATAGCTGTAGGTTTGGTAGTTTAAGACCTCCCCTTTCTGGAACATCTTGCATAATTTTCAATTTCACTCTCGGCTTTTTCTCGTTCCAGACAAACTTATTCACTCCAGCTTGCCACACTTTCAGTTGTTTATCACTTTTAAGCACCGGAATCATTTAAAACAAAAAAAGAAATCTTGGCAAAATGTTCATCTTAACTGCTGCTATTCTTCCAAGTAGAGACAGTTGCAGTTTTTTCCAAGTCTCCATATCTTTCTGCACCTCTCGCCACAACACCTCATAATTATTTTGAAACAATTTCATATTTGATTCTGCAACCTGGACTCCTAGATATTTTACCCTTGGTACAACCTCAAAACCTGCCCTCCTTTCAAGCTCGTGTTTACGATCTTGTGTCATATTTTTAACTATCATCTTAGTCTTTTTGTGATTCAGTCTGAAACCTGAAACTTTACCATAGTCTTGTATAATGTCCTTCATCAGGATTATTGATTCCATTGGCTGTGTTAGGGTAACAACTAGATCGTCTGCAAATGCCTTTATTCTGTAATCCTCTTGCCTTATCATTATACCTTTCAAGATATTAGAGTCCCGTATTGTATTTAACAAGACTTCTAGTGTTAAAATAAATAAAAGTGGGGACAGCGGACATCCCTGTCTTGTTCCTTTTTCAATTTTAAACTCTGTTGTCAAACTTCCATTAATAATAATCTGTGCCTTTTGCTCTTGATAAATTGCTGAAATCGCCTGTATAAATTGATCCCCAAAATTCATCTTTTTTAAAGTCTTTAGTAGAAAATTCCAATCCACTCTATCAAAGGCCTTCTCTGCATCCAAGAAAACCAGCACTGCAGGGATCTGTTTATTCTTCTCAAGATATTCCAATAGATCTATTACTTGCCTTACATTGTCCTTCATGTATCTACCCTCGATAAATCCCGCTTGATCATCATGAATCACCTTTTGAATTACTGGCATCAACCTGTTGGCTAATACTTTCGCATAAATTTTATAGTCATTATTCAGAAGAGATATTGGTCTATAATTCTCCGGTTTTTTAGGACCGGCTTGCTCTTTTGGTATCAAAGATATATAAGCTGTTGTCCATGATGGGGGTATTTTACCCCCTTGTTGAATATTACAAAATAGATCTCTGAGTTGTTCCACCATTTCGACTTGCAAAGTTTTATAATAGACTGCAGTCAAGCCATCCGTACCAGGAGCTTTAGCTGTTTTTAATTGTTTAATTGCTACTATTATCTCCTCCTCTGTTATAGGATAATTCATTCTTTCCTTTTGTTGGTCAGTAATTTTTGTAACTCTTTTATCATCTAGGTATTTTTCTATAAGTCCATTCTGCACATCCTCTTTAGCGTATAATTTAGTATAGTAATCCACAAAAGCTTCTTTAATTAATTTTTGTTGAAAAATTTCTTTCCCTCCAATATCAATACTATCAATAGTCCGTATACTCTGTTTTTTCCTCAATGTATAGGCCAACCATCTGCCCGGTTTATTAGCGTTACAAAATGTATTATGCTTTGCATATTGTAAGTTTGTTGCAACTTGTTCCGCCATAAGCATTTGAAATTGGTCTTTCAGAAGTTTTATAGCACCACATATTCTTTCATCTGTTGGATTTTTAATAAGTAACTGTTCTTTATTCTTTATTTCTGCTTCCAATTCAAATCTTTTCTTTTGTCGAATCAGTCTATGTTTAGAGTTCATATAGATAAGCACCCCTCTCATATAAGCTTTGCTTGCATCCCACACAATTTCTATTGGGGTGCCTTTATTCAAATTTATTTCAAAAAATTCTTTCAAGTGCTTTTTAAGTTCTATTATATTTTTTTCATATCTGAACAAGTTCTCATTTAATCTCCAAGAGTGTCTCTCAGTCTTGCCAATCTCAATTTCTATCCATACTGGGCTATGGTCAGTCAAAGTTCTTGGAAAAATCTTTGTTCTTTTTGTCTTAACAAGTAAATCATCTGACAACAAAATGAAATCGATCCTAGAGAAGGATCTATGTCTATCTGAAAAAAAAGTATAGTCCAATTCTTTTGGATTATGTATTCTCCAAATATCTTTTAATTCCAAATCTTCTTCCATATCAAAAAAGGTCTGTGGTAGCCTAATCCTAGACTTCGCCAAACTCTTTTTATCTAATTTGGAGTCAATTACTCCATTCCAGTCTCCCATGATTAAAATAGATCTATAATCCCATTGCAGTATTTTCGTATGTAACATTTTATAGAAGTGATCCTGTTGTTGATTGGGATCATAAATTCCAATCAGAAGAATTTGGCCGTTTGTTGTAAATAATTCAATTGCTACAAACCTACCATCTTCATCTGCTTCTATAACTTTAGCCGAAAATTTTTTATTTACATAAATGACCACACCATTCTTTTTTTGCAAAGTTGAAGATATAAAATGCATTCCTAATTTGGAGTTTATCAAATATTTTTGATCTTGAACTGTAATATGCATTTCTTGTAGACAAATTATATCATTATTAAATTGTTTCAAATGTGCAAATAATTTCTTCCTTTTCTGTGCTGAATTCAACCCATTCACATTCCAAGATAAACACTTAATCGTCATCTTTATCTTTCTGGAGCAAAGAGCAGAATAACCGAATGTCTTCCAGAATCTTCGGTCTTGCTCCCCCCATGGCTCCAGTCTCTTGTATAGTACTCTTAGCTCCCTTTTTATCTTGTCTTTCCTGTTGTTGCTTTTCTTTGAGTTGCTTAGACTTAGCTCGAGTTATACGCTGATCCTTAAATTCAACCATCTGAACCGGGTCCAAAATTGGAGAAGATTCCAGCAAAGGCTCATCCAGAAAACCTCCTTCAGCACCCTGCGTTTCCTCTGGTTCCTGCTTAGACTGTTCTTGAAGTTCTTGTTGAGGTTGCTTCTTATCACTCTCCTTAATCTCCAGAACTGTGGATGTACGCGGAGATGGTGTTCTTTCTTTAAAAATAGTAGTGTAGAAATGCTCCGCCTTCTCCACAGTGTTCAAGCGATGTCTTTCTCCCTTGTATCTCAAAATTATACCAGTTGGGGCATCCCATCGAAATGGTATCTGTTGGTTTTGCAATTCTTTAACAAGAAAGCCAAAGTCCTTTCTGGTTTTCAACATTTTAGGTGGTAACTCTTTATAGACTCCAATTTATGAGCCCCCCACTTGTACAGAAGTATGAAAGGATTTTTGCAGGATGTCATTCCTTATTGCTCTATCTGTAAAATATATGACCACATCTCTAGGCAATTGTCTTTGTCTGGCCACCCAAGAATTCACTCTGTAAATTTTATCTATTTTGTAAAAAACCACATCAGGATTAATTTTTAAAATCACAGCCAAGGCCTCAGAGCAGACCTATCTCAAATCCTGTCTGTCATCTTCTCGGATTCCTCGAAGCCGTATAGCGAATTCCATTGCCCTGAATTGCATCATAACAATTTCATTCTCGACTTTCTGCATTTTATCATCCACATCAGAAATCTTATTGTCATTATCTTTCATCTTGACATTAACTTCTAATTTAAATTCTTCCACTTTAGAATCAACTTTGATAATAAATTCTGCCAGGCCAGACGCAACTTCTGATATTTTTTTGGTCACCTTATTTTGATTCTGTTTCACCATATCTTTAACTTCGTTAATTTCCTGCATAATTTCCTGATGAGACTTTTGAATTTTGTCATCTATTTCCTGTTGGGATTTTTGAAATTTATCATCCAAAATTTTAGAAATAAATTCTTTTAAATCTCCCACATCAAAATCTTTTTTCTGAGTCTGTAGCTGTTGAGCAGGGGGAAGCTGAGTTTCATGTTTATGTGTGGGGGATCCCCCCCCTGTTGCCTTCCCTTCCTGCTTCTTTGAAGCCATCCTGCCACGTAGGTTAGTTTTTCTGAAGAGGGAAGTTCCTTTTCCTTTCCCTCCTCCACAGAGACTTCTAAAAAAGTCCCCCAGATTTAGTCAAATGGAAACTGAAGTAAAGCATAGTCAAATTTTAAAAAAAGGAATTTTTTCTTTAAATAGAGCAACTTTGTAGCAGCTTTGTAACTTTGTAGCAAAGCAGGATGACTTCACAAATCCACTTTCACTAGCTCGTTAACTCAAATGCTGGGCGCCATATTTTTTCAAATCACTTTCACTCACTCACTTTCTCTCTTGAATTAAAAAGTCAACAAAGCACTAATACTTGCAATTTTCAAATTTCTGGATTCAAGTTAGTATTTCCACTGCTTGTTAAGGTTGGTTCCTTTCACTTTAAAAGTTTGCTGCTGCCGGCTTGTTCTGCTGAAGGCAGAATCGTCCCACGCCGCCCGGAGTCTCCGCAGGTTGGGAGGGAGCCGCGCCTGTTTTCTCCCCAGAAACAATTCCCTGGGGGTTACAGGGGCTCAACCTGTGCCCTGCTATCTCTTCTCCTACAATCCTCAAGATTTCGGAGTTTTCGAGCCGCTCCTCGTTCGCGGGGCGGCTCTACAGGCGGCGGGGCTGGCAGTCTTTAAAAAAACACCGCCGTCACCGAGGCTTGCAAACCGGAAGTCGCCACTTGTGCTTTTCAAATGGTCTTCAAGGGCAGCACCATATAAAAGTCATTCCAGTAATCAAACTGATATTTAATTAAGTCTACAGATTGCTGTAATATTGGAATATACCGAAAATGAAATGATGAGATAATGTTTCTATGAATGGTTTTTTTTCAGACTTGGATGACTGTTTCCCTTGTCCAGAGGATCAATATCCAAACAAGGATAAAGATAGTTGCCTTCAAAAAAGTATAATTTACTTAACTTATCAAGAACCTTTGGGGATTTCTTTGGCAGTGATTGCAGTATCCTTTTCTTTCATCTCAGCTATGGTGCTCAGGATATTCATTAAGTATCAGGACACACCTATTGTTAAAGCCAATAATAGGAACCTCACTTACAGCCTTCTCGCTGCTCTCCTGCTCTCTTTCCTTTGCAATTTGCTCTTCATTGGGCAATCTACTCAAGTGAAATGTCTCTTGCGACAAACTTCTTTTGGAGTCATCTTCTCTGTAGCTCTTTCTTGTATATTGGGGAAAACAATCATAGTGGTTCTTGCTTTCATGGCCACCAAGCCTGGATCCAAAATGAGAAAATGGGTGGGAAAAAGGCTGACTATCTCTATTGTCCTATCTTGCTCCCTGACACAATTCTGCATTTGTGTGGTGTGGCTCACAATTTCTCCTCCCTTTCCAGATTCTGACATGCACTCCATGGCTGAAGAAATTGTTCTACAATGCAATGAAGGTTCAACCACCATGTTTTATACAATGCTTGGCTTTCTAGGGTTCTTGACTGCTGTCAGTTTCACTGTGGCCTTTCTAGCCAGGAATTTGCCTGACACCTTTAATGAAGCCAAATTTATCACCTTCAGCATGTTGGTCTTTTGCAGTGTCTGGGTATCATTTGTTCCCACCTATTTAATAATAATAATAATAATAATAATTTTATTTCTATACCGCCCTTCTCCCGAAGGACTCAGGGCGGTGTACAGCCAATTTAAAAACACAGACAAAACAATGATATAAAATTTAAAATAATTAAATAAGTGGCTCAAATTTAAAACCCCAATAAATTTAAATACCCCAATTTAAAACTATTGTGTTGATAGTCCGGCCTGGCGGAACAACAAGGTCTTCAATGCGCAGTGAAACACCCGGAGGTCGGAGATCTTACGAATTTCCGGGGGCAGTTCGTTCCACAGGGCTGGGGCTCCCACAGAGAAGGCCCTCCCCCTGGGCATCGCCAGCCGACATAGCTTGGCAGATGGCACCCTGAGGAGACCCTCTCTGTGGGAACGAACTGGTCGGTGGGAGGCTATTGGTGGCAGAAGACGGTCTCGGAGGTACCCGGGTCCTATGCCATGGAGCGCTTTAAAGGTGGTAACCAACACCTTGAATCGCACCCGGAAGACCACCGGGAGCCAGTGCAGCTCGCGCAGGAGGGGTGTCACATGGGCATAACGGGTTACGCCCATAACCACCCGCGCGGCCGCATTCTGGACCAGCTGGAGCCTCCGAGTGCTCTTCAAGGGGAGCCCCATGTAGAGAGCATTACAATAGTCCAACCGGGAAGTAACAAGGGCATGAGTGACCGTGCGCAGGGCGTCACTCTTGGTATTTGAGTACCAAGGGAAAATACATGGTGGCTGTGGAGATCTTCTCCATTTTGGCTTCAGCAGCTGGATTACTGGAGTGCATATTTTCCCCCAAATGCTGTATCATTGTTCTGAGACCTAATCTAAATAAGAAGGAGCAACTAATGAAAAAATGAAACTGATTTTAACACCATATATTTTGAATGAAACCTAATGGGTTGTTTTTAGCATATAAGTTTTTTTTGCCGAATTTGAGGTTCCGCCTTTTTCCATCCATCACAACATCAATAGGACATACAAAGCAATAATTCTGAGAAGTTCACTTCAAAAGCTAGAATGTTCCCTTAATCTTTTTTTAATGTTAGATAATGATTCTGAGCCCTAATCAGAATAGTAGGCAATAGCTAATCAAGAACAAGATAAAATATGCATGAATACAAAAATGAATTGATTGAAATCCTTATTTCTTCTCCTCTTTCTATCCCTAATCCTATATGGACAATGACATTTTATTAAGGACATGCAATTCTTCACATAGTTTTTAGCTCGATAGTTGGTGCATGAATAGTATGCCTACCCCACATCTTTCTCTCTCTATCTCTCTCCTACACATAGACACACACACACATACACACATTTTTTTCAAAGAAGATACAATAATCCTTTTGTCCTATTTTACTTGGAGGGAAGGGGCAGTACCTGTGATATCATATTGCCATTGGGTATATCATGACATCATTCTGCAAATACTGCAAACTTTGGTCAGTGGTATAAGCATTGTCTGGGGGAAATGTCCTTAATAAGTTGCCAACTGAAATTTTACTCATCTATCTATTCATGGTTACCTCCTTTCAAACTGTTGTGTCAGCAGGAGCTGGAGCAAGTGATGGGAGCCCATTTGAACAAGTGGTAGCAACCTGATCTTGAATGTGATTGTTCTGTTTGTCAAACTAGTACCTTAACCATATGAGCCACCATGCTCCGTGTAGCTAGTTGAGACATAGAGAGTTAGCTAAATAGTGATAGAAGATTTAGATTAGATTAGATTAGATTAGATTAGATTAGATTAGATTAGATTAGATTAGATTCTTGTTCTTTTTGGAAAACCTAAATACATTTTAACTCATTGACAAATATCATCACTGCAGCTTTACTTCCCTCTTTCAAATGAGTACTCAGCAAACATACTTTAGTTTCTTTATGACAAATGTAAGAGCTTCAAGTACTTGGGAAGTATTATCTTGAGCTATGAATTTTGGGATAAAGAAATTGAGTCCAGGATTAGCAAGACCTGCTAAGGTCTGGGGCAGTTGTTTACCATAGTGATACAATGTCCATATTGTCACAAAATTGAAAAAGGATTTTTGGTTACCTCTTTTCTCTTGTAATGATATGAGTCTCACAGTCTATACTGAAAACCAATCAAAAATTTTAAAGAAAAACAAACAAGAAAAAAAAGAGAAGAAAAGAGAAGAGAAGAGAAGAGAAGAGAAGAGAAGAGAAGAGAAGAGAAGAGAAGAGAAGAGAAGAGAAGAGAAGAGAAGAGAAGAGAAGAGAAGAGAAGAGAAAAAGAAAACTCCCAAAAGTTATTTTGACATTTGGATGTTCTCAAAAATGCTCCTGATTGCTACAGGATCTTGAGAAAAAGAGATAGCAGGAGGAGCACTCAGAAAATGCTCACCTGCTCTTTCAGGCTCAACTCCCATCCCAGAGCCTCATTTCTGATGGACTACATATTTCACATTCCAAGATGATGTCTTTCTAGAGCCTGAATAATTGTTATTATTCAAGATAGATCCTTTCTTTCTTTCTTTCTTTCTTTCTTTCTTTCTTTCTTTCTTTCTTTCTTTCTTTCTTTCTTTCTTTCTTTCTTCATTCATTTCACCCTTCTTTACTTCCCATCTCCTTCAGAGAGCACTTCTGGGTGGTGTACAATTTCATCAATAAAATGAAGCTTTAAAACCAGAACAATTTAAGATTGTTTTTCAAAACCAAAGTGTTGTACTCAGCAAAGTGTCAATAACAAAATTATTGAGAAAAATGACCCCAACAGAACTATTTCCATCCTTTCCTTTCCTTTCCTTTCCTTTCCTTTCCTTTCCTTTCCTTTCCTTTCCTTTCCTTTCCTTTCCTTTCCTTTCCTTTCCTTTCCTTTCCTTTCCTTTCCTTTCCTTTCCTTTCCTTTCCTTTCCTTTCCTTTCCTTTCCTTTCCTTTTCTATAGTTCTATTTTGTTTTCTTCTGTGCACATGAACTCTCATTCCCCATATTTATTTCACGTCTTCAAAGGTTCATAGCAGTGTAGCAGTGTCTGTTGAGATATGATAAACATGTTTCTTTCTGATATTTCTCAAAGCACCATTGCAAAGAATGGTAGTGATTAGAAATTAAGGAGAGTTATTGTCCCTTCTTCTCCAAATCTTAAGAGAATTCCAGCAAACGCTGTAAAAATGATGACTTTGGATTAAGACATTGCATTCTATCAATATCTATTTAGAAATACAGACATCATGTAGGGGTGGGGAAAGGATCTGTTTTTCATCTTGGATATTTCATTATAAGATCTCCAAAGGCCCTTCCAGTTCTGTTATTCTGTTAACTTTAGATAAAGTTCATTGTCTTAACCTTAGATACAGTTAATAAGCGGTCCTCAGTTGAATGGTAATGACGAAGCTACTGTTTGATATATACAATGACTATATAATATAATGAATTTGTTGTATTCAGAACATACAATTTTTCGTATTTTTTTTCCCAACTATGATGAGCATTTCTCCTCCTTACACCTGTAAACTTAGTAGTCCTCTTCCAATTGTTCATAAATATTACCAGTCTGGAGATTTAATCATTGCTGCTATTATTTATCAGGTTTTCTTTCTTACAAATGAGATCACTTTTGAAGTTACTAAGATTCAAAAGTCCCAAAGGTGCCTTTTCAAAAGGCAACTGAACTTCCTTTATCTTTCTTGAAAGTGTTTTGCTTCAATTCAGAACTGAAGAAGCTTCTTGGATGAGAAGGAAAAACAAAGTACTGTATATAAAAAAGCAGACAAAGATTGTAAGTCCTACTAAACTTCTCTCTTTCAATTCAGTCCCGGTCTCAGTCAATAGTGAAAGTGAAGCAATTAAGCAATTAAGTCCTTTAGCTAAATAGCCAAATAGGTTAAAAAGAATTTCCCCCCCTCTTTAAATTCGCCGCTTATCTCATCTTAGATGCAATCTTCAAAACCATTTGCCCTCAGGGTGTTCTCTGTATTATTTAGAAATTGAAAGCTCTCAGCGATCCAATACGCTGTCATTTTCTCTCGCTCTTCAAGCTGCCCCAACCCAGACTCCGGAAAAAGAGCTTTCCCTGGATCAATCAGGGGGTTTGTGGTACCCCTGAGATCGCCGGGATGTGCTCTCCACTACCACAGTCAAAACTAGACTTCGGGGTCCCAAAAGGACCGTCTGGAATCGGGGCTATCAGCGGGGGTTTCTGGAGCTCAGAAATCCCCATCCGTGTTGCCGTGGCATCAGCTGACCTGTTCAATAAATTGTTATTGAATTATTTTTGGTATATATACTACATTCTCTTGTGTAATTTAGTTATAGTGTAAAACTAGTCTATTATGACTCAAAATAAAAGGGAGATCAAAAATCCAATTAGTGCCATGTAAATTCTGGAATCCCCAAAGACCTTTCTCATTGTATTTATTAAACAAATTTATAGTGTTTTAGCTTAGTTGCTGATTGAGCTAAGGTTTCAAAGGTTGTACTTTTAAAGTTATTGTTGATACCATGTTGTTTTTGTTGACCCTCTTTTCCACTTACTGTTTTTCTTTGAAATAAATATTCAAAAACATTTAACCTACTGATGCCTCAATTAATGTAATTTTATTGGTATCTATCCCCATTCTAGCATAATACTTTAAGTGAACAACAAGGGTTTCCAAGCCTGCTACAAGGATAAAAGGGTAGGGAATCCAAATAATTCAGATGGAAAAGTATTGGAAAAGGCAGGACCCTACAGACTAGATACGGCTCTGAACTCTCAGAAGGCAACATTTAACACAAAAGATCTGGAGCATGCCTACCTACCAGACTTATTGAGAAAGACAGATACCATTGAAGAAAGGTGATCTCACCTATCATTTGGCCCAGTGACATCCAGGCATTTAATGGTGATAACCAGAAAATTGAATTGCAAAGAGTAAGTGTTGTGACCCAGACCCACATAGTGAATATTAAATGCAAAATAGTTCCAAAAAACAAACAGATTTTATTAAAACAGCTGAGAATTAATTCATTATCAGTGTATACTAAATTAAATGAAATCAAAGTCCTCAAAACACCAGTCTTTAGTTTATCTCTGACCTTGGGATAATTAGGCAAACTGCCAAACTGCCAAAGGCTTTTCTGGCCCTCATGGCACTCTCTCCTGAAAAAGAATGGTGTTGGACAGCTTAAATGAGCCCTGCCCCCTAGTTGCCAGGAGCTGCACCTTGTCAGAAAATTTGCACCAAACTCAGATTCATTCTCTAGTGTGGGCGATCTATGTGCTTCTGGAACCTCAGTTTTTAAAACTCGATTCTTGGCTTATTCTACTGTGCGCTGACTCAGTTCTCGACTAATCTCTCTCCTGGAAGATCTTTCTAATTCATACCATATTCTGTGCCCTGCTTAGCTTGAAGGGTGACATCCAGGAACTTGAATTGCAACCAGTGTAATTAGACAATAATAATAATAATAATAATAATAATAATAATAATAATAATAATAATAATAATAATAATAATAACAACTTTATTGTCATTGTACGTCTATACACAGTATACCCATACAACAAAATTCACTTAACACCCAAAGACCAGGTCCAACACATATAACAATCCCCAAACACACTCCCACCCACCCCAATTCCCCACCCCTAAACCACCCAAACATCCACACAACAGACCAAGACATAATCCATGTAGCTCCTGAAGTAGTTCTATTATATAAATGAAAAATATGAGATTGTTTAGCAATTTTGTATTTCTGTATCCTTATTTCTTCTCCTCTTTCTATCCCTAATCCTATATGGACAATGACATTTTATTAAGGACATGCAATTCTTCACATAGTTTTTAATTCAATAGTTGGTGTACGAATAGTATGCCTACCCCACAGCTCTCTCTCTGTCTCTCTCCTACACACAGACACACAAACACCTTTATTTCAAAGAAGACAAATAATCTTTTAGTCCTACGGTACTTGGAGGGAAGGGGCAGTATCTGTGATATCATATTGCCATTGGGTATATCATGACATCATTCTGAAAATACTGCAAACTTTGCTCGGTGATATCTCCATTGTCAGGGGGACACTCAGTTGCAGGCTCCTTTAATGTCCTTAATAAATTGCCAACTGAAATGGTACTCATCTATCTATTCATGGGCACCTGCTTTAGATTAGATTAGATTAGATTAGATTAGATTAGATTAGATTAGATTAGATTAGATTAGATTAGATTAGATTAGATTAGATTAGATACTTGCTCTTTTTGGAAAGCCTAAATACACCTTAACTCTTTGACTAATACCATCACTGCAGCTTTACTTCCCTCTTTCAAATGAGGACTCAACAAACATTCTTTAGTTTCTTTATGATAAATGTAAGAGCTTCAAGTACTTGGGAAGTATTATGTTGAGCTATGAATTTTGGGATAAAGGAATTGAGTCCAGGATTAGCAAGACCTGTTAAACTCTGGGGCAGCTGTGTACCATAGCAGAAACAATGTCCATATTTTCACAAAATGAAAGAGACTTGTGGTTATTCCTTTCTCTCTTGTAATGATGTGAGTCTCAGGCTCTATACTGAAAACCAATCAAACAATTAGAAAGAAAAAGAAAGAAGAGAAGAGAAGAGAAGAGAAGAGAAGAGAAGAGAAGAGAAGAGAAGAGAAGAGAAGAGAAGAGAAGAGAAGAAGAGAAGAGAAGAAGAAAACTCCCCAAAGTTACTTTGATATTTGGATGTTCTCAAAAATGTTCCTGATTGCTACAGGATCTTGAGAAAAAGAGATAGCAGGAGGAACACTTAGAATATGCTCATCTGCTCTTTGGGAAGCCGTACGTCCACCATGAAAGGCTCAACTCCCATCCCAAAGCCTCATTTCTGATGGACTACACCTTTTACATTCCAAGATGAAGTCTTTATAGAGCCTGAATATTTGTTATAGTACTCCTTTTCAAGGTAGATCCTTCCTTCCTTCCTTCCTTCCTTCCTTCCTTCCTTCCTTCCTTCCTTCCTTCCTTCCTTCCTTCCTTCCTTCATTATTTCACACTTCTTTGCTTCCCATCTCCTTCAGAGAGGCACTTCTGGATGGTGTACAATTTCATCAATAAAATGAAGCTTTAAAACCAGAATAATTTAAGATTGTTTTTAAAAACCAAAGTGTTGTACTCAGCAAAGTGTTAATAACAAAATTATTGAGAAAAATGACCCCAATAGAATTATTTCCATTCTTTTCTTTTCTACAGTTCTATTTTATTTTCTTCTGTGCACATGAACTCTCATTCCCCATTTTTATTTCATGTCTTCCAAAAGTTCATAGCAGTGCAGCAGTGTCTAATGAGATATGATAAACATGTTTCTTTCTGATATTTCTCAAAGCATCATTGCAAAGAATGGTACTGATTAGTAATTAAGGATAGTTATTGTCCCTTCTTCTCCAAATCTTAAGGGAACTCCAGCAAACACTGTAAAAAGTAGACCTTGGATTAAGACATTACATTCTATTAATATCTGCTGAGAAATACAGACATGCATGTAGGGAGAAAAAGGATTTATTTTTCGTCTGGGATATTTCATTAGAAGATCTTCAAAGTCCCTTCCAGCTCTGTTATTCTGTTAACTTTAGATAAAATTCATTATCTTAACTTTAGATACAGTTAATGAGTTAGTTGAATGGTAACATAGGAGTTACTCTTTGATGTCTACAATGACTACATATTCCAAAGACTATGTTATATTCAGAACATTAGTTTTACTTTATTCCCCAACTACAATGAGTATTTCTCTGCCCTACACCTGCAACCTTAGTAGTCCTTCTCCAATTGTTCATAAATATTATCAGTCTGTAGATATAATCATTGCTGCTATTATTTTTCAGATATTCTTTCTTACAAATGAGATCACTTTTCAAAGCCTTCCTTCTTATGACATCCTTGATCAGTACATGTAAGTATCCTATTACTTCTCCTCCTCCTTATTATGCACCTCCTCTTCCCCGACATTGCCACCTAAAAGCTGCATTTTCTTTCATGTTTAGGCTTAAAGGTATGGGTTGCTAGTCATTTGTTATGACCTGTTCCAGTGACCATATTTAGTCCTTTTTAAATTCTAGACCTTCCCTAATACTGATGTTGAAACTGAGATGAATATTATTATTTTTTTATTTTTATTTTTATTTTTTATAAACAAACATACATATACAGACGTAGACATTAAAACAAACTATACATAAACTAACTATACAGAAAAGTCAAGTCTTACAGCTTGAACTTTAAAAATAGAGCTACTTCGGTAATTATATATCTATATATCTATGTATATTTATCTTTCATCATGTATCAATGTTTATACAACGATATTTCATTTTATTTCCTTATTTTTGTATCATTGGGTGGTATTCCCTTATTTCGTGTTCTTTTTATCTAACCAGTTGTACCATTTCTGCCAAATTAAATAATACTCTGAATCTTCTTTTCCCTGTATCTCTTTGGTAAGTTTGTCCATTTCCGCACATTCCATTGTTTTTTGTATTATTTTTTCCTCTGATGGCGTGTCCTCTAGCTTCCACATTTGTGCGGAAGTGATTCTGGCTGCGGTCAGGATATGTATTATCAAGTATTGTGTCTCTTTTTTATAGCCCTTTGTCAGTATTCCTAGTAGTTATGTTTCCGGTCTGAGGGGCACTTTTTGGGTGGTGATTTCTTCCAGCTGATTCTGAATTGTTTTCCAAAATTTTTTGGCCTTTGGGCATGACCACCACATATGGTAGTAGGTCCCCTTCTGTGTTTTGCACTTCCAACAGTTCTGATTCGCATTAGGGAACATCCTTGCCAGGCGTGCGGGGGGGAGATGCCACCTATAAAACATCTTGTATGTATTTTCTTTGTAGGGCACGGACATTGTCAGCTTAGTATTTACCTTCCACATTTTCTCCCAATTTTCTAGGTTAATATTATATCCAAAATTTTTAGCCCAAATAATCATATTTTCCTTCACCACTTCTTCTTCCAATTTGTATTTTAATAGATAATTATATATTTTAGTTATTAATTTATTGTCTGATTGCATTATGATTTTATCTAATTCATTTCTTTCTTTTTGGATTCCAAATTTTTTTATGTCGATTTTGTATCTTGATTTTATCTGTAAATACGGCCACCAGTCAATGTCCGTGCCCTGTTGTCTCAGTTCGTCTCTTGTTTTCATTTCTCCCTCTGTGTTCAACAATTCGTCATAGGTTTTCATCTTGTCTATATCCATTGTGTTCGGATAAATTTGGGCCTCCATAGTTGATAACCATCTTGGGATTTTATCGTAGTGTTTTCTCCTTATTTCGGTCCAAATTTTTGCCAATGCTCCTCTGATATAGTGTCTCCTGAAGTGCTCATGTTGCCTTGGTTTTTCCTCCCATAAGAATGCGTGCCAGCCTTTCGACAGGTCAAATCCTTCTAATGCTAACGTTCGTTTATCTTCGAGTGTTATCCAATCTTTGATCCAAGTTAAAGCTGTTGCAGTGTAGTAGGTTTGCCAATCTGGGAGTCCCAGACCACCCTTTTCTCTAGTGTCCTGTAGGTGCTTCAGTTTAATCCTGGCTCTTTTCCCTTGCCATATATACTTTGAAGTCATTTTATCAAGGTCTTTGAAATATGATTTCCCTGGATTTATCGGTATTGTTCTAAATAGGTATAATAATTTCAGTAAGATTGTCATTTTGATTGAAGCAATTTTGCCTAATAGCGATAGTCTCAATTTACTCCATGCCTCTAAGTCCTTTTGGATTTGTTTGGCCAATTTATTATAATTGTCTTCTTTAAGAGATGATACCTTATTGGTAAGCCAAATTCCTAGGTATTTTATTTTTGTTGTTGTTTGTATTCCTAGCGTCTCTTCCAATTCTTTCTCCTGGGTTTTTGTCAAATTTTTGGTTAGTAGTTTTGTTTTTTGTCTATTAATTTTCAATCCGGCGACTTCACCATATTGTTCTATCTTCCTTAGTAAATTCAATCCTGATTGTTTTGGTCTTTCTAAAATAAATACTACATCGTCTGCGAATGCTTGTAGTTTATACTCCTGATCTGTCCCCGTCCCCACACACACACACACAGCCAGTCGAGGGTTAAGGAAACACTTTGGAACGCACCCAGTTCTTATCTCCGACTTGGCAGCGATAGACACACCGTCTGCCAAGGGTCTTTATTTTCACAAACAGACAGATAAGATACGAACGTTCAAGAAAGTCCAAACAGAAATAATATTCCTCCCAGCAGTTCCAGACGAGGCTTTAGTGACTGTCCAAGGTTTTGCTTTGTTCGTCACAAGGATCCTTTGACCACTACCCTCTATTATATAGTCTCTGGGGTGTGGTCCAGTGACTCAGTGCTAATCCCTAGCACGCCTCCTAAGCTGCTGCAAACGTTTATCACGCCTTCGGAGGCGTGCGTCCAGGAATGATGTTTCATTATCACTTTGACTCGAATCAGCTGTCTCCTCTCCCTCGACCGGCACTTGAGACAATGCCAGAGGGGAGGGGCCTGGAGAGGGAGGCCTGGCTGACTCCTCTTCCTCATGCTCGGAGCTTTCTTCCTCCGATGGGACAGGCTCAGAGGGCGGGGCCACAACAACTCCTGGTTTTTTGTTCTTAATCCTTTTATTTCATTGTCATTCCTAATTTCATTCAACAGTGGTTCCAATGCTAATATATATAGTATAGGAGAGAGGGGACATCCTTGTCTCACCCCCTTGGATATTTTAAATTGGTCTGTTGTCTCTCCATTTATCCATATCTTTGCGGTTTGGTCGGAGTATATTGTTTTGATCATATTTAGGAATTTATCGCCGGTTCCCATTTTTTCTAATTGTAATGTTAAGAATCCCCAATTAAGGTTGTCGAACGCCTTCTGTGCGTCAAGGAAAAGTAAGGCCATTTTTTCATCCGATTTTTGCTCATAGTATTCCAGGATATTGATTATTGTTCTTGTGTTCTTATTGATTTGCCTATTTGGAATAAATCCATTTTGATCTGGATGGATATAATCCACGATAATTTTCTTCATTCTCTGGGCCATAATTGATGTAAATAATTTGTAGTCTGCGTTTAGAAGCGATATGGGTCTGTAGTTTTTAGTTTGGGTGAGATCTGAGTCTTCTTTGGGTATCAATGTAATAATTGTCTCTGTCCATGATTTGGGAGTTTTGGCTTCTAGAATTGCTTCATTCAGGACTTGTAATAAAACATCATCTATTGGCTGGTGCTCAATTTTGTAAAATTCCACCGGGATGCCATCTGGACCTGGTTTTTTATTGTTGTTCTGTTTCTTCTTTGCTTCAATTAATTCTGACATCGATATTGGTCTGTTCAAGAGTTCTCTTTGAGTTTCCTTTATTTCTTGAATGTTGGTTTTATTTATATACTCTTTAACTTTTTCCAATTGGATTTCTTCTTGTGCATATAATTCCTGATAGAAGTTTCTTACGATTCACTTTTTTTCCTCATCCATATGCTGCAATTGCCCTTGTTCATCTTGTAGTTGATGTATTAGTCTTTTGTCCTTTTCTTTCTTTAACTTATAGGCCAACCAACGTCCTGTTTTATTTGCGAATTCAAATTGGTTTTGTTTTGCCATTTTGATTTTCCTTGCTATTTCTGTTGTTGTTATTAAGTTTATTTCATGTTTAATAAAGTTTATTTTTTCCTTGATCTCTTTCCTGTCGGGTCTATTCTGTAATTCTGCTTCATGTTTTGCAAGGTCAATCAATAAATTGTTTCTTCTTTGCTGTTTCTCTCTATTTTTCTTTGCCTTAAATGAAATTGTTAGTCCTCTTATATATGCTTTTGTGGTATCCCATAGAACTTGCAATGATGTTTGTTCCCTCTTGTTGATTTGGAAGAATATCTCCATCTCTTTCTTTATCATCTCTATGTATTCTTTATCTTTGATGATCTCTCTGTCCATCATCCATCTTCCTCTTTTTTGTTGGCCTTTCCAGACTATTGTTATAGGACTATGGTCTGCCCATACATTCGGTGTAATTTCAATTTCTTTTATGTTTTCTCTTAATTCTGCAGTCATCCAGGCCATGTCTAGCCTGGACCAGGACTGGTGGGGATTTGAGTAATATGTATATTGTTTTTTAGTTTTATTCAATTTTCTCCAGGCATCTTTCAGTTGTAACTCTTGAATCATCTCCTTAAAGGTGTCAGGTAGTGTCTTTTTCCTAGATTTATTTTTTTTATTACTTTGGTAATCATAATCCATATCCACGATTGCATTATAGTCCCCTATTATGCATATATGTTCGTAATCTAATTCTTTAATTTTATTATGTATTTTTTTGAAGTATTATTTTTGGTTCCCATTTGGAGCATATATTGATATCAATAGCATATTTCGGGCCTCCATCTTAATGTCTATCATTAGTATCCTGCCATCTCCATCTGTGTAGATTTGTTTTGCCTGAATATGGCTTTTAATGTATATTGCAATGCCTCTTTTTTTTTTGATCTGATAGTGAGGTGAATAATGTTCCGAGTCTTCTATTTTCTAGTAACTGTTGATGTTGTTTTTTGATATGTACTTCTTGTAAATTGATAATATCTATGTCTAATTTTTGTAGTTTTTTGAAAGTGTGTGTTCTTTTAGTTGGTAGATTAAGGCCGTTTATATTGATTGAAATTAATTTCACTTCTCGTCCCATTTCCCTTAATTTTTCTTTGTTAGTCTAAGTCTACTTGTGTTTCTTGTTACCATTTGTGTTTTCCCCCTAGCCCCTTCTCTCTCCATCTTCTCCCTTTCCCTAGACTCCTTCTCTTCCTTTTCTTTTTTTGTTTCCCCCGTGGAGTGTTCCTGGTTTGTATTTTCCGAATCACGTCTAGTTTCCTGTTCTTCTTCTATTATAAAGTGAGTGTCAAGAAATTCTTGTGCCTTCTCTATCGTGTCGATTTTATATTTTTTGTCGTCCCAAGATATTAGAATTCCCTCTGGCACCAGCCAGCGGAACATTATTTTATGTTGATTCAGTAGGGTTGTCAAGAAATTATAATTTTTTCTGTATTCTCTTATTCTTCTTGGAACTTGTTTTAGGGTTATTATTTCTTTTCCTTTATAACAGGGTTTTCCCTCTCTCATTAATGTGTAGAACTCTTCTTTTACAGTTTTGCGTGCGAATCTAACATGTATTTCTTTAGGTAGTTTGTTCCTACGAGCGTAGTTCGTATGAACTCTATAAATTTCGTCAATCTCCCTACTAATATCGTTTTTTTCCTTCTGGGTAGCCTCTACTAATATATCTGTCATCAGGTCCCTTAGATCTTCTCCTTTTGTTTCTGCAATATTTTGAAACCGTAAAAAAAATGACGCCTTTTCTAATTCTAGATGGGTAATTGACTCTTCGAGTTCTCTATTTAACTCCATTTGATTTTGTTCGATGTTATCCATCTTTTTCTCAGTTAAGACCATTTTAGCTTCCATGTTTTGAATTCGTTCTTCGTTTTTAACTATGTTTTGTTGTATTCTCTCAATCTTGTCGTCCATTTTTTTTATATTATCATTTATTTGTCCTACTTCTGATTTCAGTTCCTCATGGTTCTTTTTTGTTTCTTCATGATTATTCGCTATTGTTTCTTGGGTCTTGTTCATCCCCTCCTGGATCATAGCTAATATAGACTGTATATTCTGTATGTTGTGTGCAGTGGCAGCTTTTTCCTTGTCTGTAGTTAGCATCGTGTCTATGGTTTTTTGTTGTGCAGGTGAAGATTGTGTAGGTGTTAATTTTTTCCCTGTTTTAGTTATTTTTTTATTGCAAAAGTTTTACAATTACATTTTCACCCCTTTTTTCACCCCCCCACCTCCCTCCCCAAACTTCCCATCCACCCTAACCCTCCCTAACCCTCCCCCCCCAGACTTCCCTATTACATACTCATAACTAATAACACTAATATATAAACCTGAACCCATCCCTCCCCCTATATAATTTTTCCTCTTTGTCTCTTTACATAAAAATATTTCTAATACATTATTTTCAAATAAAAGCTATTTGATACTTTCTGGTTTGGTATTTGTTCTGAACATATTCTATCCACCTTTTCCATTCCCATTCGTAAGTCTCTTGTGAACAATCTTTTAGATACGCTGAAATCTTCGCCATCTCTGCAAAGCTGGCCATCTTCAAAGTCCATTCCTCGATAGTAGGCAAAGCTTCATTCTTCCAATATTTACCTATCAACAATCTAGCTGCTGTTATCATATACAATATTAGTTTTATTTCACCCCGTGTAAAACCCTTAACTATACCCAATAAAAACAATTGTGGAGAAAATTGAATTTTTTTCTTCAAAACATTCTGCATGACCCACCAAATTTTTATCCAAAAAGCCTTAACTTTCCTACAGGTCCACCAAACATGATAATATGTAGCATCTACACAATCACATCTCCAACATTTTGGCTGAACATTAGGGTACATACATGACAACTTTTTAGGATCTAAATGCCATCTATAAAACATTTTATAAAAATTTTCTCTCAGGTTTTGCGACTGTGTAAATTTAACATTCTGAACCCAAATTTTTTCCCAAGTTTCCAGCATCACTGGTTCTTCAAAATTCTGTGCCCACTTAATCATACAATCTTTAACTAATTCCGTTTCTGAATCTCTTTCTAACAAAACATTATACAGCCTTTTAATATGCATTGGACCTTTCTCTCTTATATGTCTAACCAATTCTTCCTCATGCAACATAATACCAGTTTTTTGGTCCTCTTTCCATCTCATTTGTAATTGATTATATTGTAACCAGGTTAAATTAATCCCTTCGTCCAACAGTGTCTACAATGTCTTCAGCTGCCATCTGCCCGCATCTGTAAAAAGAACCTCTTTATATAAAAACCCCCCGAGTGACATTATATTTGTATTCCACAAGGTATGACCAAGATCCAGCCATAGCGGTATTTTATAATCCCATTTGAGTCGGTGCTTCTTCCAAACTCTCATCAAAGAATCTCTGAGTATATGACTTTTAAATACTTTATCAACTTTATCATCATAAAATAAATAAGCATGCCATCCAAATTCAAGATCAAAACTTTCTGCATTCAATATTCCAGCCTTTTTATTTCCAAACCAGTCACTTGTTAAAGTTAAAGCTGCTGCATCATAATATAACTGTAGGTTTGGGAGTTTAAGGCCTCCTCTTTCTGGAACATCTTGCATAATTTTCAATTTCACTCTCGGCTTTTTCTCGTTCCAGACAAACTTATTCACACCAGACTGCCAGACTTTCAGTTGTTTATCACTTTTAAGCACCGGAATCATTTGAAACAAAAACAGAAATCTTGGCAAAATATTCATCTTAACTGCTGCTATTCTTCCAAGTAAAGACAGTTGCAGCTTTTTCCAGGTCTCCATGTCTTTCTGAACCTCTCGCCACAACACCTCGTAATTATTTTGAAACAATTTCATATTTGATTCTGCAACCTGAATTCCAAGATATTTTACCTTAGGTACAATTTCAAAACCTGCCCTCCTTTCAAGCTCATGTTTACGATCTTGTGTCATATTCTTAACTATCATTTTAGTCTTTTTTGAGTTCAGTTTAAAACCTGAAACTCTACCATAGTCTTGTATAATGTCGTTCATCAGGATTATTGATTCCATTGGTTGTGATAGGGTAACAACCAGATCATCTGCAAATGCCTTTATTCTATAATCCTCTTGCCTTATCACTATACCTTTCAAGATTTTTGAGTCCCGTATTATATTTAGCAAGACTTCCAATGTTAATATAAATAAAAGTGGGGACAACGGACATCCCTGTCTTGTTCCTTTTTCAATTTTAAACTCTGTCGTCAAACTTCCATTAATAATAATCTGTGCTTTTTGCTCTTGATAAATTGCTGAAATCGCCTGTATAAATTGGTCCCCAAAGCCCATCTTTTTTAAAGTCTTTAGTAGAAAGTTCCAATCCACTCTATCAAAGGCTTTCTCCGCATCCAAGAAAACCAGCACTGCAGAAATCTGTTTATTCTTATCAAGATATTCCAATAAGTCTATTACTTGCCTTACATTATCCTTCATATATCTGCCCTCAATAAATCCCGCTTGGTCCTCATGAATCACTTTTTCTAATACCTTCGCATAAATTTTATAGTCTGTATTCAAAAGAGATATTGGTCTGTAGTTCTCTGGTTTTTTAGGACCAACTTGTTCCTTTGGTATCAAAGATATATAAGCAGTTGTCCAAGATGGGGGTATTTTACCCCCTTGTTGAATATTACAAAATAAATCTCTAAGTTGTTCCACCATTTCAGCTTGTAAAGTTTTGTAATACACTGCTGTCAAACCATCCGTGCCAGGCGCTTTAGCTGTTTTTAGCTGCTTAATTGCTGCTATTATCTCCTCCACTGTTATAGGGTAATTCATTCTTTCCTTTTGTTGATCAGTAATTTTTGTAATTCTCTTATCCTTTAAATATTTTTCTATAAGTCCATTCTGCACCTCTTCTTTGGCATATAATTTAGTATAATAATCCACAAAAGCTTCTTTAATTAATTTTTGTTGAAAAATTTCTTTCCCTCCAATGTCAATACTATCAATAGTCCGTATACTTTGTTTTTTCCTCAGTGTGTAAGCCAACCATCTGCCCGGTTTATTAGCATTGCAAAATGTATTATGCTTTGCGTATTGTAAACTTGTTGCAACTTGTTCCGCCATAAGCATTTGAAATTGGTCTTTCAAAAGTTTTATAGCACTTCTTATTCTTTCATCTGTTGGGTTTTTAATAAGTAACTGTTCCTTATTCTTTATTTCCATTTCCAACTCAGATCTTTTCTTTTGTCGGAACAGTCTGTGTTTAGAATTCATGTAGATAAGTACCCCTCTCATATAAGCTTTACTAGCGTCCCAAACAATTTCAATTGGGGTACCTTTATTCAAATTTATTTCAAAAAATTCTTTCAAATGCTTTTTAAGTTCTATTGTATTTTTTTCATATCTAAACAAGTTCTCATTTAATCTCCAAGAACGTCTCTCAACCTTATCCATCTCAATTTCTATCCATACAGGGCTATGGTCAGTCAAAGTTCTTGGAAAAATCTTTGTTCTTTTTGTCTTAATAAGTAAATCATTTGACAACAGAATAAAATCAATCCTAGAAAAGGATCTATGTCTATCGGAAAAAAAAGTGTAATCCAATTCATTCGGATTATGTATTCTCCAAACATCTTTTAGTTCCATATCTTCTTTCATATCAAAAAAAGTCTGCGGTAGTCTAATTCTAGACTTTGCCAAGCTCTTTTTATCTAATTTAGAATCAATTACTCCATTCCAGTCTCCCATAAATAAAATAGATCTATAGTCCCATTGCAATATTTTAGTATGTAACATCTTGTAAAAACAATCCTGTTGTTGGTTAGGAGCATAAATTCCAATCAAAAGAATTTGACCATTTGCTGTAAGCAATTCAATTGCTACAAACCTACCATCTTGATCTACTTCTATAATTTTTGCTGTTAATTTTTTATTTACATAAATAACCACACCATTCTTTTTCTGCGAAGTTGAAGATATATAATGCACTCCTAATTTTGAATTTATCAAATATTTCTGATCTTGAGTTGTAATATGTGTTTCTTGTAAGCAAATTATATCATTATTAAATTGTTTCAAATATGTAAATATTTTCTTCCTTTTCTGTGCTGAATTCAACCCATTAACATTCCAAGATAGACACTTAAGGGTCATCGGCCTGTTTCTGGAGCGCAGAGCAAAATATTTGAAGTTCATCCAAAAGCTTCGATCTTGCTCTTCCCATAGCTCCACTCTCTTGTGGGGTACTCTTAGCTGCCATCTTGTCTTGTCTTTCCTGTTGTTGTTGTTGCTTTTGTTTAAGTAGCTTGGATTGAGCTCTAGTTATACGTTGATCTTTAACTTCAGTCAGCTGAATCAAATCCAAAATTGGAGAAGAATCCAGCAAGGGCTCACTCAGAAAACCTCCTTCTGCACCTTGCACATTTTCTAATTCTTGCTTGGGCTGTTCTTCCGACTGCCTCTCTTCACTCTCCTTAATCTCCAAAACTGTAGATGTACGTGGAGATGGTGTTCTTTCCTTAAGAATAGTACTATAAAAATGTTGTGCCTTCTCCACGGTATTCAATCGATATCCTTCTCCCTTATATCTAAAAATTATCCCAGCTGGTGCATCCCACCGGAAGGGTATCTGTAAGTCTTTCAGTTCCTTAACAAGAAAACCAAACTCTTTTCTAGCTTTCAGCATTTTAGGAGGTAATTCTTTAAAAATTACAAGTCGTGAGCCCCCCACTTCTACAGAGGTGTGAAAAGATTTTTGGAGGATTTCATTTCTAATTTCTCTCTCAGTAAAGTATATGACCACATCTCTAGGCAATTGTCTTTGTCTGGCCACCCAAGAGTTGACTCTGTAAATTTTATCTATTTTGTGAAATACCAAATCAGGGTTAACTTGTAAGATCTTAGCCAGGGCTTCAGAGCAAACTTGTCTCAAATCCTGTCTCTCCTCCTCTCGAATTCCCCGAAGCCGTATGGCAAATTCCATCGCCCGGAATTGTATCATGACAATCTCATCTTCAATTCTCTGCATTTTATTATCAGCTTCTTCAATTTTATAGTCATTATCTTTCATCCTAACATTAACTTCTAATTTGAGTTCTTCAACTTTAAAATCAACTTTCCCAATAAAATTTGCCAGGCCAGACGCCACTTCTGATATTTTTTTGGTCACCATATTTTGATTCTGCTTCACCATATCTTTAACTTCATTAATTTCCTGCAGAAATTCCTCATGTGATTTTTGAAGTTTATGATCTATTTCCTGTTGAGATTCTTGAAATTTTTCATCCAAAGTTTTAGCAATAAAGTCTTTTAAATCTCCCACATCAAGTTCTTTTTTCTGAGTTTGTAATTGTTGAGCAGGGGGAAGTTGCGTTTGATGTTTGTGTGTGGGGGATCCCCCCCCTGATGCCTTCCCTTCCTGCTTCTTTGAAGCCATTGTGCCACGTAGGCTAATTTTTCTAGAGAGGAAAGTTCTTTTTTCCTTTCCCTCTTCCACAAAAGCTTCTAAAAAAGTCCCCCAAATTTAGTCAAATAAAACTGAAGTAAAGCAAAGTCAAATTTTAGCAAAAAGAAATGTTTTCCTTTAGGTAAGACAACTTTGTAGCAACTTTTCAACTTTGTAGCAAAGCAGAGAGGCTTCACAAATTCACTTTCACTAGCTCGTTAACTCAAGCGCTGGACGCCATATTTTTTCCAAATCACTTTCACTCGCTCACTTTCTCTTGATTTAAAAAGTCAATAAAGCACTAATACTTGCAATTTTCAGGTTTCTGGATTCAAGTTGGTATTTCCGCTATTTGTTAGAATTAGTTCCTCTCACTTTAAGAGTTTGCTGCTGTCGGCTTGTTCTGCTGAAGGCAGAATCGTCCCACGCCGCCCGGAGTCTCCGCAGGTTGGAAGGGAGCCGCTCCTGTTTTCACCCCCAGAAACAATTCCCTGGGGGGGTTACAGGGGCTCAACCTGTGCCCTGCTGTCTCTGCTCCTGCAATCTTCAAGATTTCGGAGTTTTCGAGCCGCTCCTCGTTCGCGGGGCGGCTCTACAGGCGGCGGGGCTGGCGGTCTTAGAAAATCACCGCCGTCGCCGAAGCTCGCAAACCGGAAGTCCCTTGTTTTAGTTATTGTTATTGAGGATGTTGCCATCGTTTTTTGTGTTATTTTTCCCCAAATTTTCTTACACTGATTTGGTTGGGGGTAGATGAAATATCGTTATATAGGAATCAGGTTAATTAATTCAGAGGGGTTAGGGGGAAAATACAGTGTTTTAGCAATTCATTCTTCTATTCTTGTTCCTATGCAATATAATACAATTAATATTTAAATACCAAGTTATATTAATGATAAATCACGTTTATATTTTAACTTTCCTGGTTTCACAGTACTTAAGTTCACTTTAATACTAAACAATTTCTATATAACCTTTATGTAATAAATCAATGGGATTTAAGATTCTCTATAAATCGTCTAAGATATTCTATTAAATTATATCACAATTACCAGTATATACTGCTTGTATTAATTATCACAGTTATTATTCCTTAATAATATCTATAACAGTCTCTTTACAATGTCTATATTAATATCTAACTTTCTAATCAATACACAATATAATTCCCTTAATCAATATATTACTGTAAAATCTATAAACTTATTTCAATGGGGTGGGAAACCATAAAACAATAAAAAGAAAGATAATATTAAATCAATTCTTTGGTATATATTATAATAGCTTCAAATTTCAATATTAGTATTCTTTAAGCAAAGTTAAGTAAGTTTTAAGTTTGAATTTTATAAGATAAATGAAATAACTATATTTTAATAATTTAATGTTTAAAGTTCTCCACTATATCACTTTCAGACCAATTAGGATTACTTCCTTCTCCTTCTTCCTTCGTTCCTCAGTTCGCCTTCTTTTCACCCAGCTTTCACAGTTCTATTGCAATAGCTTCTGTTAAATCCGTGAGTCAATTGTTCCGATTTTCCTGTGTAGCAAATTGTATCTCCTTTACCAACAGCATCAATGTGTTTGAGTTTGTTGTTGCCGCTGGATACAAAGTAAAAGTTTCCTTCTCCGAATCCTCAATCCTCAATCCGCCATTCGCTACCGTTCAGCTGATTTCCTTCCGCCCACAACAGTCTTAAATAGTCTCAGTTCTTTGAGTTTCACTTTCTACAGTCACTCTCTTAATTAATCTTTTTTCCTTGTTAAATCAAGATGTATTATTGTAAAATTGTAATCCACCGCTTACTTATAATCCTTTTCCTTCTGTCGCTCGTTCCTTTCGCCAGTCAAATCTGCATTGTCACTTTGGGTATTAAGCTTCGCTCCGGTCACTGTCTCTCGCCGCTTGCCTGACGATCTTGCTGCCGCTTTTTGGAGTCCTATTCTCGCCAATGTCTTTAAATCGTTATGATTATACCTTTGTATTTCGATTAACTTAGTCCATTACCGATGTTTCTCTTTACAATCTTCGCTTCCACACTTGTCGGTTGACAGCGCTCCGGCCAGCCAAAATGGCTGGTTTTTTCCCGGCTGGAGTTAGGGGGTTTTTTCCTCTGAACCTTCAGAGTGATTGCTGTCACACCGAGGTCCTAGAGAATCCTCCTTTTTCTATCGACCTCTCCGCGGTCGATAGTGCCAAAAACGGCTTCCAATCAAGAAATTTGGAACTTCGGGGACGGAGCCTCGTTCCCCTCGTTCCTTACACGCTGACGTCACCGCCGGAAGTCCTGAGATGAATATTATTATTTTAACCATAAAATATATGAATTTCATTCTCTTCAGGAAACTTCCTTCATTCAACAAAGTCCCTTGTTGAAAGTAAAAAGTTTGATTAATTCAAATATTACAGACGCTCTTTGGTTAATCTTGAGCTTTTTTGCCTTTCATTTCACCCGGATATAAAATAGGAACCCTCTAGGGCATATTTTAGGCTATTATACATCTAGGGTGTGAAAAGAGAACTGACTTAATTCTCTCAGAAAATGCAGATAAGACAGAGATAATGCTGAAATCAAATTGAGACATAGGAAACTAATGGCAGAATTTTTTTGTCTGGTCTCATATATTTCTCCTCAGCAAGTTTTCACCTTGAACCACTAGTTCCTCTGGAAGTTGACTATGGTTCCACTACTCTTTCTATGAAATAATAAAATTAGTTCTGAACTTCCCTTCTGTCAGTGTGAGATTATGCCCCCATGTTCTTATGTTGTAATTAATATTGAGAATACTGCCTTTGTTGTGGCCCCGCCCTCTGAGCCTGTCCCATCGGAGGAAGAAAGCTCCGAGCATGAGGAAGAGGAGTCAGCCAGGCCTCCCTCTCCAGGCCCCTCCCCTCTGGCATTGTCTCAAGTGCCGGCCGAGGGAGAGGAGACAGCTGATTCGAGTCAAAGTGATAATGACACATCATTCCTGGACGCACGCCTCCGAAGGCGTGATAAACGTTTGCAGCAGCTTGGGAGGCGTGCTAGGGATTAGAACTGAGTCACTGGACCACACCCCAGAGACCACACCCCAGAGACTATATAATAGAGAGTGGTGGTCAAGGATCTTTTGTGACGAACAAAGCAAAACCTTGGAGTCACTAAAGCCTCGTCCGGAACTGCTGGGAGGAATATTATTTCTGTTTGGACTTTCTTGAACGTTCGTATCTTATCTGTCTGTTTGTGAAAATAAAGTAACTTGGCAGACGGTGTGTCTATCGCTGCCAAGTTGGAGATAAGAACTGGGTGCATTCCAAAGTGTTTCCTTAACCCTCGACTGGCTGTGTGTGTGTGTGTGGGGACGGGGACAGATCAGCCTTCTAGAACCTTATTCACACTCTCTAATTCATTTAAAGGTTTCAGTCATGTGCCTCCTTTCCTTCTGCCCTCTAGGATTAATATATTCACTTCCTCTAATATTTCCTAATATAATTTGTCTCTCTGCTCTTGTACAATTTTTGTTGCATATCTCTAGACTTGCTCAATCTTATCGATACATTTTTTTTAAAATAAGGTTTCCAGAACTAAACACATTTTTCAAATATGATCTGACTAAATGTTAAGTAATCAAAGCTAGATCAAAGCTATTTGTTAGTGACCGAATTGCAAGTGTTCAGAACAAAGAATAAGCACTAATGAATATCTTTATGAATACATATGTATAAATTAAAACACCTGTCCAATTCTAAAACAGAAATATATTGACAGTTTCTAACTCTCGCTAAAGGTTCATCACTCACAATTACCAGCACACTTTGGCTCTGGAATTTGCTGTAAAGGAGATCAATGAACATTCTGGGATTTTACCCAATGTTAGCCTTGGTTTCCATATCGCTACTCCCTATGCTGCGTCAATTACAACTTATCATTTAGCAATGGAGTTTCTATCTACAAAGGATAAATTTATACCCAACTACAAATGTAATGACCAGACCAACACAGTAGCTTTCATTGGAGGACCCCATATTAGCACCTGTCTCAACATGGCAATCACTCTGTGCAACTACAAATTTCCCCAGGTGAGGCAAAAAATGGATCAATGTGAGAGGACACCAGCTATTTATTATATTCAGAACGTGGGTCACTGAAATGAAAATTAGAGCAAAACCATGAATAAGAACATCTTGAAAGGACTGTCCCTTTTTGCTTGATGAGCAACATTGCAGATGTCATCTAAGACTAATTTTTAAGCACCCTCTTTTTGTATCCCACAAAAGATTGGATTAAGTAAACACACATGCATTGGTTTTTATTATTATTAATATTATGTTGGTAGATATCCTTTAATTCTATGTTCTTCTGACTTTCTCCCTTTAGATCTCATATGGATCAGCTCCATTGGTAAATACTGAAACAGCAATGTTTGTCAAATGGATGTTCCCAGATGAAACCCATCAATTTAAAGCAATACTTCACTTATTGTTGCATTTTGAATGGACCTGGGTTGGGTTAGTTTTTCTGTTTGAGGAAGAAAGAGACAGATTCATTCAGAAGAGACTTTCCATGTTTTCAGAGAGAGGAATCTGCTTTCACTTTATAGAATGTCTTCCCCAGATGATATATGGTAATGCAGCTGCTGAGTGGATGGAAAATGCCGGTAAAATATTCAAAGTGATCATGGAAAGCACCGTCGTTGCAGTTATCTTAAGTGCTGAAAATGTAGGCATGGTGATTTTGAGAATAATGTTCAATTTTTTCAGTTATGATAATATTCCAAAGGAGAGAAAGGCCAAAGTTTGGATCATGTCAGCCCAGATGGAATTCACATCCATTCTAATGCAAAGACCATTGCCCATTGATTTTTTCCATGGTGCACTTTCTTTTGCAATTCACTCAAAGCAGCTGACTGGATTTCAATAATTTATGCAGAAGAGAAACCCAAACTTAGAAAAAGATGATGGGTTTATTAGGGATTTCTGGAAAGATGCATTTGAATGCTCCTTGTCCAGTGATATTAGAGATGAGAATGCTGAAAGGATCTGCACTGGAGAAGAAAAACTGGAGACTCTTCCTAATTCTGTCTTTGAGACCAATATGAATGCACATAGTTACAGCGTCTACAATGCAGTCTATGCTGTGGCACATGCTCTGAAGGCCATGCGCTCTGCCAAACTCAAAGGGGGACAAAAAATGAATGAGAGGAGATGGAAGCTCTTCCTCCAATCACCCTGGCAAGTAATGTTGGCTAATACAAAATTTGGGGAAATCATCAAGTACCAGAATAGGAGACTGGTTTTGTGTTTTGTTTTGTTGTGTTGTTTTAACAGTTAAAATGATTTCTAGATAGTTTTAAAAACTATATAGAAGTAGTTGATAATTTCATATGAAAGAAAATAAAAAAATAAAATATAAATCTAAGGCTTAGATAAAGACACAAGAATTTGTAACATATGAACTTTATTTTATGTCTAAAATGGTATGTACAGGATGTTATTCAATCCATTATATTTGACAATTTTATATGAAGAAAATGAAAACTGCTTTACTACTGAATAGCATTATTACTCCTCACTAGCTTAATTTTTGAGTTACTAAGATTCAAAGGTGTTAAATGTACGTATTCAAAAGGCAACTATACTTAGTGCTACTTCCAGTGAATAACAAAGTTGTCAATGAATGGCATGAAGAATATTTCAAGTTTATTTTTATTTTTTTTCAAAAATAACACCTAGCATTACCCCTGGATGGAAGTAAAAGACATCTTGACCTAGAATTGTTTGTCTCAGAGAATTCTACCTTGCCTGCATTAAGTCTCGTTTCATGACCCTGTAATCCCTTAACTCAGGGTAGAGTTGGGGGGACTGAATGGACCTAAGTGTTTACTGGCCGAATGCCCTTCCTGACACCACACATTGTTCACAGCAGCTATTTTCTCTTTGGGCCCTCATGGAGAAACAGTTTTCACTGTCTAGGATTGAACTCTTAACCTTCTAAATGGGATGCAGGGGTCTTCACCACAAGGTCACCACGTCGTTCTCTATCTTGCCTTTTATATGGCAGAACACTGAATTCCCCATTTCTGAAATGCTGCATCAAAGCAAAGTGATTTCTCAGATCTATCCCTTTCTTGATTTTCTGTTGGAATTCTCATCTCACAGTTTTTTAGCTGAGAGTTAAAAATGTATTTGATAAAACTATATTTTTTTTACCAGTTTGAAATAGTTTGACTGAGGCAAAATGGAACATCTTACTTTCCTTTAAGCCTAGGCCAAATTGAAAGAAACAAATTGAAATTTTCCCATCCCCTTCAAAGAGTTCCGATAACTTTCCTGTTTCTTCCTTTCCTCTTTTTTGTCATCTTTCTCTAGCTCCACCATTTTTTGCAACAAGTTTCCTTTAACAACAGTGTTGGAGAACAGATTTCTTTTGGCCCCAATGGTGAATTAGAAACTGGGCTTGATATTTTAAATTGGGTCACATTTCTAAACAAGTCCTTTCTGAAAATTCAAATTGGAAAGATCGACCCCAAGGCTCCCTCAGAAAAGTTCCTCACCATTTCTGACAACGAAGCCATTTGGCCTCTCATATTTAACCAGGTAATGTCTCATTTTCCCCTTTTCCTGAAGTTGTTAATGCTCCAACACTGGAAGTTTTTAAGAAGAGATTAGATAACCATTTGTCTGAAGTTGTGTAGGGTTTCCTGCCTCAGCAGGGGGTTGGACTAGAAGACCTCCAAGGTCCCTTCCAACTGTGATATTCTGTTCTGTTCTGTTCTGTTTTGTTCTGTTTTGTTCTTGAAGTGGTTCGGGAATAACGAGAGGCACAACCAAGCAAGTGACAACAGCTCTTTAATTTACAGTGAGACTTCAGCAAAAACTCAGATGCTGCAGTCCTCCTTATATACAATCCTGGAGGGACTGTCAGCCAATCAGAAACATAGGCAGGTTTGAAACTCCCGCTTAAAAGTATCAATACATAACACCCCTCCCTTCCCAGAAGGCACTAACATTCAAATATTTACATAAGTACACACAAAATCTCGCAGGTGCCCAGGCCGAGTTCTCGTCCTAGTTGACCTGCGCAGTTCAGTGTTTGGTGGGGCGTCGAGCTGGTCGGAGGGACTTTCTGTCTCTCCCGGCTCTGCCAATGGAACCTCCTGGATTTTGTCCAGGGCGTGGTTATCCCCGGTTGGGAGTGGCGACTCGCTGGGGCAGCGCTGGAACCAGGGCTTGTCAGCTAAGTATTCTCGCGAACCCGGGCTTGAGTTAGCTGTTTTGGGAAAGTTGTTATAGTTAGGCTCGGAGATGTCTAAATTGATGTTTGCTTCGCCGACTACCCTTTTTCTCAGTTGGTCTATGTGGCGCTTCCAGAGTCTGTCTACTCCTACGTCTACCGTATAAGATTTCGGGCCTGTTATGCCCACTATGGTTCCTGCAACCCATAGAGGTCCGCTGGCATAGTTGCGAGCGAACACCGGGGACCCAACCTGAAACTGTCATAGTCCAGAGGTCTCTCCCTTGAAATTTTCATGCGAGTAGTTAGGGTGAAGCCTATCTAACACGCACCGAAGCTTCCTGCCCATGAGGAGCTCTGCTGGGCTTCTCCCTGTGGCTGTGCATGGTGTGGCATGCTGGACAGCTAAGAATTGGTCTATCCTGGCCTGCCAGTCCCCGTTATCTAGTCTGGATAGGGCCTCTTTGGCCGTTCTTACAAAACGTTCAACCAATCCGTTAGAAGCCGGGTGGAAAGGGGCCGATAGGGCATGGCGGATGCCCAGTCCGGCCAAGTAACCCTCGAACAGGGTTGCTGTGAATTGAGGGCCGTTGTCAGATACTAGAGTATCCGGTAGGCCATGTGTGGCAAATAGCTTGCGAAGGACTTTAATAACTGCCTCGGCTGTGGTAGAGGGCATTAGAATTATTTCAAGCCATTTTGAAAAGGCATCTACTACAATTAAAAATGTTTGCCCATGGAAAGGGCCAGCGAAATCAATATGGATCCTCCCCCATGGCCCTTTTGGTTTCTCCCACTCTCGGATGGGCGCTACCGGGGGATCGGGGCGAGACTCCTGGCAGGGTCTGCACTTCCCCACCCACTCGGAGATGACTTGGTCCATGTTGGGCCACCATACATAACTGCAGGCCAAACTTTTCATTCTGACAATGCCCGGATGCCCTTCGTGCAGCAATTCTAAGACCCTTGTTCGTAGTTTCGTTGGCACTACCACCCTGTCACCCCACAACAAACAACCACCTTGCGTAAACAGTTCGTTTCGTTTGTTTACAAAACCTTGGTAGTCCCCCCCGTCCACCTTGACCGGCCACCCTTTCAGCACCCACCCCATCACAGTGCGAATTATCGGGTCCCTGGCTGAGGCTTTCGCCACTTCGGCAGAGGAAATAGGTCCCAAAGTTAATGTGTCCAGTAGAAGGACGGAGGCCTCTGGTGTTGGATTGGTCAGTAAGTCAGGTAGGGGGCAGCGGCTGAGGGCATCCGCATGACCCAGGGTCCGTCCGGGTCGATGTACAAGCTGATATGAATAGGCCGAAAGAAAAATAGCCCATCTAGTCAAACGTGGGGAAAGAGCAGCGGGGGTGGGCCTGTCGCCTGCCAAAAGTCCTAGCAAGGGCCGGTGATCAGTCACAAGTTCGAATTGCCGGCCATGGAGGTATTCGTGGAACTTTTTAACCCCCGCAATTGCAGCCAGAGCCTCTCTGTCCAATTGACTATAGTTCCGCTCTGCGCTTGACAGAGTGCGAGAGTAAAACGCAATGGGCGCCTCTAGGCCGTTCGGCAGTCTATGGCCTAGGACGGCACCAACTCCTACGGGGGAGGCGTCACAAACCAATACAAGCGGTAGCGCCGCGTTGTATTGGATTAGGAAACTGTCTTCTGATAGAAGTCTCTTTACTGCCTCAAAAGCGGCTGCTTGTGGTTTCCCCCAGACCCATGGTACATTCTTCCCCAATAGCTTGTGCAGGGGATCTGCTACGGTAGCCTTGTCTTTCAGGAACATTGAGTAAAAATTGAGCAGTCCAAGGAAGGCTTGGAGCTCTGCTTTGGTCTTGGGGGCAGGTGCGCTCTTAATAGCTCTCACCTTGCTTTCGGTAGGGTGGATGCCTGTGCCGTCCACCCTGTACCCCAAAAATTCAATGGAGGGGACTGCTATCATACACTTGTTTCTTTTTAATTTGAGTCCCGCTTCCCTGAATCTGAACAGGACGTTTCTAACTCTGTCCCCAAGTTGTTGTTCGTCCTGAGCGCTGACTAGGACGTCATCGAAATATGGCACCACCCCGGGAAGCCCTTGCAACAGGCGCTCCATGGTGCTTTGAAATAGGCCGGGGGCTACGCTCACCCCGAACTGGAGCCTGGTGCATTTAAATGCACCCTTATGGGTTACTATTGTCTGTGCCTCAGCCGTGGCATCGTCGACAGGAAGTTGTTGATAGGCCTGGGCCAGGTCTAATTTGGCGAAAATTTTTCCAGGCCCCAGGGAGTGTAGTAGATGATGCACGATCGGCACCGGATAGGCGCTCGGCTGCAAAGCCTTGTTGATCGTGCACTTGTAGTCGGCGCAAATTCTAATTGAGCCGTCTGACTTAACTGGGGTCACTATTGGGGTTTCCCATTTTGCGTGGTCAACGGGAACCAAGATCCCTTGTTTAATTAATTTGTCCAGTTCCGCATCGATCTTTGGTTTCAATGCAAAGGGCACCCGTCTCGCCTTGAGTCTTATTTGGGCTACGTTGGGGTCTAGATTAAGAGAGATAGGGGTCCCCACATACTTGCCCAACATGTCCCCGAAAACGTCCTGGAACTCGGTCAGGAGACTGTCTTTTAACGATGACTTGAGCACCTGGTGGACGCCGGTGAAGCCCATGCCGAGGGCTCGGAACCACCCCATGCCGAGAAGGCTGGGAAGCTGCTTCGTGACGATGGTCAGCGGCAGGTCTCTTTCGTAGTCTCCGTAGGTGACTCGGAGCTGGTCCTTCCGGAACGACGGCAGGAGGGTCTTTAGGGTCGCCCATGACATTATGGAGAGAGCTGATCCGGTGTCGATCTCCATCGAGCATGGCTTGCCGTTGATTTCGACCACCGTGCTGACTTTGTCCTCGATTTCCGCGCTGGCTTGGTCTATGTGAATGCTGCGGCCATCTCGAGGTTCAAATTCGCGCCGTTTTTTCGCGCCGCCTTCTCTCGTTGGTTGTTTCTGGCGCGTTGATTCTGTTTGGCTGCGGCGCTCACGTGGTTGGTGTTTTCTGGGCAGAATGGCTCTACAGACTCGCGCCAAGTGCCCTTTTTTCTCGCAACGCCTGCAGATAGCTTCCCTGTATTTGCAGGACAGTCTATCATGGTGCCCTCCACAGCTGGGGCAGCTTCGCCGTGGGCTGCCTGTGCCTTTTCTCTGGTGCTCCGTTCGGAAGACGTCCTCATCCGACTCAGACTCCGAGCTGGATCCGGCGTCTTCTCTGTGCACCGGGGCAGACTTGGGGTTGTCTTTGCTGGTCAGCGGACGCTGCAGCATTTCTGCGGCTTTTGTGGAGGCTTCATGAGCCCTGGCCTTGTCTAGGGCTCCAGCAAGCGTCAAATCAGGCTTGGCGAGCAGGCGCCGTTGCAGCCTAATGTCCCGAACACCACAGATAAGTTGCTCAAGCAACGCATCATCCAAGTCTCTATAGTCGCAATGGGTTGCAGCTTTTCTCAGGCTGGCCATGTATGCGCTGACCGGTTCTCCCTCTCGCTGAATGCGCTGTCTGAGTTGGTATCGTTACACGAACTTGGAGGGCACGGGAGCATAGTGAGCCCGGAGTGTGGCCATCAGGGTGTCCCAGGAGACGGTCTGGACCGGTGTTGGCTCACACAGTGACTCTGCCATCTTGAACACGTCCGGTCCGCAGTGGCTTAGGAAGAGGGCCCTCTTCCGATTAGCGGAGAGCCCTTGCATGTCGCTGGCTTCGAGCGAGCATTCGAACCTCGTCAGGTACGAGACCCATTTTTCGCGGGTCGGATCAACAGGCTTGGGCGGAACGTAGGCAGACATATTCGGTATGCCTCCTGTAGTTCGCCTCGTCGCCTAGCTGAAGCTCGCGGTCTCACTGGTTTGCTTCTTGTGACCTCTATCCCACCTTCGTCGCCAATGAAGTGGTTCGGGAATAACGAGAGGCACAACCAAGCAAGTGACAACAGCTCTTTAATTTACAGTGAGACTTCAGCAAAAACTCAGATGCTGCAGTCCTCCTTATATACAATCCTGGAGGGACTGTCAGCCAATCAGAAACATAGGCAGGTTTGAAACTCCCGCTTAAAAGTATCAATACATAACAGTTCTGTTTTGTTCTGTTCTGTTCTAATTATTGGGAATGATCAATTGATTAATGGAATAGGTATGAAATAAGAAACAGTTGAACATTCAGCAGTGAATTTACACTAGGAATAAAACTGGAAATTGCAACACCAATGTTCGGATTACACATGAAGAGTTAGCATATGTGTAAGTGATGAAAAGAATAATCCGCCAAAAATAAATTCTTTCTGTGAATTTTGGTTTTATTAACAAGCAGGCATTACCTTTTTCCATCTGTAACAAAGAATGTCTTCTTGGCCATAGCAAGATAAAAGTGGAAGGAAAATTATCCTGCTGCTATGACTGTAAACTATGTCCAGAAGGGAAAATAGCTGATCAATTGGGTAAGCAAAGGATTATATTAAATGTATCAATTATAATAAATATAAATGGGGGTTTATTTTAATAAATAAATATTTTTAATAAATATTATGGTGATTGAAAATATTGAGCTTGACATCATATTGAAACATTTGATTTTTTTAATAATATTTTCTTAAATTTTGAATACAAATAATACAAACATAATACATATAACTCTAAATACAAAAATGTATCATCTGCAAATAAACTTATTTTAGTTTTCTTATGTACACCAATTCCTTCAATCAATGAATGTTCCCTAATTGCATTTGCCAAAACCTCCATCAAGAATGCAAATAAAACTGGGGATAAAGGGCAACCCTGTCTCGTTTCCTGATGTAAGGTTATTCTCTCTGTAACACCATCATTTATAACTATTCTCGCTTTATTCTCTGAATATAGTTGATTTATCACTTTTCTAATATTTTTTCCAAAACCTAACTACTCTATTAATATCTTCAATGTAGGCCATTCCACACAATCGAAGGCCTTAAATACATCTAATGGAAATAAACCTGCCTTCAATTTTTGATTCTTTATATAGTAACCTATATTTAATACCCTTCTTACTACATCTGACATTTGTCAGCCTCTTAAAAATCCAGACTGGTCAGTTTAAGTATAATTCTCTATAAATATATTCAATCTATTTGCCAATATTGCTGAAACAATCTTAGCATCCTGATTAGTAAGGGATATTGCTCTATATCAGTGATGGCTAACCTTTTTGCCGTCGCGTGCCAAAAGCGGGGGGAGCGCAGAGGTGTCACACGCATGCATGCCTATACCCATGATTCAATGTGCCCGCCCTCCCGTGCATGCGTGTGCAACTCCCCATGCACCCCCCCGCTTTTGGCATGCGATGGCATGGTGGGCCCAGTAGGCCGATTTTACACCCTCCCCAGGCTCCAGAGCCTGGCTTTCTTTGAGCCTGGCTTTCTTTGAGTCTGGCTTTCTTTGAGTCTGGCTTTCTTTGAGCCTGGGGAGGGTGAAAATGGCCTTCCCCAACCCCGGAGGCCCTCCAGAGGCCGAAAATAGTCCGTTTTCCAACTTCTGGTGGGACCTGAAGGCCTGTTTTTTGTCTTCTCCAGGCTCCAGAGGCTTTCTAGGAGCATGGGGAGGGCAAAAACAGCCTTCCCCACCCCCTGGAGGCCCTCTAGAGGCTGTAAACGACCCATTTCCCAACTTCCGGTGGGACTGGAAGGCCCATTTTTCATGCTCCCCAGGCTCCAGAGGCTTTCAAGGAGCCTGGAGGTGGGGGCAAAAATGGCCTTCCCCACCACCTCCGGAGGCCGAAAACAGCCTATTTCCCAACTTCCGATGGGCCCGTAAGGCCAAAAATTAGGCGGCTGCTGCGCACATGTGCGCTGGAGTTGATCTAATGCAATCCTCGCGTGTCCACAGATATGGCTCCGCATGCCACCTATGGCATGTGTGTAATAGGTTCGCCATCACGGCTCTATATGATGCTGGGTTTCTATGAACTTTATCTGATTTCGCTATCAGTATTATCAAAGATTCCTTCCAGGAACTTGGAATATTTTCCCCTTCCATTATTTTATTAAACATTAACTTCATCTTTGGCACCAATAGTCCTTTAAAATTTTTATAATATATTAGAATGGAAATAAAGGTAATATTGCTTTGGTAATTTGTCAATGGTTTATACTAATTTTTACATTCTTTTCCACCCAAATAATTGATTGATTGATTGATTGATTGATTGATTGATTGATTGATTGATTGATTCTTAAATGTATATGGGTGCCTATCTCGTATAGTAAACCTCGGTGGCTTACCAAAATCTTTAGAAACACAAGTCACCAGGTACCAGAGAAATCAGGCTCCTGAGTGAACTCCCATTCTAGCCTAATGCTTTAGGGGAACAATAAAATTTTCCTAACCTGCTACCAGGATTAAAGGGTAGAGAACTCACATAATTCATGGAAAAATATTGGAAAAGAGTGGACACTACAGACCAGATACAACTCTGAACTCCCCTAATGCAACATTTAACACAAAAGAGCTGGAACATGCCTTTTTTATTGAAAAAGACAGATGCCATTGAAGAAAGGTGGTCTCACCTATAATTTGGCCAGGTGATATCCAGGGATTTAATGGTCATAATCAGATAATTGAATTGCATAGAGTAAACAATTAGGAACCAATATAGCTCATGCAGAGTAATAGAACTAGGTGAGTTAAGTGCATGTCCAATGCAAACCAGTTATGCTTTTGAAATGGTCTTCAAGGGCAGCACCATATAAAGGTCATTCCAGTAATCAAACTGAGATCTCATTAAGTCTACAGATGGCTGCAAAATTGGAATATACTGAAAATGAAATGATGAGATAATGTTTCTATGAATGGTTTCTTTTTCAGACTTGGATGACTGTTTCCCTTGTCCAGAGGATCAATATCCAAACAAGCATAAGGATAGTTGCCTTCAAAAAAGTATAATTTATTTAACTTATCAAGAACCTTTGGGGATTTCTTTGGCAGTGATTGCAGTCTCCTTTTCTGTCATCTCAGCTGTGGTGCTTGGGATATTCATTAAACATCAAGAAACACCTATTGTGAAAGCCAATAATAGGAACCTCACTTACAGCCTTCTCGCTGCTCTCCTGCTCACTTTCCTTTGCAGTTTGCTCTTCATTGGGCAACCTACTCAAGTGAAATGTCTCTTGCGACAAACTGCCTTTGGCATCCTCTTCTCTGTAGCTCTTTCTTGTATATTGGGGAAAACAATCATAGTGGTCCTTGCTTTCATGGCCACCAAGCCTAGATCCAAAATGAGAAAATGGGTGGGGAATAGGCTGGCTATCTCTATTGTCCTATCTTGCTCCCTGACACAATTCTGCATTTGTGTGGTGTGGCTCACAATTTCTCCTCCATTTCCAGATTCTGACATGCACTCCATGGCTGAAGAAATTGTTCTACAATGCAATGAAGGTTCAACCACTATGTTTTATACAGTGCTTGGCTTTCTGGGGTTGTTGACTGCTGTCAGTTTCACTGTGGCCTTCCTAGCCAGAAATTTGCCTGACACCTTTAATGAAGCCAAATTTATCACCTTCAGCATGTTGCTCTTTTGCAGTGTCTGGGTGTCGTTTGTTCCCACCTATTTGAGTACCAAGAGGAAATACATGGTGGCTGTTCAGATCTTCTCCATTTTGGCTTCAGCAGCTGGATTACTGCTCTGCATATTTTGCCCCAAATGCTATATCATTGTTCTGAGACCTAATCTGAATAAGAAGGAGCAACTAATGAAAAAATGAAACTGATTTTAACACCATATCCCTTGAATGAACCTTATTGGTTGCTTTTAGCATATATGGATTCTTTTGCCCAATTTGAGGTTCTGTCTTTTTCCGTCCATCACCACATCAATAGGACATACAAAGCAATAATTCTGAGAAGTTCATTTCAGAACCTAGAATGTTCCATTAATCTTTTTCTAATGTTAGATAATCATTTGGAGACCTAATTAGAATAGTAAGCAATAGCTAATCAAGAACAAGATAAAATATGCATGAATACAAAAATGAATTGATTCAAATCCTGCATCCTATGAGCTTCACTGTCAAAATATTCCTCAGTGAAAGGAAGGCAGGGCATAAGAAAGACATTCAGAATATCTTTTCATACCTGGTATAAATTACCATATCCTGTGCCTTGCTTAGCTTGAAGGGTGACATCCAGCTTGAATTGCAACCAGTGTAATTAGACATAATCCATGTAGATCCTGAAGTAGTTCTATTATATAAATTAAAAGTATGAGATTGTTTAGCAATTCTGTATTTCTGTATCCTTATTTCTTCTCTTTCTATCCCTAATCATATATGGACAATAACATCTTATTAAGGACATGCAATTCTTCACATAGTTTTTAACTCAATAATTGGGGTATGAATAGTATGCCTATCCCACATCATTCTCTCTTTGTCTCTCTCCTACACAGAGACACACACACACACACACATTTATTTTAAAAGAAGACACAACAATCCTTTAGTTCTATGGTACTTGGAGGAAAGGGGCAGTACCTGTGATATCATATCACCATTAGTATATCATGACATCATTCTGTAAATACTGCAAACTTTGGTCGGTGATATCACCATTGTCTGTGGGACACTCAGTTGGAAGCTCCTTTAATGTCCTTAATAAATTGCCAACTGAAATGGTACACATCTATCTATTCAGGGTCACCTGCTTTCAAACTGTTGTGTCAGCAGGAGCTGGAGCGAGTGATGGGAGCCCATGTGAACACGAGGTAGCAATCTGATGTTGAATGTGATCCTACTGATTATCAAACTAGTACCTAAAACATATGAGCCTCCATGCTCCATGTAGCTCGTTGAGACATAGTTAGCTAAATGGTGATAGAAGATGAGATGAGATGAGATGAGATGAGATGAGATGAGATGAGATGAGATGAGATGAGATGAGATGAGATGAGATGAGATGAGATGAGATGAGATGAGATGAGATGAGATTCTTGCTCTTTTTGGAAAGCCTAAATACATCTTAACTCATTGACTAATACCATCACTTCAGCTTTACTTCCCTCTTTCAAATGAGTACTCAGCAAACATTCTTTAGTTTCTTTATGACAAATGTAAGAGCTTCAAGTACTTGGGAAGTATTATCTTGAGCTATGAATTTTGTGATACAGAAATTGAGTCCAGGATTACCAAGACTAGCTAAGCTCTGGGGCAGCTGTGTAACATAGTGATACAATGTCCATATTTTCACAAAACTGAAAGAGACTTGTGGTTATCCCTTCTCTCTTGTAATGATGTGAGTCCCAGGCTCTATACTGAAAACCAGTCAAACAATTGAAAAGAAAAACAAAGAGAAAAGAGAAGAGAAGAGAAGAGAAGAGAAGAGAAGAGAAGAGAAGAGAAGAGAAGAGAAGAGAAGAGGAGAAGAGAAAACTCCCAAAAGTTATTTTGATATTTGGATGTTCTCAAAAATGCTCCTGATTGCTACAGGATCTTGAGAAAAAGAGATAGCAGGAGAAGCATTCAGAAAATGCTCATCTGCTCTTTCAGGAACTGTAAATCCACCATAACAGGCTCAACTCCCAACTCAGAGCTTCATTTCTGATGGACTACATCTTTTACATTCCAAGATAATGTCTTTCTGGAGACTGAATAATTGTTATAGTACTCCTTTTCAAGGTAGATCCTTCATTCATTCATTCATTCATTCATTCATTCATTCATTCATTCATTCATTATTTCATACTTCTTTGCTTCCCATCTCCTTCAGAAATGGGTGGTGTACCATTTCATCAATAAAATGAAGCTTTAAAACCAGAACAATTTAAGATTGTTTTTAAAAACCAAAGTGTTGTATTCAGCAAAGTGTTAATAACAAAATTATTGAGAAAAATGACCCCAACAGAACTGTTTCCATTCTTTTCCTTTCTATAGTTCTATTATGTTTTCATCTCAGCACATGAACTCTCATTCTCCCATATTTATTTCACGTCTTCCAAATGTTCATAGCCAGGGGTGGGTTCTAATTTTTTTTACTTTCTGTGGGCGTGGCTTATTTTGTGGGAGTGGCTTGATGGTCATGTGACAATTCTTTAGGATTTAGCAGAGGAACTGTTCTACCAGGCTTTTAACTGCTTGCAGAGCTGTAGCGGTCTACTCATTTATTTTTGCAGGCACTGATCTACCGATTTATTTTTGCAGGCATTGGTCTACTGATGTATTTTTGCAGGCACTGGTCTACCCATTTATTTTTGCAGGCACTGGTCTACCCATTTATTTTTGCAGGCACTGGTCTACTCATATTTATTTATTTATTTATTTATTTATTTATTTATTTTCAAATTTATAGACCGCCCTTCTCCCGAAGGACTCAGGGCGGTGTACAGCCAAAGTAAAAAACATAGATACAAACATTAAAAACAATTTAAAAAGATATATATAAATTTGGCCCCAAAATTAAAAAGCAGTAACAAAACATATTAAAAACATTTAGAAAGCATTAAGCCAGCCTGGCTTGCTGAAAAAGGAAGGTCTTCAGGGCACGGCGGAAGGCACCGAGTTCTTGAATTCTTTGTATCTCTGGGGGCAGTTGATTCCAGAGAGCAGGTGCCCCCACAGAGAAGGCCCTCCCCCTGGGGGCCACCAGTCTACATTGCTTGGCCGATGGCACCCTGAGGAGGCCCTCTCTGTGGGAGCGCACCGGTTGGTGGGAGGTCGTTGGTGGCAGCAGACGGTCTCGAAGGTATCCAGGTCCTATGCCATGGAGCACTTTAAAGGTGATAACCAACACCTTGAAGCGCACCCGGAAGATCACTGGGAGCTAGTGCAGCTCACGCAGGAGAGGTGTTATGTGGGAGCGCCATGCAGCTCCCGTCACTACCCATGCGGCCGCATTCTGGACCAGCTGGAATCTCCCGGTGCTCTTCAAGGGGAGCCCCATGTAGAGAGCATTTCCATAGTCCAGACGAGAGGTGACGAGGGCATGAGTGACTGTGCACAAGGAATCCCAATCTAGGAAGGGCCACAACTGGCGGATCAGGCGAACCTGATAAAAAGTCCCCCTGGACATAGCCATCAGATGTTCCTCCAAGGACAGCTGTGTATCCAGGAGGATGCCCAAGTTGCGAGCCCTCTCCGTGGGGGCCAACGACTCGCCTCCAATAGTCAGTGATGGAGTCAACTGACTATATCGGGATGCCTGGAACCACAGCCACTCAGGCTTGGATGGGTTGAGCCTGAGCCTGTTCCTCCCTATCCAGATCTGCATGGCCTCCAGGCACCAGGACATCACTTCAAGGGCATCATTGGGGTGGCCCGGGGTGGGGATGTACAGCTGGGTGTCATCAGCGTACTGGTGGTACTTCACCCCGAAGCCACGGATGATCTCACCCAGCAGCTTCACATAAATGTTGAACAGAAGGGGCAAGAGAACCGACCCCTGAGGCACCCCACATATGAGGCGTCTCAAGGTTTTTGTTTTTGGAGGCACTTGTTTACCACCAAACTGACTTTTACCACTGATCAGCTGTAGGGCGGCCCTTTGAAGCCCCACGGCAAGAGTTTAAACAGTTTTTCCTTATAGCCCATCAGCTGGGACTCAGGAGGCAGCAATAGATTGGGGGTGGGGCCAAATAAAAGGTAAAAATAACGCATGGGGGGCGTGGGGCATGAGGGGCAGAACCGGTTCGGTGACGTCATATCGTCACTGCTACCGGCTCGACAGAATCGGGCGGAACCGGGCGGAACCCACCACTGTTCATAGCAGTGCAGCAGTGTCTATTGACATATGATAAACATGTTTCTTTCTGATATTTCTCAAAGTATCATTGCAAAGAATGGTAGTGATTAGTAATTAAGGATAGTTATTGTCCTTTCTTCTCCAAATCTTAAGGGAATTCCAGCAAACACTGTAAAAATGATGACCTTGGATTAAGACATTGCATTATATTAATATCTGCTTAGAAATACAGACATGAATGTGTGTGTTTGGGGGGGGGAGAGGATTTGTGTTTCATCTGTGATATTTCATTAGAAGATCTCCAAAGTCCCTTCCAGTTCTGTTATTCTGTTAACTTTAGATAAAGTTCATTACCTTAACTTTAGATACAGTTAATGAGTTAGTTGAATGGTAACATTTATTTATTTATTTATTTATTTTATTTAAATTTGTATACCGCCCTTCTCCTGGTGGACTCAGGGCGGTGCACAGCCAAGTAAAAAACATCCAATACAAAATTTAAAAATTTAAAAGAATTAGACCCTTTGGCCAAAAATTAAGAACCTTACGACTAAAACCCATTAAACAATTAAAAATCTAATATCTCAAAAACGGGGGAGGGGGGGTTCACGCCAGCCCTGCTTGACGGAAGAGAAAAGTTTTTAGGGTGCGGGAGTAACATGGGAGTTACTGTTTCATGTCTACAATGAGTAAATATTATAATGAATTTGTTATATTCAGAACATTAGTTTTAATTTTTTTCCCAACTATGATGAGCATTTCTCCTCCCTACACTTGTAAACTTAGTAGTCCTCTTCCAATTGTTCATAAATATTACCAATCTGGAGATTTAATCATTGCTGCTATTATTTCTCAGGTTTTCTTTCTTACAAACGAGATCACTTTTCAAAGCTTTCCTTCTTATGATGTCCTAGATCAGTACCTGTAAGTATTCTACTACTCTCCTCCTCCTTGTACTACAACCTCCGTTTCCGGCACATTGCCACCTAAAAGATGCATTTTCTTTCATGTTTAGGCTTAAAGGTATTGGTTGCTAGTCACTTGTTATGACCTGTTCCAGTGACCGTATGTAGTCCTTTTTTTTTATTGTAGACCTACCCTAATACTGATGTTGAAATTGAGATGAATATTATTAGTTTTAATCATAAAGTATATGAATTTCATTCCCTTCAGGAAACTTCCTTCATTCAACAAAGTCCCTTGATGAAAGTAAAAAGTTTGACTAATCTAAATATTGCAGGAGCTCTCTGGTTAATCTTGAGCTTTTTTGCCTCTCATTTCATCCAGATATAAAAGAGAAACCCTCTAAGGCATATATTAAGCTATTATACATCTAGGGTGTGAAAAGAGCAGTGGCTTTATTCTCTCAGAAAATACGGATAAGATAGAGATAATGCTGAAATCAGATAGAGACATAGGAAACTGCTGGCAGAAATGTTTTGTCTGGTGTCATATGTTTATCCCCAGCAAGTTTTAACTCAGTTACTGATGACTGATCCACTAGCTCCTCTGGAAGTTGGTTATGGTTCCACTACTCTTTCTGTGAAATAATAAAATTAGTTTTGAACTTCACTCTTGTCACTGTGAGATTATATCCCCATGTTCTTATGTTGTATTTAATATTGAGAATATTGTCTTCTAGAACTTTATTCACACTCTTTAATTCATTTAAAAGTTTCAGTCATGTACCCCCTTTCCTTCTGCCCTCTAGGATGAATATATTTGTTTCCTCTAATATTTCCTGATATATTTTCTCTCTGCTCTTGTAACCTTTTTGTTGCCCATCTCTGGACTCTCTCAACCTTATCGATACATTTTTTTTAAAGTGAGGTCTCCAAAACTGAACACAATATTTCAAATATGGTCTGATTAAATGTTACCTTAGCTCAACGTTAAGTTGCCACAAGTAGGTCAGTGTTTCCTAGTTGATACAATCTAGGGCCATTTGTTAGTGACCAAATTGCAGGTGTATTTATGTATAATTTATATGTATACATTACAACAGCTGTCCAATTCTGAAATAGAAAAATATTGACAGATTCTAACTCTCACTCATAATTACCAGCACACTTTGGCTCTGGCATTTGCTGTAAAGGAGATCAATGAACATTTTGGGATTTTACCCAATGTAAGCCTTGGTTTCCATATTGCTACTCACTATACTGTGGAAATTACAACTTATCATTTAGCAATGGAATTTCTATCTACAAAGGATAAATTTATACCCAACTTCAAATGCAATGACCAGACCAACACAGTAGCTGTCATTGGAGGACCCCATATTAACACCTGTCTCAACATGGCAATAACTCTATGCAACTACAAATTTCCCCAGGTGAGACAAAAAATGGATCAATATGAGTTGCTCACCAGCTATTTATTATATTCAAAAGGTAGGTCACTGAAATGAAAATTTGAGCAAAACCATGAATAAGAACATCTTTTTTTTTTTATTGCAAAAGTTTTACAATTACATTTTCACCCCTTTTCCCCCCCCCCACCACCCTCCCCAAACTTCCCAACCTCCCTAACCCTCCCTAACCCTCCCCTCCCCCCAGACTTCCCTATATTATACTCATATCTGGTAAAAAAAAATAAAAAAACCCTTAATATAAAACTTGTGTAAAAACTTGAACCCCTCCCTCCCCTTTATAATCCTCCCCTAGGATTTTTGAAGAGAGATCGCAGGGCACAGGTTGAGCCCCTGCAACCCCCCCAGGGAATAGTTTCTGGGGAGGGAACAGGAGCGGCTCCCATTCAACCTGCTGGAACTCCGGGCGGCGTGGGACAAGTCTGCTTTTGCAGAACAAGCCGGCTACAGGAAACTTCAAACAGAAAGGAAAGGAACCAGCCTTAATAAGCAGCATATTTTTACTTGAACCCTGAAACTCGGAATCGCAAGTATTAGAGTTTTCTTGGCTTTCTAATCTGAGTGAAAAAATGCGGATGAGTGAAAGTGAACTGTAAAAACATGGCGCTTAGCCTCAGAGTTAACGAGCTGGCGAGTGTGGATTGCTGAACTCATCTTGCTTTGTTACAAAGTTTCTAAACTGTTACGAAGTTGCTTTGCTTGTAACAAGAGAAATAAAAGAGAAATTTCTCCTTTTTCAATACTGGACTTTGCTTTACTTTAGTTCTTATTTGATTAAATCTGGGGGACTTTTTCAGAAGTCTTTGTGGAGGTGGGAGAGGAAGAAGAACTTCCCTTTTTAGTAAAACTAGCCTACGTGGCAGGATGGCCTCAAAGAAGCAGGAAGCGAAGGCAACAGGAGGTGGATCTCCCACACATAAAGCACAGCCTCCCCCTGCACAACAGACACAGACTCAGAAAAAAGATTTTGATGTGGGAGATTTAAAAGAATTTATTTCTAAAATTTTGGATGATAAATTTCAAAAATCTCAACAGGAGATAGATGATAAACTTCAAAAGTCACATCAGGAATTTATGCAGGAAATTAATGAAGTTAAAGATATGGTGAAACAGAATCAAAACAAGGTGACCAAAAAAATATCAGAAGTGGCGTCTGGCCTGGCAGAATTTATTATGAAAGTTGATTCTAAAGTTGAAGAATTTAAATCAGAAGTTAATGTTAAGATGAAAGACAATGATTATAAAATTGCTGATGTTGACAATAAAATGCAAAGAGTTGAAAATGAGATTGTGATGGTACAATTCAGGGCAATGGAGTTTGCCATACGGCTTCGAGGAATTCGAGAAGAGGAAAGACAGGATTTGAGACACGTTTGTTCTGAGGCCCTGGCCAAGATTCTACAAGTTAATCCTGATGTGGTCTTTCACAAAATAGATAAAATTTACAGAGTGAATTCTTGGGTGGCCAGACAAAGACAATTGCCCAGAGATGTGGTCATATATTTTACAGATAGAGAAATAAGAAATGATATCCTGCAAAAATCCTTTTACACCTCTGTGCAAGTGGGGGGCTCACGAATTGGAATTTATAAAGAATTACCTCCTAAAATGCTGAAAACCAGAAAAGAATTTGGCTTTCTTGTTAAAGAATTGCAAAATCTACAGATACCATTTCGGTGGGACGCCCCAGCTGGTATAATTTTCAGATACAAGGGAGAAAGATATCGTTTGAACACCGTGGAGAAGGCAGAGCACTTTTACACTACTATTCTTAAGGAAAGAACACCATCCCCACGTACATCTACAGTTTTGGAGATTAAGGAGAGTGATGAGAAGCAACCTCAACGAGAATTGCAAGAACAGTCTAAGCAGGAACTAGAGGAAATGCAAGGCGCAGAAGGAGGTTTTCTGGATGAGCCTTTGCTGGAATCTTCTCCAATCTTGGACCCGGTTCGGATGATTGAAGTTAAGGATCAACGTATAACTCGAGCTCAATCTAAGTTACTTAAACAAAAGCAACAACAACAACAGGAAAGACAAGACAAGAAGGCAGTTAAGAGTACTGCACAAGAGACTGGAGCCATGGGGGGAGCAAGATCGAAGCTTTCGGATGACATTCGATTATTTTGCTCTTTGCTCCAGAAAGATGAAGATGACGCTTAAGTGTTTATCTTGGAATGTGAATGGGTTGAATTCAGCACAGAAAAGGAAGAAATTATTTACATATTTGAAACAATTTAATAATGATATAATTTGTTTACAAGAAACGCATATTACAGTTCAAGATCAAAAATACTTGATAAACTCCAAACTAGGAACACATTTTATATCTTCAACGTTGCAAAAAAAGAATGGTGTGGTTATCTATGTAAATAAGAAATTTACGGCTAAAGTTATAGAAACAGATGAAGATGGTAGGTTTGTAGCAATTGAATTACTTACAACATATGGCCAAATTCTTTTGATAGGAATTTATGCTCCCAACCAACAACAGGATTATTTTTATAAAATGTTACATACTAAAATACTACAATGGGACTATAGATCTATTTTAATCATGGGAGACTGGAATGGAGTAATAGACTCTAAATTAGACAAAAGGAGTTCAGCGAAATCTAGGATTAGGTTACCTCAGACCTTTTTTGATATGAAAGAAGATTTGGAACTAAAAGATATTTGGAGAATACATAACCCAAAAGAACTGGACTATACTTTTTTTTTCAGATAGACATAGATCCTTCTCTAGGATTGATTTCATTTTGTTGTCAGATGATTTACTTGTCAAGACAAAAAGAACAAAGATTTTTCCAAGAACTTTGACTGACCATAGCCCAGTATGGATAGAAATTGAGATGGACAAGATTGAGAGACGTTCTTGGAGATTAAATGAGAACTTGTTCAGATATGAAAAAAACACAACAGAACTTAACAAGTACTTGAAAGAATTTTTTGAAATAAATTTGAATAAAGGTACCCCAATAGAAATTGTGTGGGATGCAAGTAAAGCTTATATGAGAGGGGTGCTTATCTACATGAACTCTAAACATAGACTGATTCGGCAAAAGAAAAGATCTGAATTGGAAATAGAAATAAAGAATAAAGAACAGTTACTTATTAAAAATCCAACAGATGAAAGAATATGCGGTGCTATAAAACTTTTGAAAGATCAATTTCAAATGCTTATGGCGGAACAAGTTGCAACAAACATACAATATGCGAAGCACAATACATTTTGTAACGCTAATAAACCGGGCAGATGGTTGGCTTACACATTGAGGAAAAAACAGAGTATACGGACTATTGATAGTATTGATATTGGAGGGAAAGAAATTTTTCAACAAAAATTAATTAAAGAAGCTTTTGTGGACTATTATACCAAACTATATGCCAAAGAGGAGGTGCAGAATGGACTTATAGAAAAATATTTAAACGATAAAAGAGTTACAAAAATTACCGATCAACAAAAGGAAAGAATGAATTATCCTATAACAGAGGAGGAGATAATAGTAGCAATCAAACAGTTAAAAACAGCCAAAGCTCCTGGTACGGATGGTTTGACCGCAGTGTATTACAAAACTTTGCAAGCTGAAATGGTGGAACAACTTAGAGATTTATTTTGCAATATTCAACAAGGGGGTAAAATACCCCCATCATGGACAACAGCTTATATATCTTTGATACCAAAAGAACAAGTTGGTCCTAAAAAACCAGAGAATTACAGACCAATATCTCCTTTGAATACAGACTATAAAATTTATGCGAAAGTATTAGCCAACAGGTTGATGCCAGTAATCCAAAAGGTGATTCATGATGATCAAGCGGGATTTATCGAGGGCAGATACATGAAGGATAATGTAAGGCAAGTAATAGATTTATTGGAATATCTTGAGAAGAATAAACAGATTCCTGCAGTGCTGGTTTTTTTGGATGCAGAGAAGGCCTTTGATAGAGTGGATTGGAATTTTCTACTAAAGACTCTAAAAAAGATGGACTTTGGGGATCAATTTATACAGGCGATTTCAGCAATTTACCAAGAGCAAAAGGCACAGATCATTATTAATGGAAGTTTGACAACAGAGTTTAAAATTGAAAAAGGAACAAGACAGGGATGTCCGTTGTCCCCACTTTTATTTTTCTTAACACTAGAAGTCTTGCTAAATACAATACGGGACTCTAATATCTTGAAAGGTATAATGATTAGGCAAGAGGATTATAGAATAAAGGCATTTGCAGATGATCTGGTTGTTACCCTATCACAGCCAATGGAATCATTAATCCTGATGAAGGACATTATACAGGACTATGGTAAAGTTTCAGGTTTTAGATTGAATCCAAAAAAGACTAAAATGATAGCTAAAAACATGACACAAGATCGTAAACATGAGCTCGAAAGGAGGGCAGGTTTTGAGATTGTACCAAAGGTAAAATATCTAGGAGTTCAGGTTGCAGAATCAAACATGAAATTGTTTCAAAATAATTATGAGGTGTTGTGGCGAGAGGTGCAGAAAGACATGGAGACTTGGAAAAAACTGCAGCTGTCTCTACTTGGAAGAATAGCAGCAGTTAAGATGAACATTTTGCCAAGATTTCTTTTTTTGTTTCAAATGATTCTGGTGCTTAAAAGTGATAAACAATTGAAAGTTTGGCAAACTGGAGTGAATAAGTTTGTCTGGAACGAGAAAAAGCTGAGAGTGAAATTGAAAATTATGCAAGATGTTCCAGAAAGAGGAGGTCTTAAACTTCCAAACCTACAGTTATATTATGATGCAGCAGCTTTAACTTTAACAAGTGATTGGTTTGGAAGGAAAAAGGCTGGAATATTGAATGCAGAAAGTTTTGATCTTGAATTTGGATGGCATGCCTACTTATTTTATGATGACAAAGTTGATAAAGTATTTAAAAGCCATATACTTAGAGACTCTTTGATGAGAGTTTGGAAGAAGCACCGATCCAAATGGGATTATAAAATACCGCTATGGCTGGATCTTGGTCATACTTTGTGGAATACAAATATAATGTCACTCGGGGGGTTTTTATACAAAGAGGTTCTTTTTACAGATGCGGGCAGATGGCAGCTGAAGACATTGCAGACACTGTTGGACGAAGGGATTAATTTAACTTGGTTACAATATAATCAATTACAATTGAGATGGAAAGAGGACCAAAAAACTGGTATTATGTTGCACGAGGAAGAATTGGTTAGACATATAAAAGAGAAAGGTCCAATGCATATCAAAAGGCTTTATAATGTTTTGTTAGAAAGGGATTCAGAAACTGAATTAGTTAAAGATTGTATGATTAAGTGGGCACAAAATTTTGAAGAACCAGTAATGTTGGAAACATGGGAAAAAATTTGGGTTCAGAATGTTAAATTTACACAGTCGCAGAATTTGAGGGAAAATTTCTATAAAATGTTTTATAGATGGCATTTAGATCCCAAAAAGTTGTCATGTATGTACCCTAATGTTCAGCCAAAATGTTGGAGATGTGAATGTTTGGATGCTACGTATTATCATGTTTGGTGGACCTGTAGGAAAGTTAAGGCTTTTTGGATAAAAATTTGGTGGGTCATGCAGAATGTTTTGAAGAAAAAAATTCAATTCTCTCCACAATTGTTTTTATTGGGCATAGTTTTACATTGGGTGAAACAAAACTGATATTGTATATGATAACAGCAGCAAGATTGTTGATAGGTAAATATTGGAAAAATGAAGCCTTGCCCACTATTGAGGAATGGACTTTGAAGATGGCCAGTTTTGCAGAGATGGCGAAGATTTCAGCATACCTAAAAGATTGTTCACAAGAGACTTATGAATGGGAATGGAAAAAGTGGATAGAATATGTTCAGAACAAATATCAAACTAGAAAGTATCAAATAGCTTTTATTTGAAAATAATGTATTAGAAATATTTTAATGTAATGAATAAGAACATCTTGAAAGGACTGTCCCTTTTTGCTTGATGACCAACTTGGCAGATGTCATCTAAGACTAATTTTAAGCACCCTATTTTTGTATCCCACTCAAACCAAGATATTGGATTAAATAAATACACATGCATTGGTTTTTATTATCATTTTTATTTTGGAAGCAATCCTTCATTCCTATGTTCTTCTGACTTTCTCCATTTAGATCTCATATGGATCAGCTCCATTGGTAAATACTGAAACAGCAATATTTGTCAAATGGATGTTCCCAGATGAAACTTATCAATTGAAAGGAATATTGCACTTATTGTTGCATTTTGGATGGACCTGGGTTGGGTTAGTTTCTCTGTTTGAGGAAGATAGAGACAGATTCATTCAGAAGAGACTTTCCATGTTTTCAGAGAGAGGAATCTGCTTTGACTTTATAGAGTGTCTTCCCCAGATGAGGTATGGTAATGCAGCTGCTGAGTGGATAGAAAACGCAGGTAAAATATTCAAAGTGATCATGGAGAGTACAGTCATTGCAGTTATCTTAAGTGCTGAAAATGCAGGCTTGTTGCCTTTGAGACTCATGATCTATTTTTTCAATTATGATAATATTCCAAAGGAGAGAACGGCCAAAATTTGGATCATGTCAGCCCAGATGGAATTCACATCCATTTTAATTCATAGACCATTGCCCATTGATTTTCTCCATGGTGCATTTTCTTTTGCAATTCACTCAAAGCAGCTGACCGGATTCCAACAATTTATGCACAACAAAGACCCAAACTTAGAAAAAGACGATGGGTTTATTAGGGATTTCTGGAAAGATGCATTTGAATGCTCATTCTTCAGGGATATTAGAGATGAGAATGCTGAAAGGATCTGCACTGGAGAAGAGAAGCTGGAGACTCTTCCTAATTCTGTCTTTGAGACCACCATGAATGCACATAGTTACAGCATCTACAATGCAGTCTATGCTGTAGCACATGCTCTGAAGGCCATGCACTCTTCCAAACTCAAAGGGGGTCAAAAAATGGATGAGAGGAGATGGAAGCTCTTCCTCCAATCACCTTGGCAAGTAATGTTGTGTAATGAAAAATTTGGGGAAAATTTATTTACTTATTTATTTATTTATTTATTTATTTATTTATTTATTTATTTAAACTTATATACCGCCCTTCTCCCCAGGGGGACTCAGGGCAGTGGACAGCCAGAAATCAAAACACATATAGTACAAAAGTTAAGAAAAAACTAAAATAGATTAAATCAGCGGCATTACCAATTTAAAATCCCAAATCTACAAAATCAAAAAATTCCCAATTTAAAACCCAAGAACCAATAAAATTAAAAGATTAAAAATCCCCATTAAAACCATTTAAGCTAAACCAGCTTGTTGGAATAAATAAGTCTTCAGGGCCTTGCGGAAAATGTGGAGGTCCAGGATCAGTCGTATTTCAGGAGGTAGATCATTCCACAGGGCGGGTGCCCCCACAGAGAAGGCTCTCCCCCTGGGGGCCACCAGCAGACATTGCTTGGCCGACGGCACCCTAAGGAGGCCCTCTCTGTGCGAGCGTATTGGCCGGTGGGAGGTTATTGGTAGCAGCAGATGGTCTCACAAGTATCCTGGCCCTATGCCATGGAGCGCTTTAAAGGTGAGAACCAACACCTTGAAGTGCACCCGGAAGACCACTGGGAGCCAGTGCAGCTCGCGCAGGAGAGGTGTTACGTGGGAGCGCCTTGTTGCTCCCATAATCACCTGCGCGGCTGCATTCTGGACCAGTTGGAGCCTCCAGGTGCACCTCAAGGGGAGCCCCATGTAGAGAGTGTTACAGTAGTCCAGGCGAGATGTGACGAGGGCATGGGTGACTGTGCATAAGGAGTCCCAATCCAGAAAGGGGCACAACTGGTGTATCAGGCGGACCTGATAGAAGCCCCCCCCTGGCCACGGCCGTCATATGCCCTTCCAAAGACAGCCATGAGTCCAGGAGGACACCCAAGTTGTGATCCCCCTCCGTGGGGGTCAGTAACTCACCCCCAATAGCCAGCGATGGCACCAGCTGGCTATACCGGGACGCCGGCATCCACAGCCACTCGGTCTTGGAGGGGTTGAATCGAAGCCTGTTCCTCCCCATCCAGACCCGCACGGCTTCAAGACACTGGGACATCACTTCGAGGGCATCATTGGGGTGGTCAGGGGTGGAGATGTACAGCTGAGCGTCATCAGCGTACAGTTGGCAACGCACCCCAAAACCATGGATGATCCACCCAGCGGCTTCACATAAATGTTGAACAGGAGCGGTGAGAGGACCGACCCTTGCGGCACCCCGCAAACAAGGCACCTCGAGGTCGACCTCTGCCCCCCTGCCAACACAGACTGCAACCGGTCGGAGAGGAAGGAGGAGAACCACCGCAACACGGTGCCTCCCACCCCCAAGCCCTCCAGCCGACGCAGCGTGATACCATGGTCGATGGTATCAAAAGCCATTGAGAGATCTAACAGGACCAGGACAGAGGAGCAACCCCTGTCCTGAGCCCTCCAGAGATCATCCACCAATGCGACCAATGCCGTCTCCGTGCTGTACCCAGGTCTGAAGCCGGACTGGCACGGATTTAGATAGACGGTTTCATCCAGGTACTTCGGGAGCTGTTGTGCAACCACACTCTCAACAACCTTTGCAGTGAAGCGAAGGTTGGAGACTGGATGGCAATTTGCCAAAACAGCCGGGTCCAGAGAAGGCTTCTTGAGGAGGGGCCTCACCACCGCCTCTTTCAAGGTGGCAGGCAAGAAACCCTCACTCAGAGAAGCATTTATAATCCTCTGGAGCCAGCCTCGCATCACCTCTCGGGTGGCCAATACCAGCCAGGAAGGACACGGGTCCAATAAACATGTGGTTGCGTTTAACCTCCCCAGAATCCTGTCCACATCCTCAGAAGTCACAGGATCGAACTCATCCCAGATAACATTCTCAAGGCCGGCCTCAGTCACCTCGCCAGAATCTACCCAGTCAGAGTCCAAGCCTTCCTGAATCTGAGTGATTTTATCGTGCAGATGCTGTGTAAAATCCTCAGCCTGCCCTTGCAAGGGGTCCTCTTGCACTCCCTGATGTAGGAGGGAGCAGGTCACTGTAAACAAGGCGGCTGGGCGGTTATCTGCCAATGCAATAAGAGTGGAAAAGTAATTACACTTTGCTGCTTTTATCGCCACTAAATAGGTCCTAACATGAGACCTAACTAGTGTTCAGTCGGATTCAGATCGACTAGCCCTCCAACCACTCTCTAGGCATCTTTTCTGGCACTTCATCTCCCTCAGCTCCTCAGAGAACCAAGGAGCCGGGCAGGTTTGGCATCGGGTCAGAGGCCGCAAAGGCACGACTCGGTCCAGAGCACCGGCGGCTGTCCTAACCCAGGCGGCCACCAGGTCTTCAGCTGAGTCATGAGCCAGAGTTACAGGCACTGGCCCAAGCTCCCTCTGCAACCTATCAGGATCCATCAGGCGCCTGGGGCGGGACCACCTCATCGGTTCCGCCTCCCTGCAGTGGGGTTCGGCAGTCAGAAAGTCTAGCCTCCAGAGAGAATGGTCCGACTACGACAGGGGTTCGATAACTATATCCCCAACATCCAGGCCATTCAACCACTGACCAGAGACAAAAACCAAGTCCAGAGTGTGTCCTCCCGCATGAGTAGGGCCAAGAATTAGTTGTGTCAGGTCCATGGCTGTCATGGAAGCCATAAACTCCCGAGCCAACCCAGAGGCCTCACCGGCAGACGGCAGGTTGAAATCCCCCATGACCAAAAGCCTGGGGGTATCAACTGCCACCCCGGCAATAACGTTGAGGAACTTGGGCAGGGCCGCTGTCACGTGGCAGGGAGCCAGGTATGTGATCAGCAGGCCCACCTGCACCCCATGGCCCCACTTCACCAGGAGAGACTCATATCCGGCTATCTGAGGTACAGTGGCCTCCCTTGGATCAAGACTTTCCTTTATAACGACCGCCAACCCCCCACCCCTACCCTGGGCCCTTGGCTGATAAAATGCGTGGAAACCTGGCGGGCACATCTCTATGAGGGGAAACCCCCCCTCTTGGCCCAGCCAGGTCTAATACCTGCCAGGTCCGCACCCCCCTCCTGAATAAGGTCGCAAATGAGGGGGGCTTTATTCACCATGGACCTAGCATTGCACAACATCAGCCTAAGGCCCGGGCACTGCAACTCTGGACAGCCCAGGGAGCGAGAGGAGTCCTGGGGGCCGAGGCACGCCACCGCTTGAAGACAGCAGAAATTAAGAATAAGAATAGGTTTTTGGTTTTTGTTTTGTTTTGTTTTAACTAATATAAAGCTTTACAGATAGTTTTGAAAACTATATGGAAGTACTGGAAACTTTCATATCAAAGAAAATAAAAAATGAATATAATTCTAATCCTTAAACATAGAGACCGTTAGAAATATGTAACATACTAACTTTATTTTATGTCTAAAATGGTATGTGCAGGATCTTATTCAGTCCATTATATTTGACAATTTTTAATGTAGAAACTTGAAAACCACTCTGCTACTGAATAGCATTATTATTCCTCACCAGCTGAATTTTGGAGTTACTAAGATTCAAAGATCCCAAAGGTGCTTCTTCAAAAGGCAAAGGAACTTTCTTTATCTTTCTTGAAAGTGTTTTGCTTCAATTCAGAACTGAAGAAGCTTCTTGGATGAGAAGGAAAACATCTTCAAGGAAAAACAAAGTAAGTCCAGTTGCCTTTTGAAAAAAAACACCTTAAGGACAACCAATGCTTGGATGACCGAGAATCTCCTTAGACATTAAGATTGTAAGGGAATTATAATAATAAAAAAATAATAAGAAATCTTGTGAAAATAGGAATAGTATTACTCCAAGTGAATAGCAAATTTGTCAATGAATTGCATGAAGAATATCTCAAGTTTATTTAGGCCAAATTGAAAGAATCAAATTGAAATTTTCACATCCCTTTTAAAGATTCCTGATAAGTTTCCTGGGGTTTCCCCCCTCCTCTTTTTTTCTTCTTCCTTTAGCGCCACCGTTTCTTGCAACAGGTCTCCTTTAACAACAGTGCTGGAGAACAGGTTTCTTTTGGCCCCAATGGGCAATTAGAAACTGGATTTGATATTTTCAATTGGGTCACATTTCCAAACAAGTCCTTTCTGAAAGTCCAAATTGGAAAAATCGACCCCCTGGCTCTCCCAGAAAAACTACTCACCATTTCTGCCCAGGACGCTGTTTGGCCTCTCATGTTTAACCAGGTATCTCTCATTTTTCCCTTTTCATGGCCTAATAATCTTGCTGTGTTAAACTATCCATTTTACAGCACTTTTATCAAGCCTGTTCAAAGACCATAATATAGATATTTGATTTGATTTGACACCAACAAGAAATGGGACCTTAAGGAGAGCATACTCAGAGGGATCTCAAGTTAAAGGTTTTCCCACATCAGCATCTGGTACATTGCCTGAAACTAATACTTAGAATTTAGAAATGTACACACATCCAAATTTGACAGAATAAGGGGGAGCTGTCACCTATAAAGATATTTTGAATGAGAAAGGAGAATTAAAAGCGAGTAATACTTTAAAGGAAGAAGGAATCAAATTGGAATGGTGGGCATATCTTCAAATTCAATCTAAATTTAGCAAAGATAAAAAGGAATGGGGCATAAAGCAAGAATCATCAGAATTAGATAAAATTTTGTTTAGCAGGGAAGGTAAGACCATAAGTAAACTATATCGATATTTATTAGAACAAGATATCATTGAGGAACAGGTGAAAGAAATGATGATAATTTGGTGTAAATATTTTGGGCACAATATCTATTTGGACAATTGGCAAAGTTTATGGGGAAAAATTTTAAAAATCACACTAGCAACTTCCTACAAGGAAAATCTCTATTAGATGTTCTATAGATGGCCTCCCTCCCCCCCCCACAAGATTAGCACGAAGGTTTTCCCACATCAGCATCTGGTACATTGCCTAAAACTAATCCTTAGAATTTGCATATACATAATTGATGAAAAGTACAATCCACCAAAAATAAATTCTTTCTGAGAATTCTGAGTTTATTTAAGAGCAGGCATTACCTCTTTCCATCTGTAACGAAGAGTGTCCTCTTGGCCATAGCAAGATAAAAGTGGAAGGAAAATTATCCTGTTGCTATGATTGCAAAATATGTCCAGAAGGGAAGATAGCTGACCAATTAGGTAAGCAATGGATTGTATTCAATGTATCAATGATATAATAGATATAAATGGGGATTTATTTTTAATAAATGAATATTTTTAATAAATATTATGGTGATTGAAAATCTTGAGCTTCACATCATATTAATGTGAATCAATGAAACAATTAAATTAATTTTTAGACTTCATAATTTTGTATTGATAATTTTTCCATATTTTTTACTTGTTTTTACTTCCTATTCTATCCAAATGATTGATTGATTGATTGATTGATTGATTGATTCTGTAATGTATATGATTGTCTATCACATATAGCATAACTTATGTGGCTTACCACAATATTTAGAAACACGAATAATAATTTAAACAAAAAACCTTGCTACAGGGTACCAGAAAATCAGGCTCCTGAGTCAATCCCCATTCTACCATAATACTTTAAGTGAATAACAAGGGTTTCCAAGCTTGCTACAAGGATAAAAGGGTAGGAAACCCAAATAATTCAGATGGAAGAGTATTGGAAAAGGCTGAATGCTATAGACCAGATTGAATTCTAAACTCCCTGACGGCAATATTTTAGACAAGATCTGGAGCATGCCTAACTACCAGACTTACTGAGAAAGACAGATACCATTGAAGAAAGGTGATCTCACCTATCATTTGGCCCAGTGACATCCAGGCATTTAATGGTGATAACCAGAAAATTGAATTGCAAAGAGTAAACAACTTGGAGCCAGTATAGCTCATGCAGAAATAAGAAAACTAGATGAGATAATTGCAGGTCCATCGCATTGCAGATCAATTATGGTTTTTGAAATGATCTTCAACCATATAAAAGGCATTCTAGTTATCAAATTGGGATCTCATTATGTCTATAGAATACTGTAAAATTGGAGCATACTGAAAATGAAATGAAGATGATTCAAAACAATAATGCTTTTATGAATGGTTTCTTTTTCAGACTTAGATGACTGTTTCCCATGTCCAGAGGATCAATATCCAAACAAGGGTAAGGATAGTTGCCTTCCAAAACGTATAATTTATTTAACTTATCAAGAACCTTTGGGGATTTCTTTGGCAGTGATTGCAGTCTCCTTTTCTGTCATCTCAGCTATGGTGCTCGGGATATTCATTAAACATCAGGAAACACCTATTGTGAAAGCCAATAATAGGAACCTCACTTACAGCCTTCTTGCTGCTCTCCTGCTCTCTTTCCTTTGCAGTTTGCTCTTCATTGGGCAACCTACCCAAGTGAAATGTCTCTTGCGACAAACTGCTTTTGGCATCATCTTCTCTGTAGCTCTTTCTTGTATATTGGGGAAAACAATCATAGTGGTCCTTGCTTTCATGGCCACCAAGCCCGGATCCAAAATGAGAAAATGGGTGGGGAAAAGGCTGGCTATCTCTATTGTCCTATCTTGCTCCCTGACACAATTCTGCATTTGTGTAGTGTGGCTCACAATTTCTCCTCCCTTCCCAGATTCTGACATGCACTCCATGGCTGAAGAAATAGTTCTACAATGTAATGAAGGTTCAACCACTATGTTTTATACAGTGCTTGGCTTTCTGGGGTTGTTGACTGCTGTCAGTTTCACTGTGGCCTTCCTAGCCAGGAATTTGCCTGACACCTTCAATGAAGCCAAATTTATCACCTTCAGCATGTTGGTTTTTTGCAGTGTCTGGGTATCATTTGTTCCCACCTATTTGAGTACCAAGGGAAAATACATGGTGGCTGTTCAGATCTTCTCCATTTTGGCTTCAGCAGCTGGATTACTGGGGTGCATATTTTCGCCCAAATGTTATATCATTGTTCTGAGACCTAATCTGAATAAGAAGGAGCAACTAATGAAAAAATGAAACTGATTTTAACACCATACCCTTTGAATGTAATCTAATTGGTTGCTTTCAGCATATAGTTTTCCCCTCTGCAATTTGAGGTTCTGCCTTCTTCCTTCCATCTCCATTAATAGGACATATAAAGCAATAATTCTCTGAAGTTCACTTCAGAACCTAGAAAACTTTCCTTAATCTTTTCTTTGAAATGTTAGATAGTGATTCTGAGTCCTAATCAGTATAGTAGGCAATAACTAATAAAGAAGAAGATATGGTTTTGATCGACATGATATAAAAAAAATATGTCCAGATTCCAGAAAGAAATACAGAAAAGAGCCACAAAGATGATTAGGGGACTGAAGGCTAAAACAAGAATGATTGCTGGAATTGGATATGTCTATTTAATGAAAAAAAACTAGGAGTAACATAATAGCAATCTTCCAATATCTACGGAGCTGCCAGAGAGAAGAGGAGGTCAACCTATTTTCCAAAGCACCTGAAGGCAGGATGAGTAATAATGGATGCAAACTAATCAAGGAGAGAAGCAACCTAGAGCTAAGAAGAAATTTCCTACCAGTTAGAACAATTAATCAGTGGAATGACTTGCCTTCTTAAATTGTGGGTATTCCAATACTGGGGGTTTTTTAAGAAGAGATTGGACAACCATTCATCTTAAATGATATGGGGATTGGACTAGAAGATCTCAAGGTCCCTTCCAACTTTCTTACTCTGTTATATTAAAAATATTTTAGTGATACAATGTGCATTAGGGTAAACATGAATGGGTTTAAATACTGCAGCCCATGAGCTTTGCAAAAAGCTCCCCTCCCTGCCAAAAAGAAAGAAAAAGTTTATTTTACATAATTTATGAAATTAAAGCATCTCTGGTACATGTGAAGCCAAACGTTTATCATGTTTTTGTGTTTTGAGATTCTGACAATAAAAAAAAACAAGGGATAACATGAGGGATTTATTTTTTCCTTAAAGATATTCCAATATTCCCTCTAATAATTTTCTGAGATACAGGAGAATCCAAATTAACATCCCTTTCCACAATTCTGAAAGTTTGAGAGTCACTTTGCTTTATCAGGTATGGTGCTAGGCCAGAAACAAAGGAACTAGGTGCTCTTGCCCTCCTTTACCAATGAAAGCCTAGGACCGTGATGGCGAACCTGTGGCATGTGTGCCAGAGGTGGCACACAGTGCCCTCTCTGTGGGCACACGAGCCGTTGCCCCAGTTCAGCTCTGCCGCGCATGCACATGTGCCTCCTGCTGGCCAGTTGGTCTTCGTGTCTCTGCTGCACATGCACAGGGGGAGGGGGCAGGGTGCATGCAGAGCACATGCACGCATTGCCTTTTGGCACATGGACTTTGAGCACTTGGTCCGGAAAAGGTTAGCCATCACTGGCCTAGGACATCAGAGGTGATATTCAGCCAGTTCGGAGTAGAGTGGAGTGGAGTGGAGTGGAGTGGAGTGGAGTGGAGTGGAGAGGAGAGGAGAGGAGAGGAGAGGAGAGGAGAGGAGAGGATTTATTTTATTTATTAAATTTATTTGCCCATGAAGTAATAGGAGTACTAGAATAGAATTTAAAAAAAAAAGAATTAAAGAATTTCAGATGAGCATTGTTGCCCTTCCTATCTTGGTGGATTGGTGGAGGCAGCAGGAAAGGGGGGGAAAGATATGATTTTGGACACAAATGCATGCCGCTTTCATAAATGTAGCTTCATATGCATGCACACCTGCACACTCAGCCACTGCTTCCATGTGCCAGTTCCAAACGGGCTGTGGCCCAACACTAAGCCGCAGTTGGGGACCCCTGCTCTGAATGATAGCTAAACTTCCTTTCCGATATCCTTTGTCAAGAAATCTTATTGCAGACTGCAAAATATCAATTGTGCATAAGTTGATTGGTTTGATCAGGTGTAGGCTTATGTAACTAACCAAGACAGGAAAAAAAAGCATTATGTGCAGTGGTGGGTTTCTACCGGTTCGCCCTAGTTCAGCTGAAGTGGTAGTAACGGTGGCAGGAGGCTCCACCCACCCGCCCAGACGTCTCTACACATGCGCAGAAGTGCCGTGCATGCGCATCAGTGTGCGCGCACCCACGAGCAAACCAGTAGCGACCAAAATTGAAACCCACTACTGATTATGTGTCTACAAGGAATGTAAGGATATGGATTTAAAAAATGACTTGAAATGAGAAAAAGAACCAAGTTTTTCTTTGCGGCAAATACAATGTGGAAAAATATGGGTCTCCCATATTTTAGAAAAAATTCTGTTCTGAAATTTATTTATTCACTTTATTAATGTAGCCCAATTAAAAACTTATCTCTACTGGCCTCCCTCCCTCCCTCCCTCCCTCCCTCCCTCCCTTCTTCCTTCCTTCCTTCCTTCCTTCCTTCCTTCCTTCCTTCCTTCCTTCCTTCCTTCCTTCTTTCTTTCTTTCTTTCTTTCTTTCTTTCTTTCTTTCTTTCTTTCTTTCTTTCTTTCTTTCTTTCTTTCTAACCACCCACTGTTTCCATCCCAAATGACTCTGAGCCACTTAAAGACCTGCTCCCATTAACAAAGTTAAAAAGAAATGTCAATGTCATGATATAATTAGATTACAAATACAATCACCCAAGTACTGAAAGGCCTCTCAAAAGAAGAAATTGAGGAGGTGGGGAACATATAACATGATGGGTCGACTTCTCTTTGCTTCTTTAGAAAAAGTTTAAGTGGGGTAGTTCTAGCAAAATGTTTCATGTTTGGCATTTGTTGACTGGAATTGCCTTTTTTTCCTGTCTCTCTCTCTCTCTCTACTTCCAATATTGTTTTCAGTTATGACTGTTTTGTTCAAGTCCATGAATATCATCATTCTATTTTCCTACTCAAAGTCTCTGGGGAGCTTTGCTGAACGTCTATTGATTTCCCCTATAATTACCTATGGATTCTTAGCTTTGTAGCTTCTTCTCAAATCCCTGGTGATGTCCAAGGGACAATCCAAAAGAACAGGTCAAGATTGGAAATTTTATTAATTGTGGGACCCGAGAGCTAGAAACGTGACAATCTGTTCTTTGAGAAAAGATATATATGGAAGCTATTCTAATTAGTGAGAGGGGTTATTATTATTATTATTTTGTCATGTTTCATTGCTGCAGACAGAACTAGTTCATATGTGGTGACACAGGTATTCTCGAAGAAGATGGTATTTTTCATTGCAGTAATGGCAGGGTTACTGCCAGGGTTGACATGCCTTACTCCTCGGATTAATGCATGTGCTATGGGGAAACCTCCCCATATGAAGCACAAGTATTTTTTGTCAGGCGATTTTATAATGGCTGGGATACTATCTCAGTTCTACATGTTATCTGATCCAGTGCATTTCAGAAGGCATCCTTCTGAAGAATTAGTTGATGAGCCCATGTAAAGACTTTCTCTTCTTAACTGTAGCATATCTCAAATCAGATATTCTTCTGTAATAGGATGCTTGGACTGAGTTAATTAGTATTATTATTTGCAACATAAATTATTTCTTCTGTTTCTTGCTGGTTAGTTCCTTCATTCTAAATATGGATTGCTACCCAGAAATATTTCTTACCTGCCAAATAAATAATGAACACATTTGGTGTTTTGGGGATTAAAAATCCATATTAAAGCTTTTCTCACTTACTTACTGTTGTACAAATCACCAATGCTTTATTATCGAATCACTCTTTGTTGCCAATTGAATGTCAACATTTCATGATTTAATGGTTGCTGTGAATATTAGGGAATGATGGTGCTATATAGCACTTGAACGTGATATCTAAAGAGGTGCCTCATGAAGCATGGAGCACAAATGTAGGGTCTGTCTGCCCTAATGTAAGAGCTATCTGCATGAAGGGACTTATATACAACATTTACCTTCAAACATGCTTCAAAACAGATTTTTCACTTAGTTGCTCTATCTGATCTTTATGGAGAGGTTCATCAGCATAACCTTATATCAATTTGAGAATATAACATTTCTCCATTCTCTCTCTCTCTCTCTGTCTCTCTCTCTTACACACACACACACACACACACACATACACACACCCCTCCCAGAAAACCAACCAGTTGGAAAACAAAACAGCTAAAGATAGAAAACTAGAAGTATGTCTGACAATTACAGCTACATGATAATAAGATTATGAATGTAAAGCAATTCATCTGTTTCCTTGTGAAAATTCTATACAATGAATGAATCATAACAGCCAATCTTCATCTAGTGAAAAATTGTACTTCTATGTTTTTCCTAAGAGCATTTTATCTTTCCTTTAAAATAATGTGTTGGACACTCTGAAATATTTCTGCAGACTATTTCCATTATTATGCAAGTGTTTTATTAGATTCCATACTCTTACATTACCTCTCATGTAATTTACACATCACTCATATGATTGAGTACATCTGTAGAAATGGAAAACATTTTTGAGGCATTTACATGATTTCCTGAATGGTAGTGTGTACAATCAAGTTTTGTGTGTAGCGTTTAGTTGAAAATAAAGTATATGTAATGTCACATTCTGTGAGAAATGAAATATGTTTATAATGAATGAAAGAGCCATAACAGTTAGCCTTCATCAACTAAAAAAATGTACTTTTATGTTTTTCCAAAGAGCATTTTCTCCTTTATCAAAAATCATGTTTTTAATTCTCTGAAATATTTTTCCAGACTATTTGAAATAAAGTATTTCATTAGATTTCATACCGTTATATTAGAACATTGTACAGTTTCTGAGTGTATTTACATTATTAATTTAGGCATTTACATGAATAACTTACATGTGTAGTGTTCATTTGAAATATTAAAAAATTATATGTAATGTCACATTCTTTGAGAAATGAAATATGTTTTGGAATATATCTCTTATTGCAGATTTTTCCTACAGAACTATCAACATATTCTGGCATTGGCTTTAGCTGTAAAAGAGGTCAATGAAAACAAACACATTTTACCCAATGTGACTCTGGGTAGCACCTCTCTAATAGTTATTTCATGGCGAGATGGACATACTTGGCTTCAATGGAGCTTCTCTCAACACGGGGCAGATTCATCCCCAATTATAAGTGTGATTCCAAGGATAGGGCAATATCTGTTATTGCAGGAACTAACTCTCACATCCATCAGCACATGGGAAATGTTTTGAATGTCTACAAGATGCCCCAGGTAAAATTTGCCCTTGAATGAAATGTAATGGGCTGTGAGAAGAGCCTTGAGAGACAGGAGGAAGAGCCACAGACTAGTTAATGATCTAATCAAAAGCATCTGAGCCCTAACCAGAAAAGAAATTTGGGGAAGAAACTCAGAATGGACTCTTTCTTGTTCTTTCAAATATAAAGGGAGAGGAGAATTCTTTTAGACTTGCAAAATCAGAAAACCAAAATCACGAACCCTAAACATACTTTTATTGTAAATTTCAGTAACAGAAGCCCACAAGTTTGAAATCAATGCTCCCCATCCTTTTACATTTTGAAAGTTACATTTACAAATGCAAGAAAACAATTACATAATTATTTTTTGTTAAATTTTGTAATTTGGAAATAAAGTGGCCATCCAAACAGAAATGGAAAAAAAATGTGGTGGCTAGATGAGATATTTTAGATACTGTCCTTGATACAGTCTGAATCCAAACCAATTAATAGACTATGATTCCTTGACTGACTTATAAATACACTTTATATAAGTATCGATAGATTTTTGTGAATATATTTTCTTACCATATTTTAATAATCACATGCATTCATGATTAAGAAATTCAAGGTGTTATTAGTTGGGAATTTCAGGTCACAAAAAGGTTGCTACTCCACATTTTCAAAAGCCTGTTTGAAAGAGGGGAGGGAAATTCTTTGATTTATAGTATGCATTCTCTTGGGATTGCTATAAAATAAAATGGAAAGTTAGCAGCAGATGCATGACCCAAATATGAAATAACTGAAGTGAAAAGAGGAAATTCATTCTATGTGCTTCAGAGGTGCTTTTTTCAAAAAGCAACTGGACTTTGCTTTACTTTCACTTCTCATTCAAGAAGCTTCCTCACTTGATCAGAACCAAAGTTGGTTTGGCTGCAACTGCCAAAAAAGCCAACACAGTCCTAGGCTGCATCAACAGAGGCATAGAATCAAGTTCACATGAAGTCTTAGTATCACTTTATAAGGCCTTAGTTAGACCACACTTGGAATATTGCATCCAGTTTTGGTCACCATGATATAAAAAAAGATGTTGAGGCTCTGGAAAGAGTGCAAAGAAGAGCAATTAAGATGATTATGGGACTGGAGGCTAAAACATATGAAGAACAGTTGCAGGAATTGGATATGTCTAGTCTAGTGAAAAGAAGGACTAGGGGTGACATGGTAGCAGTGTTCCAATATTTGAGGAGTTGCCACAAAGAAGAGGGAGTCAACTTATGTTCCAAAGCACCAGAAAGCAAAACAGAAACAATGGATGGAAACTAATCATGGAGAGAAGCAACCTAGAACTAAGGAGAAATTTCCTGACTGAGAACAATCAACCAGTGGAACAGTTTGTCTTCAGGGGTTGTGAGTGTTCCATCACTGGAGGCTTTTAAGAAGAAATTGGACATCCATTTTTCCTAAATGGTTTAGGGTCTCCTCTTTGAGCAGCGGGTTGGAATAGAAGACCTCCAAGGTCCCTTCCAACTCTGATGATGGTGGTGGTGGTGATGATGATGTTGATCAGGACTGAAGAAGCTTCTTTGATGAGAAGCAAATATATGCTTCCTCAAAGAAAAGCAAAATCCACAGGATCCAATCTGGGTCAATCACCGGGGCCAGAGGTTTTGTCTTCCAAGCTTTTGGACTCATGTTAGAGCCCATCTTTGGGGAACTTCTCTCTAGCAGATTGTGTGCTGTTCTATGTGTGGTATTTATAGTGCTTGTTGTAAGTAGTTTTTAAGATGTTGATTGGGTTTGTTGATGGTTGGCTTTTACGTCATTTGCTGTCATTTGTTTGTATTGCCCAGCCCTCACCTTCGAAGTACTTAATAGGCTGGTGGTAAATCAGCACGCCTGTTGAAGTCCAGTTGCCTTTTGAAAGTCCAGTTGCCTTTTGAAAAAAACACATTTGAGGCAACCATGACCTGATTGAGAATCTCCATAGACATTCACTCTGCCCTTCTAGTAACTGGTGTATAGCAACATATATCCATATTTGAATGTATACTCCTATGCATCCACATTAGGATACAGGAAGTATGAGATGGGAACTAAGCAAAGCTGGAGGATGGGTAGGGTGCACATTGAACACAAAACAGTGTTCTTATGCTGTTCATTTGACATAAGATCTCATCTGCATCTCACCATGACTTCATTGCTTTATTTTTAATTTATTTATTTATTTACTGTTTTCTATGAAAAGAAAGGCTAATGAAATTTTGGGATGGATTTCCTTCCTTAATCCCAACCAAACCATTTTAGCCCTTAATATTTCTGGTCCATTTTCAGTATAACATTGCCTGAATTAATGCATTTCTGAGGTCTCTGGTTTTGTATTTATCCTACGATAATGAAAATTCTGCACACCAATTCTTTCTGAATATGATTACCATATTTTATGCTTCATAAGATGCACCTAGGTTTCAAGGAGGAAAAGATGAAAACAAAATATGAACATGGAGCACCATCTCACTGTGAATACGGAGCATTGAATACGGAGCAGTAGTGTAGTGACGGCAGGAGGCAGAGCCTGAGAGGACCACAGATAGGTGTCCTCTCATGTGCCAGCTCCACCTATTGACTCCTGCACTGAGGAAAAGAGACAGAAGAGGCAGGGTTCAGCACTGTAAAAGGACCCTGCCATCGCGGCCCAGCTGCAATTCACCATATTCACTCCATAAGATGCACAGACATTTCCACCCACTTTTTTTTTGGGGGGGGGTGGGAAGTACGTCTTATGGTGTGAAAAATACAGTAGATCTTGGTTATTATGGAAGATAATAAATTAAGAGCAGATATTTTTCAAAAACAATGAATATTTCATTTTGGAAAATCATGTTCCCTTTTTTCTATATTCAGCTGATATATGGATCTTCTCCAATGATAGATGACAAGATACAAACTGTTTTCTTTCATCGTTTTTTCCCAAATGGTGACCAACAGATTATGGGTATTCTCCACTTGTTGCTGCATTTAAGGTGGACATGGATTGGACTGATTCTCCAACCTGAGGAGAGTGAAAAGAGATTCATACAAGATGCTATTATTTTGTATTCTCAGAAAGGTATCTGCTTTGACTTCATGGAAGAGATGGGCAAGGAAACATTTTCTAATGATATTGCAGGAGCATTTAAAGACTTTGTCAGCGTTCCAAATTAGGCTTTCTTCCAGCGCTGACATAACAAGTTGAAGCAGAAAGAGCGGAAGCTTGATTTATTGCTGAGATGAACTTTTACCTAGTTTTGTATGTACAGATAGTGTTTCCTGGGAGACGAGGATGGGGGCTGCATTCCTGTGAAAAGAACGTGCCGGGGTGTAGAGATGGATCTGTATGATGGCCAATGGGATATTGGGGTTGGAGAGCGGAAGAGGAGGGGGTTGGAAGGAGGGGCCAGTTTGGCTGCAATTTGAATCAGAAATGTCGGATTCTGCTATTCTTAAAAATAAAATGATTCATTAGACAGCTTGCGCTTGAGAATGAAGTTTATTCAAGATAGCACCGAAACCTGACAGACAGCCAAACTCTCCTCCAAATCCAGGCTGGCTGAGTTTAAATCATCCCGTTCCCTCCCAGACATCTGGTCGGACGGACTATGGCTGAAGCCAAGCTATCGGAGGAAAGCCTGCTTCAAGAAACGGGAGGAGCAGAAGCGGTCGTGATTCCAGCCAACTTGGAAAATACAAAGGTTCAACTTTCTTCACCTTCCCTCCCCGCAGAACTTCAAGCAAAGAAACGTGAAGCAGATAAGTACCCGGGGACTGTGCCAAAAGCCTTAGAGGCGAAATCCCCTTTTGCAAAGGCAAAAGATAAAGAAAAACCCCTAAGTGAATTGGGAAGGGCGAGCTGGGGATGGGAATGGCAGCGAAGCCCAGACAAGGCAGCACCTCCCCACCCCAGGATGAGAGACGAGGCAGAGGACTATCAACACCAGGGCTGGCCCTCCAGAGCTCAGCACAGAGAGGAGAGGGCAGAAAGACTGAACGCTATGATAGAACAGTATTTAAGATGCTACGTCGACTACCAGCAGTCCAATTGGGCAGACCTCCTATCTTTTGCGGAGGTTGCATATAATAATGCTGTCCACAGCAGCACGGGGCTAACCCCGTTCAAAATAGTGAGTGGCATGGATTTTGTTCCCATGCCAGAATACCCGAGGGAGCCCCCTTCCTCAGTCAGTTTGACCGACTGGATGGCAATGTTGAGACAAACTTGGGAAAATGTTAAGAGGGCGCTGGCAAAGGCGGCTCAATCTTATAAGGACCAAGCAGACAAGCACCGAACTCCCCAAAGACCATTTCAGCTGGGAGAGAAAGTTTACCTCTCCACCAAGTACTTGAGACTTAGACTCCCGAGCAGGAAATTGGGCCCAAAATTTATAGGACCATTTCCTATAATAAAAATAATCAACCCCGTTACAGTGCAATTGCAGTTGCCACGGCTTTTGGGGAAAATTCACCCCGTTTTTCACAGTAGCCTTCTAAAACCTGTAGTGGGGTCTACTTTAAGGCCAACGCCACGTGAACCCCCTGGGCCCCTGGTTGTTGGGGGCCAAACGCACTACGAAGTGCAGCGGATTCTTGATTCAAGATGGCACAGGGGGCGCCTTCAGTACTTAATTAAATGGAAGGGTTACCCATTGTCAGAGGCTTCCTGGGTGAAGAGCGCAAACATCCAAGCTGATCGCCTTATAGCAAAATTCCATGCAGACCACCCGGGAAAGCCGGGAGGGGGGGGGTGCACAGCCAGGGAGGGGCTGATGAGACTAATCTTGTTGTGTTTTCCCTATGGGATAGGTGATGTCGCAGAAGTGAAGGGAGAGGGGCCGGATGTCAGCGTTCCAAATTAGGCTTTCTTCCAGCGCTGACATAACAAGTTGAAGCAGAAAGAGCGGAAGCTTGATTTATTGCTGAGATGAACTTTTACCTAGTTTTGTATGTACAGATAGTGTTTCCTGGGAGACGAGGATGGGGGCTGCATTCCTGTGAAAAGAACGTGCCGGGGTGTAGAGATGGATCTGTATGATGGCCAATGGGATATTGGGGTTGGAGAGCGGAAGAGGAGGGGGTTGGAAGGAGGGGCCAGTTTGGCTGCAATTTGAATCAGAAATGTCGGATTCTGCTATTCTTAAAAATAAAATGATTCATTAGACAGCTTGCGCTTGAGAATGAAGTTTATTCAAGATAGCACCGAAACCTGACAGACTTTGGTAAAATGTACATGATTATCATGAAGAGCACTACCAATGTCATTATCCTCTATTGTGAAAACCAAGTCACCACCATTTTTAGAATGTTGCCCTATTTTACAGATTTTGAAGAGATGCCCGTTGAGAGAAAAGACAAAGTTTGGATAATGCCAGCCCAGATGGAGTTTACATCCCTTCCCTTTCAAAAATATAGGGGTATGGACTTTTTCCATGGTGTTATAACTTTTGCAATTTCTTCCAAGGAGATTTCTGGATTCAATAAATTCCTTCAGATGAGAAACCCAACTTCTGAAGTGGAAGACCATTTAATGAGAGTGTTCTGGGAAAAGGCTTTTGAATGCTCATTTTCTAAAGATAATGCAGATGAAGATGCTGGAATGCTGTGCACTGGAGAAGAGAAGTTGGAGAATCTACCTAAGTCTGTGTTTGACACCACCATGACTGGGCAGAGTTACAGCATCTATAACGCAGTCTATGGTGTGGCACATGCTTTACAAGCCATGCTTTCCCCCAAGTCCAAACACAGAGCAAGGCCAGAAGTTGGGAGAGAAACATTGTTGACTCAAAAAGCATGGCAGGTAACAAAAGAATAAATGAACATTTCCTATTGCTCTTCTTTCTAATGCAATGAGCTCTACCATTGTAGATATGGCCAATGAAAACATCAAACTGATGATTTTTAATTCTTGTATGACTCAATTTTCCTCATTCTTCCAAGATTTAAAAAGATTGGCAATTGTGAATAGATAACAACTTATAATAATATGGAGGGAAGGGTTTATGATTTACCTTATGGAGGAAAAGGTTTAGATGCTGCAGTATCTGTGTGGTTGATAGAGGTACAAAGGATAAATGTTAGAGGAAAATTAATTCTATGAAAGTGCCCAATTATGTTAAAGGGATGACACATAAGTTAATACCAATCTTTCTTTCTTTCTTTCTTTCTTTCTTTCTTTCTTTCTTTCTTTCTTTCTTTCTTTCTTTCTTTCTTTCTTTCTTCTTTCTTTCTTTTTCTATCTATCTATCTATCTATCATTTATCTATCTATCTATCATTTATCTATCTAACTAACTAACTAACTATCATTTATCTATCAATCATCTACCTTTCCTTTCCTTTCCTTTCCTTTCCTTTCCTTTCCTTTCCTTTCCTTTCCTTTCCTTTCCTTTCCTTTCCTTTCCTTTCCTTTCCTTTCCTTTCCTTTCCCCTTCCCCTTCCCCTTCCCCTTCCCTCCCCTTCCCTCCCCCTCATTTTCTTTTCTTTTCACTTCACTAATTAATTGACTACCTCTGCTTCTGTTTAGCTCCATCACTATTTGAGAACCATCTCATTTAATAACACGGCAGGACAGAAAATTTTCTTTAATGAAAATGGGGATCTAGAGACTGGATTTGACATCATCAACTGGATCACATTCAAAAACGAGACCTTTGTTAAAGTCAGAGTTGGAAAGATCGACCCAACAACTTCTCCAGATAAACTATTCACTATTTCTGTACAAGACATCGCCTGGCCTACCATGTTTAAACAGGTATTTCCTGCTCTGATTTTGTACTGTGTGTTCTTTCCCTTCCCTTCTTGTTCACAGAATTATTGATTTGAATGGATGTTACCCTTAAATTTGTCAGACCAGAGACAACAGGGAGCTTGAAATACAAAGACTGAAATTTTAAGCCAGGCTTAAAATAATTTTCTGGTATCTCCTTGTCAAATTTTTATGGTTTTAGCAGAACCTAATTCAATACCTAGAGTCTTTTTTTGTATTTCAAAATTGCCTTGATACACATACAAAAGACACACACAAGTTAAAGTCATTAAAGCTACATATGATGTAATTCACAACATTTCAACACGGACAGTGTGCAAAATTTAATGCCTGCTGTGCATGCTGGGAGATTTGCATCACAAGAGGATATGTTTGGAAAATCCATGGTTTATTTTGCCAATCGTGCTTCTGAATATTATCCAAGCTGCCTGTTAGATCAGGCGCAGGAACAGAAGACGTGACCAGCTCAATACATGTAACAGCTTTATTTACAATGTAACAAGTAAAAGAAGACTGCTGGCGCACTGCCGGAGCTCTCCTTATATTCGCTCCCGGCAGACGCACCGCCCCTAGACAGGGATTCAAATCTCCCGCCCGATGGCTGGCAGCCAATCAGGGCGGATGTCCTTATAAGGACATAACACTCCTCCCCCCTTAGTCTGGACTGTCAAATCTCGTCCACAAAAGTCACGTAATCACGCAGGTACGTAGGACGCCTCGGCACCCTAGCTGACCTGCGCAGTCTCACTTGTTCTCTGTCTCCGACCTGGATGGACGGGGCTCTGTCGTCTCCCGGCTCCCTCTCCGGAACCGGGCTTGGTTCGGCTGTCGAGTGAGCGGGGTCACCCCCAGCGCCTCCGGCCGGACCGCAGACCTTGGATGGCTGGTTCTGATGGTCTTCTTCCTGGCCTGTGGATCTGTCGCCTCATCTCGGTGGCTCGGTTCCGACCCGGGAAGAGCGTCTGAGTCTCGGTAAGTCCATCGTTTGCTCCCCCCTGGTCTCCCGGGCGCTGCGGTTCGGTTGCGGTTCGGCCTGGTGCCGGGTGGGTGGTGGTTCTGTTTGGTGCCCTCTGGACCGGCCTGCGGGTGGTGCTGGCTTGTGTTGCGTTGTCCGACCTCGCAGGGGTGGTGTTGGTCTGCTGGGTCGGGCTGGCGTTGGTCTATCCCGTCTGGTCGGTGGTGGTCGACCTGGTCGGGCTGTTGTTGCGGCACTACCTCTGTGGGGCGGCGGAGGTCTCCCCTGCCGGGGTGGTGCAGGTCTACCTGGCCGGGTTGTTGTCGGCTTTCCCTTCCCCCTAGTCCCTGGTCTACCGTCGGGTGGTGCCTGGGGTCATCCGGGTCGGGGTGTTGTTTCCTGGCTGCCTCTTGTGATGGGCGGGGGTCCCTCTCGCCGGGGAGTCGTGTGCCACCCTTGCCCATGGGTTGGGGGGTGCCCGTCTTGGATGTGTCCCGGTCTACTCGCCTGGAACCGTGGTCTCCTTGGCTGGGCTGGCGTAGGCTGCTGTCACTGGTGGGGTGCGCCGCTCCTCCTCTGGGCAGGTACCGGTCTACTTGCGGGCTGGGTTGGTGGTCCCTGGCCCTGTTGTGCCCGGTGCCCACCTGGCTGGGTTGGTGGTGCCATCCCCCGTGCGGTTGGCCCCGGTCTACCTCGCTGGGCTGTCGACGTGACAGCATCTGGTAGTGGGCTGGGCCGACCTTGTCGGGGTGGTGCTGCTCTGCCTCGCAGGGGTGTGGTAGGCCTACCTCGTCGGGGTGTTGTAGGCCTACCTGGTCTGGGTGTGGTAGGTCTACCTCGCCGGGGTGTTGGAGGCCTACCTCGTCGGGGTGTTGTAGGCCTCCCTCGTCAGGCTGGTTTTCATGTGCTCCCCCCCACCTTTTTCGGAGTTGGTCGATGTGGCGTCTCGTGAACTGTCCATCTTCCAACTCGACGATGTAGGATTTGGGGCCGGTTGTGCTGGCAATCTTCCCTTTCAGCCATTTAGGAGAGCCGCTGAAATTTAGCGCGAAGATTGAATCTCCGTTGCTGAAGGCGCGAAGCGGGCGGCTGGCGGTTGCGGTCACTTCCGGGCTGTATTGGGGGTGCAGCCGGTCCAAGGGTGACCTCAACCTTCTGCCCATCAACAGTTCGGCCGGGCTCTTGTGGGTGGTGGCGTGTGGCGTGATGTGCTGGGTGAGGAGGAAGTTGTCTATGCGCTCTTGCCAGTCCCCCGGGCCCATCTTGGTGAGGGCCTCTTTGGTCAGTCGGACCATGCATTCGGCTTGTCCGTTTCCGGCCGGCCTGTAGGGGGCGGACAGGGCGTGGCGGATGCCCAGTCCTGCCAGGAAGGACTCCATGGCCAGGGATGTGAGCCATTGTCTGAGACCAGCACATCCGGTAGACCATGTGTGGCAAAAAGGCGGCGCAGGGCTCGGATCGTTGCATCTGTTGTGGTAGATGCCATGGGCACCACCTCGAGCCATTTGGAGAAGGCATCTACCACGATGAGGAGGTGTCGCCCTTGCATCGGACCCGCGAAGTCGATGTGGATCCTCGACCAGGGGTTGCTGGGGGTCTCCCACTTCGCGACTTCGGATTGCGGCGGTGCTGGGTGAACTTCTTGGCACGGGTCGCATCTGGAGACCCATTGTTCAATGTCTCTGTCCATGGAGGGCCACCAGACATAACTCCGTGCCAGGGCCTTCATGCGGACGATGCCCGGATGCCCCTTGTGCAGGGTCTCTAACGTCCACCGTTGCAGAGTGCTTGGAATCAGCACCCTGTCTCCCCATAGCAGGCAGCCCTTTATGGTGGACAGCTCCTCCTGTTTCCTGGCGAACGGGCTGAACCTTTCCTCTGGCTTTTCCGCTGGCCACCCTCTGAGGATCCAGGACTTCACTTGGCGGAGTGTGGGGTCCTTTTGGGTGTGGACGGCCACATCTGCGGATGACACCGGGCAGCTGGCGTCGTCATCAATGTGCAGTAGGTGGAGCGTGGGGGCTGGGTCCTCGACCGGCTTCTTCGACGGGCATCTGCTGAGGGCGTCAGCGTTCCCTATGGCTGTGCCTGGCTGGTGCACGAGCCTATAGGAGTAGCCAGCTAGGAAGATGGCCCATCTCGTCATTCTTGGGGACATGAAGGTCGGGGTTGGTTGGTCGCCTGCGAGGAGTCCCAGGAGAGGCTTGTGGTCTGTGACTATGGTGAAACGTCTTCCGTAGAGGTATTCGTGGAAACGCTTCACTCCAGCCACGATGGCCAGGGCTTCTTTGGCCAGCTGGCTATAGTTCCGTTCTGCGCCGGACATAGTCTTTGAGAAGTACGCTATTGGGGCTTCCGAGCCATTGGGCAGTTCGTGGCTGAGAACTGCCCCCACCCCGTAAGGCAACGCGTCGCAGGTCAGTCTGATGGGGAGCGTCTCGCTGTATTGGATGAGGACGCTTTTGGACGTCAATAGTCCTTTGATGGCCCGGAATGCCGCTTCCTCTTCCTGGCCCCACTTCCAGGAAGCCGATTTCCCCAGCAGGCGGTGAAGTGGCTCAGCAACTGTGGCTTTCTGTTTTAAAAAAATGGCGTAGAAGTTGAGCAACCCAAGGAAAGCCTGAAGCTCCGTTTTGTTTTTTGGGCTTGGAGCTTCATGGATTGCTTCCACTTTTGATTTGGTGGGGTGTATGCCTGTGCTATCAATGAGGAAGCCCAGGAACTCGACTTCCTGTACTCCTATGATGCACTTGTCCCGCCTGACCCTCAAACCCTTGGCCTTGAACCGCTGCAGGACAAGCCTGAGCCTTTCAAGGAGTTGGGCTCTTGAGTCACCGGAGATGAGCACATCATCGAAGTAAGGCACCACCCCTGGAACGCCTTGGAGAAGGCGTTCCATCATGGATTGGAAGATACCCGGGGCAGCGCTGACTCCAAATTGGAGGCGGTTACATTTAAATGCCCCTCTGTGCGTGACAATTGTTTGAGCCTCCGCCGTTTTGTCATCCACTGGCAGTTGCTGGTAAGCCTGGGCCAGGTCCAGTTTCGCGAAAATTGATCCAGATCCCAGGGAATGCAGCAGATGTTGCACCACTGGGACTGGGTATGCGCTCTGTGCCAACGCCTTGTTGATGGTACAACGGTAGTCAGCACAGATGCGCACAGACCCATCATGCTTCAGTGGGGTCACAATGGGGGTCTCCCATGAGGCATGATCGATCGGTTCCAGGACGCCCTGGGCGATCAGCTTATCCAGCTGTTCATCTACTTTAGGCCGCAGGGCAAATGGAACTCGGCGGGGCTTGAGCCTGATTGGGGTGATTCCCTTATCTAGATTAAAAGAGATTGGCCTCCCCACAAATTTTCCCAGCTTACCATCGAAGACTTCCTTGAACTCTTCGATGATGGAGTCGAGTTCGTCCCTGCGGATCTCGTGGATGCCCTGAAGTGAAAGTCCTAGCGGCTTGAACCACTCCACACCCAACAGGTTCGGTCGGCTGTGCTGCACGATGGTGATGGGTAGCTTTCCGTCGAAGTCATTGTACTTCACGTGGATGGTGGCTCTGCCTAGGATTTCAATGGGGTTCCCGTTGAAGTCCACAAGTTTGTCTTTCGGGGCTTTCAGCTGGGTCCTTTTGTATGCCGGTTTCAGCTGTTGTAGGTGCTGCCAGTCCATGATGGAGAAGGCGGATCCGGAGTCTACCTCCATCTTGCATGGGGACCCCTCTGCTATCAGCGTCACGTGGAACTTGGTGGTCCCCTCGTCGCTTGTGTGAGCAATGGTGGTGGTCTGGTGCACCGTTCTGTTTCGGGGATATTCCTCCTCCCCGCGCCGGGACTGGTTTGAGGACCGTTTGGATGTCCTCTGATTATCTTTGCGATTTTCCCGGAATCGTGGTCTGGGCGGTTCCGGGGCTGGGTCTGTGGCTCTGCAGGCCTCAGCGATGTGGCCCCTCTTCAGGCATCGGCGGCAGGTCGCGTCCCTCCATCTGCAGTTTGCCCTGGGGTGGTCGCCTCTGCAGCTGCCGCATCGCTCTCCCTGGTCGCCATGCTGTGGGTTTTCCCGCCTGGGGGGGCGGGACACCTTGTGGACGGCCATTTCCCCATCAGACTCGGATTGAGTGGTTGCCTCGTCTGATGAGGTCGGGCCCGACTTGTGGATCTTATGGATCCCTCTTGCTTTTACCATTGCGGCGGCTGCTTGCTCCGACGTTTCAGCCGCTGTTGCCTCGTCGAGGACGTCTTTAAGCGGGATCCTCTTCCTGCTGAGGAATTTCTTTTGCAGCCCCACATCTCGCATTCCAAAAACAATGCGGTCCCGGATGGCATTGTCCACATTGTCGAACTCACAGTTGGCAGCGAGTTGGCGGAGCGCTGCCACGAATTCCTTGATGGATTCACCTTCCCGCTGGTTTCTTTGCTGGAAGGTGAACCTGTTTGCGATGGGGGTGCCTGTAGGTGCATAGTGCTCCTGTAGGACTTCCTGCAGGTCGTTCCAGGACATCTCCTCGATGTCCCTGGGTGCCACGAGGTCAATCGCCATCTCCAGGACGTCCGATCCGCAATGAGCCAGGAAGAGGGCTCTTTTCCTCTCATCGTCGAGGTTCTGGTATCCATTGCCTCGCAGGAACTGCCGGAATCGGACCATGTATGACCTCCACTTCTCCCGGGATGGGTCGAACGGGTTCAGCGCGGTCATCGGGGCTTGCGGGGTAGCCATTCTGGAAGTCGCTGAGGTGTAGTGACTTCAGCTCGTTGGGCGATCGTGCCGTGAGTCTTCTCTTCTCTAGTCCTTCGTCGCCAGTGTTAGATCAGGCGCAGGAACAGAAGACGTGACCAGCTCGATACATGTAACAGCTTTATTTACAATGTAACAAGTAAAAGAAGACTGCTGGCGCGCTGCCGGAGCTCTCCTTATATTCGCTCCCGGCAGACGCACCGCCCCTAGACAGGGATTCAAATCTCCCGCCCGATGGCTGGCAGCCAATCAGGGCGGATGTCCTTATAAGGACATAACACTGCCTTTCCAGAATCTATGCAATTTGAAGTTACGTTTCATTTTAAAGGGGGAATATCTTTTCTGAAATCCTTGATGTTAATGTCATTGAAAAAAGTTGTGAAAAAAGAAGTAAAAAATCATTTGATTGACGACATATTCTAGCTAATGGTTATTATATGCTGTGGTTGGCTAAAGCTGGTCTGCTTCTTTGGAAGGCATGTAGACTTCTGCTTCTCCCTTCTCAGTTATGGCTGTAGTAGTTTCTGAGTGTCTTTGCTCAATCCATCAATAGTTTTGGTCTCAGCTCTTTCACGTACAACTGGTTGCTGTAGCTCTCCAACACACTCTTTTATCTCTTCTACTGCCACCGACTGATCTTCTTTTTAAAGTTATATTTCGTTTCTTTCCTAGGGTTAATTTCTTCTATATGTATTCTGCATTTCTACCTGTTGTTGTTGTTTTTTCCTTTCTTGCTGTCTGTTGTATATTCAAGCAAGCATGGAGATAGATCTACTCTTTTATCTCTTCATTTTTAATCCAAAATTTCATTTTGCTTTTTGCTTTCTGAACCAATCTTCCTCCTAGGACCAGCAAAAGAATGAGCCATCTACCATTTTGAGTAGACAGGAAATAATAAGTTTATCCTCACCCTGTGGCTAAGGAACTGGGAATGCTATTTCTAGTCACATTTCCTTTCCCTCTTTTAGAAGCAGAAAAATTCTCCACATTTGCTGGTTCACTCTGACAAGTATCCTCATATGCCATCCTCAAACTCTGCTTTCCTCAGTATCTTATATACTGGGATTCTGGTCTGTCAGATTAGCTCTTTTATTATGGTGTGGGTGGGGTTCAGAAGTGGAGTGGTGACTCGAGCCTTTAAAAAAGGAATTCAGCAAAGGAATAATGAAATGGTGAATACAGAGATAAATATGATGGATGGATGGATGGATGGATGGATGGACAGTTGGATAGATAGATGGATGTAGAGATGAATGGCAGTTAGATGGATAGATGGATGGGTGGGTGGGTGGGTGGATGGATGGATGGGTGGGTGGGTGGGTGGGTGGATGGGTGGGTGGGTGGATGGATGGACAGTTAGATGGATGGATGGATGGATGGATGGGTAGTTGGGTTGGTGGATGGGTGAGTGGAGACTCTGCCAAATTCTGGTTTGTACCACAAATGGCAGGAATAATGATAAAACTGTGGCTCCTAATTTGCATCTTTATCCACAAGTACTTGAAAGCCATAGTCACCCAAAGGAAAGCAGTTGATGTTAATATTCCTGGCATGGATGAGAAGGAAAAAAGAAAAGTCAGGGATCATGTTAACCATGGTCCACAGAGAATGCCTCACCATTGTTGTAGCCAAAGTAGAGAAAGGCATTGAAACTCAGGAGAAAAAGATACTAATCTCTCTTTCCAACTAATTTTTGTTTGAGATATTTACATTCACCTAGCCAAATATCTTCACATCTCCAATTCTTAGTGTTCCTACGTTCAGTTTTGATTCTAGCTCTCATTTCCTTCAGCACATTCACTGATTTGTTATAAATGCTCTAAAACAACACATTTTTGGACCTCTACACTACATCGTTCCCCAGTCTAGGGAGAGGTGTTCATCTCCGTTTCAAAGACAGCGCAGTCCGAAGATGTCTCCGTGATCATGTGGCTGGCATGACTAAACACCAAAGGCACATGGAACGCTGTTACCTTCCCACCAAATGTGGATACTATTTTTCTACTTGCATTTTTTATGTGCTTTCAAACTGCTAGGTTGGCAGAAGCTGGGACTAATAACAGAAGCTTGCCCCGTTATGCGGTATTAGGGATTTGAACCATTGAACTGCCAACCTTTCGATCGACAACCTCATTGTCTTAGCCGCTGAGCCCTAAAATTAAATTACCTACCACAAGTAGTGTCACAAGTAAATGCCTTATTCTCTAATAGGGAAACTGTATATACTCGGGGTATTAGGGGTTAATTTATTCTTCCTCTCCTAATATATTCATATGTAACCACTCCCATCCTTTTACTCCGCCTTGTGAATATAAAAGGGGTTGTATGCACCTCCTCCTTGCTTCTATCTATGAGTACTTAGAGAATATAGAATGCCTACTGTAAATAAACAGTGTTATGTTTGAATACTTTATTCTTAAATCATTTATTGAGTCTGATCCTTAAAATTACGCAACAATCTGGTAGCAGAGGATGGTTGAATTGACTCAATAAAACTTTAGATATGCCTAAAAGAGAAAACTCCAGAAACAAAAGAGAAAGACCCAACACCAGGGCACACAGTAAAGAAATGGAAGCGGATCAAGAAATGATAGATGAATCCACAACTGTAATATCAAGAGAATCTGAAGACTGCACTACAGACAATGAAGAGATAATGGATGAAACTGATGACCAAGAAGAGAACGAGATAGAAAACAACGAACTCAGGTCAGAGATACTGAGACTTTTGAAAAGTCAAAAGGATGACGAAAATCTCATCGCGAACCTCCAAGACATAATAAAAAACAGCGGAGCAGCGAGAGAGAAACACATCGTAACAGATGAATCTAAAGAATCAAAAATGGTGAGCGAATCGCCTGTAGATAAGAATATAACAAAGAAGAAGACTAACGGTCCCACACAAAATTTTGAATGGCAGCCATCTTGGTTCCAACAGACCACTAAGATGAGCGAAGCAGAGCCAATCAGAAAGCAGAATTCAAAATGTCTGGCGCGAAAAGCCTTACATGATGCAAAAAGCAAAAAGGAGAAAATTTACTCTTCAGAAGAATCAGACACAGACATCGAAGAAACTTCAATTGAAATGCAAATAGAATCAGCAATGAAAACGCTTTTTGCAACATTCGGTCCAAAATTAAGAATTACAAAAGAATCAACAAAAGCTAGTAATCGAGAAATAAAGAAAAGACAAGCAAGCAAGCAAACATCTCAGAATCTACCCGCTTCTATCCAAACGACGAGAGCACCGACGCCTGAACCCAGAGAGCCCTGCAAATACCACCCCACGCCACAGACGATCCCAGGAACCAGCGATCTCAACAAGAATCATCTCAACGAAAAGAAACGAGCGCCTGCTGTCACCTGGACATCCAAGATCGAACCAGAGACCGATTCGTCGGAAGAAGAATGCTACGAGGGAGCTGCAGCAGCGAGAACCTCTCCCGACAGCTCCAGAAGCGAAATGAGCAACGCGCATGCGCGAACATACGCAGACAACTACGGAGGACATGAAGAGCAGAGAGAGCCATTCAGACTCGTTGCAAGCATACCTACACCATTCTGCAACTATCAACACTTGCAAGATCACGGACTACCTCCAGTTGTAAGTAATGGAGCTAACAATATTGGGAATTTGCCCAATGATTTCCCAAAACTGAGAATAGATGGTATTAATTTGCAGGAATGGTGTCAACAACTTCAGGTTGTTTTTCTAAAAGAAAACTTATTATTCTTTATTACTAACCCCCCCAAAAGACCTTGGACTCTAAAATTGGACTGCCTACACCACAGAGCATTTTACCTATTAATATCCAGTATATCTCCTGCTATGTACCATAGTATTAAGCATAATTTGACTGTCTCAGAAATTATTCAATGCATGTTTAAATTGTTTCATAGTGAAAGTGTAGCGACTACTACAAGAATGTCCAAAGATTTCTTCTCAGCTAGGATAAAGCCAGGGGTTACTATAAGTGAACATTTAATGTCTCTAAACAAAATCAGAGCAGAGCTGCATTTAAGGGGAGAGGTAATTTCAGATCAAACAATGAAGAGTGTTATCATTAATTCATTAGACCCATCATGGGATAACTATATATCACATTTAGACACAATTAATTTAGGATACTTGTCCATAGAGAATTTATCAAATAAGCTAATAGCTGAAGATAATTCAAGAAGGAGTCGATGTAATAATCACATAGAACATAGACAATATAAGAAAGTAGCATTCCAAGAAAAATATCGAGAATCAATTGAATGTCACAACTGTGGATCTAAAGAACATTGTAGAAGAGATTGTCCTAAATTCCTTAGAGAAAGGCAAAAACTTGACTATAGAGGTAGATACCATAACAGACAATCATCCATTGATAGACATAGATATAGAAGCTCACCCAATTATAGAGAACATAGAGGGGGCAGGGATAATTCAAGAGATAGAAGATCTGGTTCACTAAATGGATTAAACAAACATAATACAACTAACATACAACATTCAGGGGACAATGATTGGCTCATTGACTCTGGGGCAACTAATCACACAACACACAACAAAAGTATATTATCTTCATTTATAGAAGATAAATTTGTAATCAAAGTAGCCAATCAAGAAAAAGTTCAAGTTATTGGTAGAGGAAATGTAAACTTACCCGGTCTAGGAAAAATAGAGGGGGTATTACTAATACCAGAAATACCTCATAACATACTTAGTGCAATAAAACTAAGTAGAGATTCTGACATAAATATAGTTTTCTCAAAGGGAAAAGCAACACTAGAGAAAAACAAAACAAGCTTAGGTAGTGTGATTATCAAAGGAGGTCTACCATATTTAATCACAAAAGAAAGATGGTTACACAACATTGATTCCAACATGGAGGATGACAATAACATAGATAATGGAGACAATAGCAATAGTGATAATGAGGAACATGAAACAATTCATAGCCACAAAGACACATCTACTAATGACACATCCAATAACAAAAAACCTACAATTGGAAAACCAATCCACGATGAATGTGCGCATGTTTTACATAGGAAATTAGGACATGCTAGTTTTCCTGTAGTACAAAAAATGATTGAACATGCCGAAGGTGTTAAAATAAAAAATTGTAAAAACTATTTGGAATGCTCAGTATGTAAGTCCACAAAACTCAGAACTAGCCCCAAACCAAGAAAGGCAACAAGATCAACTAATCAAATTTTTGATTTGGTACACATGGATTTGGTTGGTCCATTAACACCATCAATCACATATAGAAAACGATACTTTCTGACTATTGTAGATGACTATAGCCGTTATGGATTTGTCTATACTTTAAAACACAAAGATGAAACATTTCAGAAATTCAAAGAGTTTTACAAACGTGTAGAAACACAACATAATATTAAAATAAAACAAATCATGACAGATAGGGGATCTGAATTCATGTCAAAAGAATTCTCCCAATGTCTAAAAAACAAAGGGATGCTACATTTCACGTCTAGCCCTTTCTCTGCATTTCAAAATGGAGTAGTAGAGAGAAAGAACTCGACATTACAAACCATGATTAGATGCACATTAGAAGATGCTGGCTTAGGAAAACAATTCTGGTCAGAAGCATTACAATATTCCAATTATACACAAAATAGAACTTGGTCCAGTATTATAAACAAGACACCATATGAATTAATGTACAATAGAAAACCCAAAATAGCACACATGCACATATTTGGAGTCACAGCGGATGTACACATACCAAAACAATTGAGGCGTAAAGGAGAGAACGTGTCCAGAAGACTTAGATTCATGGGATACGAAACAGGCACAAAAGGGTACAGATTTATTGATAATAACAACAAATTTATAATTTCTAGAACAGCTGTATTTCATGAACAGGCCAATTGGTCTAAAATACATCTTAATGAAATATTCCCAATCACAAGCTCAGACACTGAACATCAAGATAAAATAGATAGAGAAGGATGCAATCACAACACACATAAAAGCAAAAATAAAACATGGATAAATAGTCAACACAGAATAAAGACAGATTCATTAACAGAAAAGGAGGCAAGATACTTACACGATAACGATAGTAAACCAGAAAAAATAATCAGATGTAACAGAAATCAAGTGCCAAGCAAATACAAAGATTACGTAATGTACATGGATAGTGAAACATCAACGCCAAACACATACGAGGAAGTATTAAAGCTTCCCACTGAAGAAAGAAGAAAATGGGAATTAGCCATGACCAAGGAGATGGACAGCTTACAAGGATTAAATGTATTCACACCTACACCTGCACCTAAGGATAAAACTATTATAGGCACCAGGTGGATATACAAAATTAAAAATCTGGAAGAAGGCAACACATTATATAAAGCTAGATTAGTTGCACAAGGTTATGCTCAAAAATATCCTGAGGATTACACAGACACATATTCTCCCACAGTAAGAACTGAGAGTGTCAAAACAGCTTTAGTTATAGCATCTGCACTTAACCTTAATGTATTCCAATATGACATACAGACTGCGTATCTACACGCAAAACTTGACAAAGAGATATATGTAAGAGCACCTCATAGTCAATACACAAACAAAAATGAAACGTGGTTATTAAATAAAAGTTTGTACGGGTTAAAACAATCTGGCAAACGCTGGTATGAATGTTTAGTCAAAGTACTCAAAACTATGAATTTCAATGCCACTACTGCAGACAACTGTTTCTTTGTCAAAAAAGAGGATGACTCCTTAGAATTTGTGTTAATTTATGTGGATGATATTTTGTATATAGGTAAACATAAAGAAAAAAGAGATGCATTTGTAACAAAACTAAATGAACATTTTTCTTTAAAATCATTAGGAAAGGTAAATAAATATCTTGGAGTTCAAATCAGTAAAACCAAAAAAGGATTCAAACTTTCTCAGAAAGATAAGATTATAGAACTCCTAAACAAGTGTAATTTAAATGATGCTAAACCTTGTGACACTCCTATGCAAACAGACTTCTTAAGGAACATAGATGAATCATCCCCTGAATTTAAGGATAATACACTCTACAGATCAGTTATTGGTTCCCTCTTATATATTTCCAATTGGACTAGACCTGATATTGCATTACCCCTCAATCTGTTATCCAGATACGTTAGCAAACCCTTAATGTATCATTGGGAAGCCGTTAAAAGAATATTAAGGTACTTAAAGCACAGCTTAGATTTCTGTTTACTACTGGAACCTAATAATATCAAAGAGCCCATCCTCACCTGTTACGCTGATGCGGATTGGGCAGGTGATACCATATGTAGAAAAAGCACATCAGGTTATATATTTTTTCTTAACGATTGTCCAGTTTACTGGTATACTGGAAAACAGGATTTAGTAGCCACATCAACAACTGAGGCAGAATATGTTTGTTTGTCCAAAGCCTCCAACAATCTTGTATGGTTTAATGATTTATTGTCAAATACTTGGAAGAAACCCTCATTACCATTTATCATACACGAAGATAACAAAGCTGCTATTGAGATATCTAGGTCTGATGCTATTGGTCAAAGATCCAGACATATAGATATAAAATTCAAGCACGTGAGACAATTATCTCAAGATGGATTTATTAAAGCAGTTCACTGCGAAACATCAGAACAAATAGCTGACATATTGACTAAGCCTTTGACATCTAAACAACACAAATATTTAACTTCCAAATTACAAGTTTTGTATTGTTCTGAATCTGAATGTAATTATTGTTGTATATCGAATCGGCATTTAGAGGGGGATTTGTCACAAGTAAATGCCTTATTCTCTAATAGGGAAACTGTATATACTCGGGGTATTAGGGGTTAATTTATTCTTCCTCTCCTAATATATTCATATGTAACCACTCCCATCCTTTTACTCCGCCTTGTGAATATAAAAGGGGTTGTATGCACCTCCTCCTTGCTTCTATCTATGAGTACTTAGAGAATATAGAATGCCTACTGTAAATAAACAGTGTTATGTTTGAATACTTTATTCTTAAATCATTTATTGAGTCTGATCCTTAAAATTACGCAACAAGTAGAATGCTTATCTTACAGAAGTACTGCAACACAGCATACTTTTTAAATTTTTTCTTCCTCTCTTTTTCATTGTAATTCTCTTTTGCTACCTTCAGCTCATTCTGCAGGTTTCTATCTCTGCAGTTCTTTGCAATTTGAAAATAGGAAATTAAGCAATGTCAGGTTTCCAAAAAATGTAGTATTTCTACAAATTATCTACAGTAATATACACTAATCTTCAAAATAAAAGCAAGGAAACACAACACTGTAGAATGCTTGGTGTAGATGCTGGCTACATTTCTACAAGCAGTTTCAAGGCAAATGGAAACAAACTTTATTTTTGCAAAGTACTGTATTTACAAATACAATAGTTTCTGAAGTACAGTACTTAAAAAGAAGCAGAGCAATTTGAAAAGGGCTTTCAAACAAACAGTAGAGTACTAGGGAGCAGGGGTGTCAAACTTGCGGCTTTCACGGCGGCATCACGTGATGTATCGGGACTTTTTCTCCTTCGCTAAACCAGGTGGGGGCAGGGCCAGCACGTGACGCATCTGACACCATGGGCTGGGAGTTTGACAGCCCTGCTATAGAGGCACAAAAAAGAACATTTGAAAATACTTACAGAGGCAATTCTCCAGTCCTTTTTGCCAAGCCAGCAAAAAACGATCCTCCAGGAAGCCGAAAATCCTCCACGCAGCAGCAAAAACAAAAAACAAAAACAAACTCGGCACTGGCTTCAAAATCACCAAATCTTGTTTGGGCATGGGACCAGGAGAAAAAACAACCCAGTTTCAGAAAATTGCATGTCATAACCCCGAACGGCAAAGGGAAGTTACAGAGTAAAAAAGGGCTGTCACTGCAGCAGTGACTGAATCCAAGTCACATAGCTACAGAGCCCTCTTTTTGGTCGCAGTTTTGAATTTCTAACAAGTACCCTTTCTGGATACATTCGTTCTTGTGAAAATTTGCTAAATATCTGGGGTATTACCTGTATTTAGATGTAAAATACACCCTGACATAGAATTTTCTGATTGAAAACTTGTGATTTTTAATAAATCCTGCTTTCACTTCTTGATAGGTTCAACCTCTTTCTGTATGCAATGACAATTGCTATTCAGGGACCAGGAAGAGGAAAATAGAAGGGAAGCCATTTTGCTGTTATGACTGCATTCCATGTGCAAAAGGGAAAATTTCAAACCAGATGAGTAAGAGCTGCTTTGCGGAAAACTGTTCAGACTCCTTACAGTAACTGTGATTCAAAATGCTAATATTTAAACCTCTTAAGGCAGGGGTGTCAAACTCGTGGCCCATGTGCCGGATGCGTTACACGCTGGTCATACCCACATTCTGTTTAGCGAAGAGGAAAAAAGTTGTGATATGTCACGTGATGACTCCGTGATGATACAATTTTGACACCCCTGTCCAAAGAGGACTTTTATTGCCATGACTGAATGAATGATATTCCTTCATAAATTTAAAAATGAACAGATATTTAGAGAATCCAAAAATAAATGTTTGGTTTGAGTTGTTCTAGATTGTTACAGATAATGGCTTCTGATTAATGCAGAACTAAGTAATTAAAAGATAAGCTCAATGAAAATCTAGTTCTTTTGTAGGATGAGGGATTTTCCCAAGAAAGATAGGAATGAAGGGAGGGGGGATGGAAAAGGAGACAGAGAGGGAGAGGGGGGACAATATATATAAAAGAAGAACAGGGTAGAATTGTAATCACAAAACAATGTGTAAGTATTACACATTCTGGCATATTTAAAGCATGGCACTAAATATACAATAAGAGATTATCATTTAATTAATGCCATTACTTAGCTCCTACATGAACTCTCAATCCCAGTACATTGGTATTTCTAGAAATTGACCATGATATTTTCTTTTTCCAGATGCAGTTGATTGCTTTCAATGTTCCGAAGAACACTATGCAAACAAGGCTCAAAATCTCTGTATTCTAAAAACTACAACCTTCCTGTCTTACAATGAGCCACTGGGAATCACTTTGGCCACTGTTAGTCTCTTCTTTTCTTTCTTGACAGCTTTAGTGTTAGGAATCTTCATTAAAGAGCAGGACACACCCATAGTCAAAGCCAACAATAGGAATCTCACCTACATTCTTTTCATTGCCCTCCTCCTTTCCTTCCTTTGCAGCTTACTCTTCATTGGGAAACCTGACCAAATGAAATGTCTCTTGCAACAAACTGCTTTTGGTATCATCTTCTCCATAGCCCTTTCTTGCATTTTGGGGAAAACAACCATTGTTGTTATTGCTTTCATGGCCACTAAGCCAGGCTCCAAAATGAGGAAATGGGTGGGGAACAGGTTGGCCAAAGGTATTATCCTATCTTGCTCCATAGCACAATTCACCATTTGTATAGTATGGTTGGCAATTTCTCCCCCATTCCCAGATTCAGACATTCACTCCATGGCTCAAGAAATTGTCTTGGAGTGTAATGAAGGTTCAGCTATCATGTTTTACCTTATCCTTGGCTTTATGGGGTTCTTGGCTTCTATCAGCTTCACAGTGGCCTTTCTAGCCAGGAGGTTGCCTGACAGCTTTAATGAAGCCAAATTTATCACCTTCAGCATGTTGGTCTTTTGTAGTGTCTGGGTATCATTTGTCCCAACCTATTTGATTACAAAGGGAAAATATATGGTGGCCGTGGAGATCTTCTCAATTTTGGCTTCGGCAGCTGGATTACTGGGCTGCATCTTTTTCCCCAAATGCTATATTATTATTTTTAGACCTGATTTGAATACAAAGGGACAGTTAATAAAGAAATGATTCAGATTTTGCTTATTGGTGTGGAATTAGTGTTCCCCTAATTCCAACAGTAAATGTGGGACTCATTTCATGACAGAATTGTTGACTCAGCGCCATAAATGTAAGCATATAATCTCAACAAAAATTTCTATTAAAGATCTCTTACACATAGTGAAGAGGATGTCAGGGTTCCAAGTAACAGCCCAGATGAAATCAAAACTCCAAGGCCAGAAGGTTCCTCAAAGTATAGATTTATTAGGTATGTCATATTGGCACAGCCTGTGAAAACCCAACTCTGAAGCTCCCCGGGTTTTCCCCACCCAGTTCAAAATCCAAAGCTCATCTCCCCTCTACACACAACCATCACATGCCCCAATTAGGTCACAGTCCCAGACCCGAATGACTCCCATCCACACCCTGCCAGGTGCTGGTAAGAGTGTCCTTGGTTCCCAGGAGGAAGACTGTTACTTTGGTTACATGTTTCCCCAGCTGGCGCCAGGGTTGACAGAGGAACATTTATATGCAGAAGCCTATAATTAGAAAAGGATTATAAAATTCTATCAAGTAACAGTAATTCTCGTTTCCTTGAGAACAATGTTAGAGTTTGCAGCAATCCAACCAGCACACAAGTAAATAATTAAGCAGGATTCATGTATAAAAGAAACTTCTTTATATACAGTAATATAAAACATGATGCATGTATACAGTACCCATGCAGCAGAAGCCAGAACCAGAACTCAGAATCCAGAAGTACAGAATCTATATAAACACAGAAGCAATAATGCAAGGACAAACCAACTCTTTTATACATAACAATCAAGCTCAGCCATGTCCAGGCTCCAAACTGTCTGAGTCACATAACAGTCCCCAGTGGCTGACCTGTTGCCATGTCTATTCCAATTCATGACCTCTTATACACTGACATGCCTCCCTTCATGACTGGAATAGACAGAAAACCAAATAACTTAATATTCTTCAGAGACCTGTATTTGAAGACCCAAGTTCACAGTTCCCTTCAAATACCTGAGAATCCCTTTTACACCCATCCAATGCAATTGTGTTGGTGCAGCAGTAAAGTGACTCAAGATGCTTACTGCACAAGCTATATCTGGTTTGGACCACTGCGACAGATATAACAAGCTCCCTATTGCAGACTGATATATCTCTTGATCACGGGCTTCACTTTTGTCCTCACCTAAATTTCATTAGCAGAGTACCTGTCAGGTAGAATCACTGTGGGGCATCCGGTTTATCTATCAACTAAATACATAAGACTGAATCTGCCTCGTAAGAAGCTGGGACCTACCTAAGTTTTTAGGTCCATTCCCAATAATGAAATAATTAACCCAGTGACAGTTCACCTTAACCTCCCCCGCATTCTAGGGAAAGTGCATCCTGTTTTCCACTGTAGTTTACTAAACCAGCCATAGGTCCACATTAAGACCGTAGGCTCAACCACCTCCCAAACCTATGGTGGTGCAAGGGGAAACTCATTACGAAGTAAAAAAAAAAATATTAGACTTTAAGTTATATAGAGGTAGATTGCAATGTTTTTTTTGCATTGGAAAGGGTACCCTTTGTCTGAGGCTACTTGGGTTAAAAGCTGGGATGTGAAAGCAGACAGGCTAGTAAAACAATTCCATGATAAATACCCTGATAAGACAAAGGGTCCTCTGGGGGGGGGGGGTAGTGTGTTGAATTAACCCTCTGTGTTACTCGTGTTGCAGGACATGATTTTCTGATCAGGGAGGGTGGCCTATCAGGCCTGGAAGCCATCTTTTGTATTTGATCTTCAGGCTTGCCACATTTACTACTGTGGGAAACTGGGAGTGGGGATTGTATGGAGCAAGAGTGATATATAATCATAATAACATTCCTTTCTCAGAGAGTGAAGGACATCTTGCATCTCCAGTTGGGACGGTGCTTGATTTGACCATGTGATGGACCTGTGGGTGCTGGGTAGGGACTTGGACTTTCCTTTGGGTGGGGAAAACCTGGAAGCTTTCAGATTCGGGTTTTCCCAGATGTGCCAATATGGCATCTCTAATAAAATGGAACTTTGAGGAACTTCAGGCCTCGGAGTCTTCTTTTGTTGGGGGTGTTACTTGGAACCCTGACAAAGACACTATTATTAAAGTGACCCCTGAAGGCTACAACACAAGACTGAATTTATAGAGAGATTTATGAAGATTATGGAAAAATTCTTTGGACTATCCAGAGGAACAGGTCGATTAACTTTGGGATATAAAGATTCATGAATATTGAACTTTTTGAGAAGTGACTTTAGGTTTGAATATTATTATTGAATATTTTTAGATTATTGGACAAAAGAGGAACAAAATAAAACTAAACGAGATGCTCCACCAGCAAGAAAAGAGTGGAATTTGGGGAGAGATGGTGTCATTAATTCAAAGTATTAAGGATACTTTGACAAGAAGCTACAAGGAGATGTATGAATAAAATGCAGAGCATAGATGGACAGCTAGAAAACATGATACAAAGGACAAGGAGTGACCAAGACACCCAGGAAGAGGAGGAGCCAATTAAAAGAGTAGATGAAAAAACAGAACCGGAAAAGCAACAAATAAAATGAGATGACAAGAAGGAGATAACTACAAAAACAACAATGATTGATGAAATAAGATGAGGGGAGAGTATTTTAAGGGAATTAAAAAAGAACTGGAGTTGCAGGAAGATTTTTTTTTTGGAAGAGAAATAGGGGCAAGAGTAGATATTTTGAAAATTAGACAATGGAATAGGGCAGAGAAGGGAGAAATGTTTAAAATGATTGATCAAGATAGAGACAAAGATCCAAGAGAGGAACATGGGAGGCAACCTAAGAAAAGAACAACTAAAGCTTTCAAGAGGGCAAGAGATGATGGATAGAAAGGGAATATTTTTAAATATAATAGTGGCATAATTAAAAGTTAGAATAGGGATACAAACAAGAGAGAGGGGGTTAATGGAATTAATTAATTAGATTAATTTTTATTACTTCACCTTATTAAAATGAAATTAATTAAGTAGATGGATGGTAGGTGTCTATATGAAAGTTAGTTATATACTGTAGAAGATAGATGATAGATAGATAGATAGATAGATAGATAGATAGATAGATAGATAGATAGATAGATAGATAGATAGATAGAAAAATAGACAGATAGGGATGGATGAATGGAGGGCTGGATAAATGATAGATAGATAGATAGATAGATAGATAGATAGATAGATAGATAGATAGATAGATAGAGATGGAGGGATGGAGGGTTGGATAGATAGATAGATAAGTAGATGGGTGGTAGGTATCTATTTGAAAGTTAGTTAGACACTGTAGAAGATAGATAGATAGATAGATAGATAGATAGATAGATAGATAGAGATGGAGGGATGGAGGGTTGGATAGATAGATAAGTAGATGGGTGGTAGGTATCTATTTGAAAGTTAGTTAGACACTGTAGAAGATAGATAGATAGATAGATAGATAGATAGATAGATAGATAGATAGACAGATAGATGATAGATAGATAGATAGATATATAGATAGATAGATAGATGATAAGTAGATGGATGGTAGGTGTCTATATGAAATTTAGTTAGATACTGTAGAAGATAGATAGATAGATAGATAGATAGATAGATAGATAGATAGATAGATAGATAGATAGATAGTGAAGTGGTTCGGGAATAACGAGAGGCACAACCAAGCAACTGACAACAGCTCTTTAATTTACAGTGAGACTTCAGCAAAAACTCAGAGGCTGCAGCCCTCCTTATATACAATCCTGGAGGGACTGTCAGCCAATCAGAAACATAGGCAGGTTTGAAACTCCCGCTCAAAAGTATCAATACATAACACCCCTCCCTTCCCAGAAGGCACTAACATTTAAATATTTACATAAGTACACACAAAATCTCGCAGGTGCCCAGGCCGAGTTCTCGTCCTAGTTGACCTGCGCAGTTCAGTGTTTGGTGGGGCATCGAGCTGGTCGGAGGGACTTTTTGTCTCTCCCGGCTCCGCCAATGGAACCTCCTGGATTTTGTCCGGGGCGTGGTTATCCCCGGTTGGGAGTGGCGACTCGCTGGGGCAGCGCTGGAACCAGGGCTTGTCAGCTAAGTATTCTCGCGAACCCGGGCTTGAGTTAGCTGTTTGGGGAAAGCTGTTATAGTTAGGCTCGGAGATATCTAAATTGATGTTTGCTTCGCCGACTACCCTTCTTCTCAGTTGGTCTATGTGGCGCTTCCAGAGTCTGTCTACTCCTACGTCTACCGTATACGATTTCGGGCCTGTTATGCCCACTATGGTTCCTGCAACCCATAGAGGTCCGCTGGCATAGTTGCGAGCGAACACCGGGGACCCAACCTGGAACTGTCTTAGTCCAGATGTCTCTCCCCTGAAATTTTCGTGCGAGTAGTTGGGGTGAAGCCTATCTAACACGCACCGGAGCTTCCTGCCCATGAGGAGCTCGGCTGGGCTTCTCCCTGTGGCTGTGCATGGTGTGGCATGCTGAACAGCTAAGAATTGGTCTATCCTGGCCTGCCAGTCCCCGTTATCAAGTCTGGATAGGGCCGCTTTGGCCGTTCTTACAAAACGTTCGGCCAATCCGTTAGAAGCCGGGTGGAACGGGGCCGATAGGGCATGGCGAATGCCCAGTCCGGCCAAGTAACCCTCGAACAGGGTTGCCGTGAACTGAGGCCCGTTGTCAGATACCAGAGTATCCGGTAGGCCATGTGTGGCGAATAGTTTGCGAAGGGCTTTAATAACTGCCTCGGCTGTGGTAGAGGGCATTAGAATTATTTCGAGCCATTTTGAGAAGGCATCTACTACAATTAAAAACGTTTGCCCATGGAAGGGGCCAGCGAAATCGATATGGATTCTCCCCCATGGCCCTTTTGGTTTCTCCCACTCTCGGATGGGCGCTACCGGGGGATCGGGGCGAGACTCCTGGCAGGGTCTGCACTTCCCCACCCACTCGGAGATAACTTGGTCCATGTTGGGCCACCATACATAGCTGTGGGCTAAACTCTTCATTCTGACCCTGGTTCGTAGCTTTGTTGGCACCACCACCCTGTCGCCCCACAACAAACAACCACCTTGCGTAAACAGTTCGTTCCGTTTGTTTACAAAACCTTGGTATTCCCCCCCGTCCACCTTGACCGTCCACCCTTTCAGCACCCACCCCATCACAGTGCGAATGATCGGGTCCCTGGCTGAGGCTTTTGCCACTTCGGCAGAGGAAATAGGTCCCAAGGTTACTGAGTCCAGTAGAAGGACGGAGGCCTCTGGTGTTGGATTGGTCAGTAAGTCAGGCAGGGGGCAGCAACTGAGGGCATCCGCGTGACCCAGGGTCCGTCCAGGTCGATGCACAAGTTGATATGAATAGGCCGAAAGAAAAATGGCCCATCTAGTCAAACGTGGGGAAAGGGCAGCGGGGGTGGGCCTGTCGCCTGCCAAAAGTCCTAGCAAAGGCCGGTGATCAGTCACAAGTTCGAATTGCCGGCCATAGAGGTATTCGTGGAACTTTTTAACCCCCGCAATTGCAGCCAGAGCCTCTCTGTCCAACTGACTATAGTTCCGCTCTGCGCTTGACAGGGTGCGAGAGTAAAACGCAATGGGCGCCTCTAGGCCGTTCGGCAGTCTATGGCCTAGGACGGCACCAACTCCTACGGGGGAGGCGTCACAAACTAATACAAGCGGTAGCGCTGCATTGTATTGTATTAGGAAACTGTCTTCTGATAGAAGTTTCTTTACTGCCTCAAAAGCGGCAGCTTGTGGTTTCCCCCAGACCCATGGTACATTCTTCCCCAATAGTTTGTGTAGGGGATCTGCAACGGTAGCTTTGTCTTTCAGGAACATTGAATAAAAATTGAGCAGTCCAAGGAAGGCTTGGAGCTCTGCTTTGGTCTTGGGGGCAGGTGCGCTCCTAATAGCTCTCACCTTGCTTTCGGTAGGGTGGATGCCTGTGCTGTCCACCTTGTACCCCAAAAATTCAACGGAGGGGACAGCGATCATACATTTGTTCTTTTTAAGTTTAAGTCCCGCTTCCCTAAATCTAGACAGGACGTTCCTTACTCTGTCCCCTAGCTGACGTTCGTCCTGGGTGCTGACTAGAACGTCATCGAAATAGGGCACCACTCCGGGAAGCCCTTGCAACAGGCGCTCCATGGTGCTTTGAAATAGGCCGGGTGCGACGCTCACCCCAAACTGGAGCCTGGTGCATTTAAATGCACCCCTATGAGTCACAATCGTTTGCGCCTCTGCCGTGGCATCATCAACTGGTAATTGTTGATAGGCCTGAGCCAAGTCTAATTTAGCAAAAAATTTTCCGGGCCCCAGGGAGTGTAGTAGATGATGCACGATCGGCACCGGATAGGCGCTCGGCTGCAAAGCCTTGTTGATCGTGCACTTGTAGTCAGCGCAGATCCTAATTGAACCATCAGACTTTACTGGGGTCACTATAGGGGTTTCCCACTTTGCATGGTCAACGGGAACCAACACCCCTTGTTTAATTAATTTGTCCAGTTCCGCATCGATCTTCGGTTTCAATGCAAAAGGCACCCGTTTGGCCTTGAGTCTTATTTGGGCTACGTTGGGGTCTAAATTAAGGGAGATAGGGGTCCCCACATACTTGCCCAACGTGTCCCCGAAAACGTCCTGGAACTCGGTCAGGAGACTGTCTTTTAACGATGACTTGAGCATCTGGTGGACGCCGGTGAAGCCCATGCCGAGGGCTCGGAACCACCCCATGCCGAGAAGGCTGGGAAGCTGCCTCGTGACGATGGTCAGCGGCAGGTCTCTTTCGTAGTCTCCGTAGGTGACTCGGAACGTGCCCACGCCTTCGAGGGGGACTCGGTTCCCCTGGTAGTCTAGGATGCGCAGTCTCTGTTTGGAGAGCTGGTCCTTCCGGAACGATGGCAGGAGGGTCTTTAGGGTCGCCCAAGACATTATGGAGAGAGCCGATCCGGTGTCGATCTCCATCGAGCATGGCTTGCCGTTGATTTCGACCACCGTGCTGACTTTGTCCTCGATTTCCGCGCTGGCCTGGTCTATGTGGATGCTGCGGCCATCTCGAGGTTCAAATTCGCGCCGTTTTTTCGCGCCGCCTTCTCTCGTTGGCTGTTTCTGGCGCGCTGATTCTGGTTGGCTGCGGCGCTCACGTGGTTGGTGTTTTCTGGGCAGAATGGCTCTACAGACTCGCGCCAAGTGCCCTTTTTTCTCGCAACGCCTGCAAATCGCCTCCCTGTACTTGCAGGACAGTCTGTCATGGTGCCCTCCACAGCTGGGGCAGCTTCGCCGCGGGCTGCCCGTGTCTTTTCTCTGGTGCTCTGTTCGGAAAACGTCCTCATCCGACTCGGACTCCGAGCTGGATCCGGCGTCTTCTCTGTGCACCGGGGCAGACTTGGGGTTATCTTTGCTGGTCAGCGGACGCTGCAGCGTTTCTGCGGCTTTTGTGGAGGCTTCATGAGCCCTGGCCTCGTCTAGGGCTCCAGCAAGCGTCAAATCAGGCTTGGCGAGCAGGCGCCGTTGTAGCCTAATGTCCCGAATGCCACAGATAAGTTGCTCAAGCAACGCATCGTCCAAGTCCCTATAGTCGCAATGAGTTGCGGCTTTTCTCAGGCTGGCCATGTAAGCGCTGACCGGTTCTCCCTCTCGCTGAACGCGCTGTCTGAGTTGGTATCGTTGCACGAACTTGGAGGGCACGGGAGCATAGTGAGCCCGGAGCGTGGCCATCAGGGTGTCCCAGGAGACGGTCTGGACCGGAGTTGGCTCACACAGTGACTCTGCCATCTCGAACACGTCGGGTCCACAGTGGCTTAGGAAGAGGGCTCTCTTCCGATTAGCGGAGAGCCCTTGCATGTCGCTGGCTTCGAGCGAGCATTCGAACCTTGTTAGGTACGAGACCCATTTTTCGCGGGTCGGATCAAAAGGCTTGGGCGGAACGTAGGCAGACATGTTCGGTATGTCTCCTGTAGTTCGCCTCGTCACCTAGCTGAAGCTTGTGTCTCACTGGTTCGCTTCTTGTGCTCTCAATCCCACCTTCGTCGCCAATGAAATGGTTTGGGAATAACGAGAGGCACAACCAAGCAAGTGACAACAGCTCTTTAATTTACAGTGAGACTTCAGCAAAAACTCAGAGGCTGCAGCCCTCCTTATATACAATCCTGGAGGGACTGTCAGCCAATCAGAAACATAGGCAGGTTTGAAACTCCCGCTCAAAAGTATCAATACATAACAGATAGATAGATAGATAGATAAATAGATAGAAAGATAGACAGATAGACAGATAGACAGATAGACAGATAGATAGGGATGGATTGATTTAGGGATGGATAGTTAGATGATAGGTAGAAGATAGATAGATAGATAGATAGATAGATAGATAGATAGATAGATAGAAAGACAGATAGGGATGGATGAATGGAGGGCTGGATAAATGATAGATAGATGATAGATAGATAGATAGATGATAGATAGATAGATAGATAGATAGATAGATAGATAGATAGATAGATAGAGATGGAGGGATGGAGGGTTGGATAGATAGATAGATAAGTAGATGGGTGGTAGGTATCTATTTGAAAGTTAGTTAGATACTGTAGAAGATAGATAGATAGATAGATAGATAGATAGATAGATAGATAGATAGATGATAGATAGGGATGGAGTGATGAATAGATAGATGATAGGTAGATGATAGATAGATAAATAGATAGATAGATAGATAGATAGATAGACAGACAGACAGACAGACAGACAGATAGGTAGGGATGGAGTGATGAATAGATAGATGATAGGTAGATGATAGATAGATAAATAGATAGATAATAGATAGATAGAGACATAAATAGTAGATAGATAGATAGATAGATAGATAGATAGATAGATAGATAGATAGGGATGGATGGACGGATTTAGGGATGGATAGTTAGACGATAGGTAGATGATAGATAGATAGATAGATAGATAGATAGATAGATAGATAGATAGATAGATAGATAGATAGAAAGATAGAAAAATAGAAAAATAGACAGATAGGGATGGATGAATGGAGGGCTGGATAAATGATAGATAGATAGATAGATAGATAGATAGATAGATAGATAGATAGATAGATAGATAGGGATGGAGTGATGAATAGATAGATGATAGGTAGATAGATGATAGATAGAAAAATAGATAGATAGATAGATAGATAGAGATGGAGGGATGGAGGGTTGGACAGATAGATGATAAGTAGATGGATGGTAGGTGTCTATATGAAAGTTAATCGACCTGTTCCTCTGGATAGTCCAAAGAATTTTTCCATAATCTTCATAAGTCTCTCTATAAATTCAGTCTTGTGTTGTAGCCTTCAGGGGTCACTTTAATAATAGTGTCTTTGTCAGGGTTCCAAGTAACACCCCCAACAAAAGAAGACTCCGAGGCCTGAAGTTCCTCAAAGTTCCATTTTATTAGAGATGCCATATTGGCACATCTGGGAAAACCCGAATCTGAAAGCTTCCACGTTTTCCCCACCCAAAGGAAAGTCCAAGTCCCTACCCAGCACCCACAGGTCCATCACATGGTCAAATCAAGCACCGTCCCAACTGGAGATGCAAGATGTCCTTCACTCTCTGAGAAAGGAATGTTATTATGATTATATATCACTCTTGCTCCATACAATCCCCACTCCCAGTTTCCCACAGTAGTAAATGTGGCAAGCCTGAAGATCAAATACAAAAGATGGCTTCCAGGCCTGATAGGCCACCCTCCCTGATCAGAAAATCATGTCCTGCAACACGAGTAACACAGAGGGTTAATTCAACACACTACCCCCCCCCCCAGAGGACCCTTTGTCTTATCAGGGTATTTATCATGGAATTGTTTTACTAGCCTGTCTGCTTTCACATCCCAGCTTTTAACCCAAGTAGCCTCAGACAAAGGGTACCCTTTCCAATGCAAAAAAACCATTGCAATCTACCTCTATATAACTTAAAGTCTAATATATTTTTTTTTACTTCGTAATGAGTTTCCCCTTGCACCACCATAGGTTTGGGAGGTGGTTGAGCCTACGGTCTTAATGTGGACCTATGGCTGGTTTAGTAAACTACAGTGGAAAACAGGATGCACTTTCCCTAGAATGCGGGGGAGGTTAAGGTGAACTGTCACTGGGTTAATTATTTCATTATTGGGAATGGACCTAAAAACTTAGGTAGGTCCCAGCTTCTTACGAGGCAGATTCAGTCTTATGTATTTAGTTGATAGATAAACCCGATCCCCCACAGTGATTCTACCTGACAGGTACTCTGCTAATGAAATTTAGGTGAGGACAAAAGTGAAGCCCGTGATCAAGAGATATATCAGTCTGAGATCTCTGCATGGCCGTAATCTGGGGACGTGAAAAGAGCCTTAAACTGATGGATTTGAATTATCCACTTTGGAATTTCTTTTTGTGTTGATAAACATATTATAATTATCTTGAATCACAAGGCAAGAGAATTATGCTGGGGCATGCAGAAGATCAGGTTGTTACCCACTACGATGATGGGAATTAATAATCCTGATGAAACCCACAATTATTACTATATGGAATATAATTATAATGTCACTCGGGTGGTTGTTTTTACCTTTATACATATAAGAAGATATTTACTACTGATGGGGGCAGATATGATTGAAGATCCTGAATAAACTGTTGCACCAGCAAGCTATGTTACCCGATTATGGATGTTGGTTCTACCAATCCAGTGGAAAGACCTCAAAGAAGATATTATATGGATTATAAATTTAAAGTCATTGTCTTTTCTTTTTTTTTATTTAGATATAATGGAAAATATAGACATATATTTTTAAGTAGTGTGGGCAGTGAATCAAAGATATTAAGAAATGTTGTGTATGGTAATTTTGCATGATAGTGGGTGAATAAGCTAGTTAGTAGATTGATTAGTCTAAGAAAAGGGATTTTTAAGTGATATATTTAGGGGAGTGGAGGAAATGGATAGAGTGGAATAAATGTTAAACTAGATTTTATGGGGAAGGCCGCTTTGAAATGTTATAGTAATATATATAGAAGATTAAATGTTAAAGTAGGACTTATCGTATAGTTTTAAAGTGGAGAAGTTATTCTATAATGTTATAGTATAATGTCTTTTTTTTTCTTTCTTTTCTCTTTTCTGAAATGTATGGATAAAGGGGGATGTTATAATATTAATAATATTTTTAGTAAGTAAAGGTCAATATTTAGAGGAGGGAGTAAGTAATCTGTTATGAATTAGGTTTTTTTTTTGTTATGAAGAAGTCACGGGGGGATGGGTGGGGAGGGGGGTTAGGGAGGGGGAGGGAGAGGGGGAAAAAAAAGGGGGAAAAATTTGTATTTGAAAACTTTTTCAATAAAAAAAAAAAAAAAGAGATATATCAGTCTGCAATAGGGAGCTTGTTATATCTGTCGCAGTGGTCCAAACCAGATATAGCTTGTGCAGTAAGCATCTTGAGTCACTTTACTGCTGCACCAACACAATTGCATTGGATGGGTGTAAAAGGGATTCTCAGGTATTTGAAGGGAACTGTGAACTTGGGTCTTCAAATACAGGTCTCTGAAGAATATTAAGTTATTTGGTTTTCTGTCTATTCCAGTCATGAAGGGAGGCATGTCAGTGTATAAGAGGTCATGAATTGGAATAGACATGGCAACAGGTCAGCCACTGGGGACTGTTATGTGACTCAGACAGTTTGGAGCCTGGACATGGCTGAGCTTGATTGTTATGTATAAAAGAGTTGGTTTGTCCTTGCATTATTGCTTCTGTGTTTATATAGATTCTGTACTTCTGGATTCTGAGTTCTGGTTCTGGCTTCTGCTGCATGGGTACTGTATACATGCATCATGTTTTATATTACTGTATATAAAGAAGTTTCTTTTATACATGAATCCTGCTTAATTATTTACTTGTGTGCTGGTTGGATTGCTGCAAACTCTAACATTGTTCTCAAGGAAACGAGAATTACTGTTACTTGATAGAATTTTATAATCCTTTTCTAATTATAGGCTTCTGCATATAAATGTTCCTCTGTCAACCCTGGCGCCAGCTGGGGAAACATGTAACCAAAGTAACAGTCTTCCTCCTGGGAACCAAGGACACTCTTACCAGCACCTGGCAGGGTGTGGATGGGAGTCATTCGGGTCTGGGACTGTGACCTAATTGGGGCATGTGATGGTTGTGTGTAGAGGGGAGATGAGCTTTGGATTTTGAACTGGGTGGGGAAAACCCGGGGAGCTTCAGAGTTGGGTTTTCACAGGCTGTGCCAATATGACATACCTAATAAATCTATACTTTGAGGAACCTTCTGGCCTTGGAGTTTTGATTTCATCTGGGCTGTTACTTGGAACCCTGACATCCTCTTCACTATGTGTAAGAGATCTTTAATAGAAATTTTTGTTGAGATTATATGCTTACATTTATGGCGCTGAGTCAACAATTCTGTCATGAAATGAGTCCCACATTTACTGTTGGAATTAGGGGAACACTAATTCCACACCAATAAGCAAAATCTGAATCATTTCTTTATTAACTGTCCCTTTGTATTCAAATCAGGTCTAAAAATAATAATATAGCATTTGGGGAAAAAGATGCAGCCCAGTAATCCAGCTGCCGAAGCCAAAATTGAGAAGATCTCCACGGCCACCATATATTTTCCCTTTGTAATCAAATAGGTTGGGACAAATGATACCCAGACACTACAAAAGACCAACATGCTGAAGGTGATAAATTTGGCTTCATTAAAGCTGTCAGGCAACCTCCTGGCTAGAAAGGCCACTGTGAAGCTGATAGAAGCCAAGAACCCCATAAAGCCAAGGATAAGGTAAAACATGATAGCTGAACCTTCATTACACTCCAAGACAATTTCTTGAGCCATGGAGTGAATGTCTGAATCTGGGAATGGGGGAGAAATTGCCAACCATACTATACAAATGGTGAATTGTGCTATGGAGCAAGATAGGATAATACCTTTGGCCAACCTGTTCCCCACCCATTTCCTCATTTTGGAGCCTGGCTTAGTGGCCATGAAAGCAATAACAACAATGGTTGTTTTCCCCAAAATGCAAGAAAGGGCTATGGAGAAGATGATACCAAAAGCAGTTTGTTGCAAGAGACATTTCATTTGGTCAGGTTTCCCAATGAAGAGTAAGCTGCAAAGGAAGGAAAGGAGGAGGGCAATGAAAAGAATGTAGGTGAGATTCCTATTGTTGGCTTTGACTATGGGTGTGTCCTGCTCTTTAATGAAGATTCCTAACACTAAAGCTGTCAAGAAAGAAAAGAAGAGACTAACAGTGGCCAAAGTGATTCCCAGTGGCTCATTGTAAGACAGGAAGGTTGTAGTTTTTAGAATACAGAGATTTTGAGCCTTGTTTGCATAGTGTTCTTCGGAACATTGAAAGCAATCAACTGCATCTGGAAAAAGAAAATATCATGGTCAATTTCTAGAAATACCAATGTACTGGGATTGAGAGTTCATGTAGGAGCTAAGTAATGGCATTAATTAAATGATAATCTCTTATTGTATATTTAGTGCCATGCTTTAAATATGCCAGAATGTGTAATACTTACACATTGTTTTGTGATTACAATTCTACCCTGTTCTTCTTTTATATATATTGTCCCCCCTCTCCCTCTCTGTCTCCTTTTCCATCCCCCCTCCCTTCATTCCTATCTTTCTTGGGAAAATCCCTCATCCTACAAAAGAACTAGATTTTCATTGAGCTTATCTTTTAATTACTTAGTTCTGCATTAATCAGAAGCCATTATCTGTAACAATCTAGAACAACTCAAACCAAACATTTATTTTTGGATTCTCTAAATATCTGTTCATTTTTAAATTTATGAAGGAATATCATTCATTCAGTCATGGCAATAAAAGTCCTCTTTGGACAGGGGTGTCAAAATTGTATCATCACGGAGTCGTCACGTGACATATCACAACTTTTTTCCTCTTCGCTAAACAGGATGTGGGTATGACCAGCGTGTAACGCATCCGGCACATGGGCCACGAGTTTGACACCCCTGCCTTAAGAGGTTTAAATATTAGCATTTTGAATCACAGTTACTGTAAGGAGTCTGAACAGTTTTCCGCAAAGCAGCTCTTACTCATCTGGTTTGAAATTTTCCCTTTTGCACATGGAATGCAGTCATAACAGCAAAATGGCTTCCCTTCTATTTTCCTCTTCCTGGTCCCTGAATAGCAATTGTCATTGCATACAGAAAGAGGTTGAACCTATCAAGAAGTGAAAGCAGGATTTATTAAAAATCACAAGTTTTCAATCAGAAAATTCTATGTCAGGGTGTATTTTACATCTAAATACAGGTAATACCCCAGATATTTAGCAAATTTTCACAAGAACGAATGTATCCAGAAAGGGTACTTGTTAGAAATTCAAAACTGCGACCAAAAAGAGGGCTCTGTAGCTATGTGACTTGGATTCAGTCACTGCTGCAGTGACAGCCCTTTTTTACTCTGTAACTTCCCTTTGCCGTTCGGGGTTATGACATGCAATTTTCTGAAACTGGGTTGTTTTTTCTCCTGGTCCCATGCCCAAACAAGATTTGGTGATTTTGAAGCCAGTGCCGAGTTTGTTTTTGTTTTTTGTTTTTGCTGCTGCGTGGAGGATTTTCGGCTTCCTGGAGGATCGTTTTTTGCTGGCTTGGCAAAAAGGACTGGAGAATTGCCTCTGTAAGTATTTTCAAATGTTCTTTTTTGTGCCTCTATAGCAGGGCTGTCAAACTCCCAGCCCATGGTGTCAGATGCGTCACGTGCTGGCCCTGCCCCCACCTGGTTTAGCGAAGGAGAAAAAGTCCCGATACATCACGTGATGCCGCCGTGAAAGCCGCAAGTTTGACACCCCTGCTCCCTAGTACTCTACTGTTTGTTTGAAAGCCCTTTTCAAATTGCTCTGCTTCTTTTTAAGTACTGTACTTCAGAAACTATTGTATTTGTAAATACAGTACTTTGCAAAAATAAAGTTTGTTTCCATTTGCCTTGAAACTGCTTGTAGAAATGTAGCCAGCATCTACACCAAGCATTCTACAGTGTTGTGTTTCCTTGCTTTTATTTTGAAGATTAGTGTATATTACTGTAGATAATTTGTAGAAATACTACATTTTTTGGAAACCTGACATTGCTTAATTTCCTATTTTCAAATTGCAAAGAACTGCAGAGATAGAAACCTGCAGAATGAGCTGAAGGTAGCAAAAGAGAATTACAATGAAAAAGAGAGGAAGAAAAAATTTAAAAAGTATGCTGTGTTGCAGTACTTCTGTAAGATAAGCATTCTACTTGTTGCGTAATTTTAAGGATCAGACTCAATAAATGATTTAAGAATAAAGTATTCAAACATAACACTGTTTATTTACAGTAGGCATTCTATATTCTCTAAGTACTCATAGATAGAAGCAAGGAGGAGGTGCATACAACCCCTTTTATATTCACAAGGCGGAGTAAAAGGATGGGAGTGGTTACATATGAATATATTAGGAGAGGAAGAATAAATTAACCCCTAATACCCCGAGTATATACAGTTTCCCTATTAGAGAATAAGGCATTTACTTGTGACAAATCCCCCTCTAAATGCCGATTCGATATACAACAATAATTACATTCAGATTCAGAACAATACAAAACTTGTAATTTGGAAGTTAAATATTTGTGTTGTTTAGATGTCAAAGGCTTAGTCAATATGTCAGCTATTTGTTCTGATGTTTCGCAGTGAACTGCTTTAATAAATCCATCTTGAGATAATTGTCTCACGTGCTTGAATTTTATATCTATATGTCTGGATCTTTGACCAATAGCATCAGACCTAGATATCTCAATAGCAGCTTTGTTATCTTCGTGTATGATAAATGGTAATGAGGGTTTCTTCCAAGTATTTGACAATAAATCATTAAACCATACAAGATTGTTGGAGGCTTTGGACAAACAAACATATTCTGCCTCAGTTGTTGATGTGGCTACTAAATCCTGTTTTCCAGTATACCAGTAAACTGGACAATCGTTAAGAAAAAATATATAACCTGATGTGCTTTTTCTACATATGGTATCACCTGCCCAATCCGCATCAGCGTAACAGGTGAGGATGGGCTCTTTGATATTATTAGGTTCCAGTAGTAAACAGAAATCTAAGCTGTGCTTTAAGTACCTTAATATTCTTTTAACGGCTTCCCAATGATACATTAAGGGTTTGCTAACGTATCTGGATAACAGATTGAGGGGTAATGCAATATCAGGTCTAGTCCAATTGGAAATATATAAGAGGGAACCAATAACTGATCTGTAGAGTGTATTATCCTTAAATTCAGGGGATGATTCATCTATGTTCCTTAAGAAGTCTGTTTGCATAGGAGTGTCACAAGGTTTAGCATCATTTAAATTACACTTGTTTAGGAGTTCTATAATCTTATCTTTCTGAGAAAGTTTGAATCCTTTTTTGGTTTTACTGATTTGAACTCCAAGATATTTATTTACCTTTCCTAATGATTTTAAAGAAAAATGTTCATTTAGTTTTGTTACAAATGCATCTCTTTTTTCTTTATGTTTACCTATATACAAAATATCATCCACATAAATTAACACAAATTCTAAGGAGTCATCCTCTTTTTTGACAAAGAAACAGTTGTCTGCAGTAGTGGCATTGAAATTCATAGTTTTGAGTACTTTGACTAAACATTCATACCAGCGTTTGCCAGATTGTTTTAACCCGTACAAACTTTTATTTAATAACCACGTTTCATTTTTGTTTGTGTATTGACTATGAGGTGCTCTTACATATATCTCTTTGTCAAGTTTTGCGTGTAGATACGCAGTCTGTATGTCATATTGGAATACATTAAGGTTAAGTGCAGATGCTATAACTAAAGCTGTTTTGACACTCTCAGTTCTTACTGTGGGAGAATATGTGTCTGTGTAATCCTCAGGATATTTTTGAGCATAACCTTGTGCAACTAATCTAGCTTTATATAATGTGTTGCCTTCTTCCAGATTTTTAATTTTGTATATCCACCTGGTGCCTATAATAGTTTTATCCTTAGGTGCAGGTGTAGGTGTGAATACATTTAATCCTTGTAAGCTGTCCATCTCCTTGGTCATGGCTAATTCCCATTTTCTTCTTTCTTCAGTGGGAAGCTTTAATACTTCCTCGTATGTGTTTGGCGTTGATGTTTCACTATCCATGTACATTACGTAATCTTTGTATTTGCTTGGCACTTGATTTCTGTTACATCTGATTATTTTTTCTGGTTTACTATCGTTATCGTGTAAGTATCTTGCCTCCTTTTTTGTTAATGAATCTGTCTTTATTCTGTGTTGACTATTTATCCATGTTTTATTTTTGCTTTTATGTGTGTTGTGATTGCATCCTTCTCTATCTATTTTATCTTGATGTTCAGTGTCTGAGCTTGTGATTGGGAATATTTCATTAAGATGTATTTTAGACCAATTGGCCTGTTCATGAAATACAGCTGTTCTAGAAATTATAAATTTGTTGTTATTATCAATAAATCTGTACCCTTTTGTGCCTGTTTCGTATCCCATGAATCTAAGTCTTCTGGACACGTTCTCTCCTTTACGCCTCAATTGTTTTGGTATGTGTACATCCGCTGTGACTCCAAATATGTGCATGTGTGCTATTTTGGGTTTTCTATTGTACATTAATTCATATGGTGTCTTGTTTATAATACTGGACCAAGTTCTATTTTGTGTATAATTGGAATATTGTAATGCTTCTGACCAGAATTGTTTTCCTAAGCCAGCATCTTCTAATGTGCATCTAATCATGGTTTGTAATGTCGAGTTCTTTCTCTCTACTACTCCATTTTGAAATGCAGAGAAAGGGCTAGACGTGAAATGTAGCATCCCTTTGTTTTTTAGACATTGGGAGAATTCTTTTGACATGAATTCAGATCCCCTATCTGTCATGATTTGTTTTATTTTAATATTATGTTGTGTTTCTACACGTTTGTAAAACTCTTTGAATTTCTGAAATGTTTCATCTTTGTGTTTTAAAGTATAGACAAATCCATAACGGCTATAGTCATCTACAATAGTCAGAAAGTATCGTTTTCTATATGTGATTGATGGTGTTAATGGACCAACCAAATCCATGTGTACCAAATCAAAAATTTGATTAGTTGATCTTGTTGCCTTTCTTGGTTTGGGGCTAGTTCTGAGTTTTGTGGACTTACATACTGAGCATTCCAAATAGTTTTTACAATTTTTTATTTTAACACCTTCGGCATGTTCAATCATTTTTTGTACTACAGGAAAACTAGCATGTCCTAATTTCCTATGTAAAACATGCGCACATTCATCGTGGATTGGTTTTCCAATTGTAGGTTTTTTGTTATTGGATGTGTCATTAGTAGATGTGTCTTTGTGGCTATGAATTGTTTCATGTTCCTCATTATCACTATTGCTATTGTCTCCATTATCTATGTTATTGTCATCCTCCATGTTGGAATCAATGTTGTGTAACCATCTTTCTTTTGTGATTAAATATGGTAGACCTCCTTTGATAATCACACTACCTAAGCTTGTTTTGTTTTTCTCTAGTGTTGCTTTTCCCTTTGAGAAAACTATATTTATGTCAGAATCTCTACTTAGTTTTATTGCACTAAGTATGTTATGAGGTATTTCTGGTATTAGTAATACCCCCTCTATTTTTCCTAGACCGGGTAAGTTTACATTTCCTCTACCAATAACTTGAACTTTTTCTTGATTGGCTACTTTGATTACAAATTTATCTTCTATAAATGAAGATAATATACTTTTGTTGTGTGTTGTGTGATTAGTTGCCCCAGAGTCAATGAGCCAATCATTGTCCCCTGAATGTTGTATGTTAGTTGTATTATGTTTGTTTAATCCATTTAGTGAACCAGATCTTCTATCTCTTGAATTATCCCTGCCCCCTCTATGTTCTCTATAATTGGGTGAGCTTCTATATCTATGTCTATCAATGGATGATTGTCTGTTATGGTATCTACCTCTATAGTCAAGTTTTTGCCTTTCTCTAAGGAATTTAGGACAATCTCTTCTACAATGTTCTTTAGATCCACAGTTGTGACATTCAATTGATTCTCGATATTTTTCTTGGAATGCTACTTTCTTATATTGTCTATGTTCTATGTGATTATTACATCGACTCCTTCTTGAATTATCTTCAGCTATTAGCTTATTTGATAAATTCTCTATGGACAAGTATCCTAAATTAATTGTGTCTAAATGTGATATATAGTTATCCCATGATGGGTCTAATGAATTAATGATAACACTCTTCATTGTTTGATCTGAAATTACCTCTCCCCTTAAATGCAGCTCTGCTCTGATTTTGTTTAGAGACATTAAATGTTCACTTATAGTAACCCCTGGCTTTATCCTAGCTGAGAAGAAATCTTTGGACATTCTTGTAGTAGTCGCTACACTTTCACTATGAAACAATTTAAACATGCATTGAATAATTTCTGAGACAGTCAAATTATGCTTAATACTATGGTACATAGCAGGAGATATACTGGATATTAATAGGTAAAATGCTCTGTGGTGTAGGCAGTCCAATTTTAGAGTCCAAGGTCTTTTGGGGGGGTTAGTAATAAAGAATAATAAGTTTTCTTTTAGAAAAACAACCTGAAGTTGTTGACACCATTCCTGCAAATTAATACCATCTATTCTCAGTTTTGGGAAATCATTGGGCAAATTCCCAATATTGTTAGCTCCATTACTTACAACTGGAGGTAGTCCGTGATCTTGCAAGTGTTGATAGTTGCAGAATGGTGTAGGTATGCTTGCAACGAGTCTGAATGGCTCTCTCTGCTCTTCATGTCCTCCGTAGTTGTCTGCGTATGTTCGCGCATGCGCGTTGCTCATTTCGCTTCTGGAGCTGTCGGGAGAGGTTCTCGCTGCTGCAGCTCCCTCGTAGCGTTCTTCTTCCGACGAATCGGTCTCTGGTTCGATCTTGGATGTCCAGGTGACAGCAGGCGCTCGTTTCTTTTCGTTGAGATGATTCTTGTTGAGATCGCTGGTTCCTGGGATCGTCTGTGGCGTGGGGTGGTATTTGCAGGGCTCTCTGGGTTCAGGCGTCGGTGCTCTCGTCGTTTGGATAGAAGCGGGTAGATTCTGAGATGTTTGCTTGCTTGCTTGTCTTTTCTTTATTTCTCGATTACTAGCTTTTGTTGATTCTTTTGTAATTCTTAATTTTGGACCGAATGTTGCAAAAAGCGTTTTCATTGCTGATTCTATTTGCATTTCAATTGAAGTTTCTTCGATGTCTGTGTCTGATTCTTCTGAAGAGTAAATTTTCTCCTTTTTGCTTTTTGCATCATGTAAGGCTTTTCGCGCCAGACATTTTGAATTCTGCTTTCTGATTGGCTCTGCTTCGCTCATCTTAGTGGTCTGTTGGAACCAAGATGGCTGCCATTCAAAATTTTGTGTGGGACCGTTAGTCTTCTTCTTTGTTATATTCTTATCTACAGGCGATTCGCTCACCATTTTTGATTCTTTAGATTCATCTGTTACGATGTGTTTCTCTCTCGCTGCTCCGCTGTTTTTTATTATGTCTTGGAGGTTCGCGATGAGATTTTCGTCATCCTTTTGACTTTTCAAAAGTCTCAGTATCTCTGACCTGAGTTCGTTGTTTTCTATCTCGTTCTCTTCTTGGTCATCAGTTTCATCCATTATCTCTTCATTGTCTGTAGTGCAGTCTTCAGATTCTCTTGATATTACAGTTGTGGATTCATCTATCATTTCTTGATCCGCTTCCATTTCTTTACTGTGTGCCCTGGTGTTGGGTCTTTCTCTTTTGTTTCTGGAGTTTTCTCTTTTAGGCATATCTAAAGTTTTATTGAGTCAATTCAACCATCCTCTGCTACCAGATTGTTGCGTAATTTTAAGGATCAGACTCAATAAATGATTTAAGAATAAAGTATTCAAACATAACACTGTTTATTTACAGTAGGCATTCTATATTCTCTAAGTACTCATAGATAGAAGCAAGGAGGAGGTGCATACAACCCCTTTTATATTCACAAGGCGGAGTAAAAGGATGGGAGTGGTTACATATGAATATATTAGGAGAGGAAGAATAAATTAACCCCTAATACCCCGAGTATATACAGTTTCCCTATTAGAGAATAAGGCATTTACTTGTGACACTACTTGTGGTAGGTAATTTAATTTTAGGGCTCAGCGGCTAAGACAATGAGGTTGTCGATCGAAAGGTTGGCAGTTCAATGGTTCAAATCCCTAATACCGCATAACGGGGCAAGCTTCTGTTATTAGTCCCAGCTTCTGCCAACCTAGCAGTTTGAAAGCACATAAAAAATGCAAGTAGAAAAATAGTATCCACATTTGGTGGGAAGGTAACAGCGTTCCATGTGCCTTTGGTGTTTAGTCATGCCAGCCACATGATCACGGAGACATCTTCGGACTGCGCTGTCTTTGAAACGGAGATGAACACCGCTCCCTAGACTGGGGAACGATGTAGTGTAGAGGTCCAAAAATGTGTTGTTTTAGAGCATTTATAACAAATCAGTGAATGTGCTGAAGGAAATGAGAGCTAGAATCAAAACTGAACGTAGGAACACTAAGAATTGGAGATGTGAAGATATTTGGCTAGGTGAATGTAAATATCTCAAACAAAAATTAGTTGGAAAGAGAGATTAGTATCTTTTTCTCCTGAGTTTCAATGCCTTTCTCTACTTTGGCTACAACAATGGTGAGGCATTCTCTGTGGACCATGGTTAACATGATCCCTGACTTTTCTTTTTTCCTTCTCATCCATGCCAGGAATATTAACATCAACTGCTTTCCTTTGGGTGACTATGGCTTTCAAGTACTTGTGGATAAAGATGCAAATTAGGAGCCACAGTTTTATCATTATTCCTGCCATTTGTGGTACAAACCAGAATTTGGCAGAGTCTCCACTCACCCATCCACCAACCCAACTACCCATCCATCCATCCATCCATCCATCCATCCATCCATCTAACTGTCCATCCATCCACCCACCCACCCATCCACCCATCCACCCACCCACCCATCCACCCATCCACCCACCCACCCATCCATCCATCCACCCACCCACCCACCCATCCATCTATCCATCTAACTGCCATTCATCTCTACATCCATCTATCTATCCAACTGTCCATCCATCCATCCATCCATCCATCCATCCATCCATCCATCATATTTATCTCTGTATTCACCATTTCATTATTCCTTTGCTGAATTCCTTTTTTAAAGGCTCGAGTCACCACTCCACTTCTGAACCCCACCCACACCATAATAAAAGAGCTAATCTGACAGACCAGAATCCCAGTATATAAGATACTGAGGAAAGCAGAGTTTGAGGATGGCATATGAGGATACTTGTCAGAGTGAACCAGCAAATGTGGAGAATTTTTCTGCTTCTAAAAGAGGGAAAGGAAATGTGACTAGAAATAGCATTCCCAGTTCCTTAGCCACAGGGTGAGGATAAACTTATTATTTCCTGTCTACTCAAAATGGTAGATGGCTCATTCTTTTGCTGGTCCTAGGAGGAAGATTGGTTCAGAAAGCAAAAAGCAAAATGAAATTTTGGATTAAAAATGAAGAGATAAAAGAGTAGATCTATCTCCATGCTTGCTTGAATATACAACAGACAGCAAGAAAGGAAAAAACAACAACAACAGGTAGAAATGCAGAATACATATAGAAGAAATTAACCCTAGGAAAGAAACGAAATATAACTTTAAAAAGAAGATCAGTCGGTGGCAGTAGAAGAGATAAAAGAGTGTGTTGGAGAGCTACAGCAACCAGTTGTACGTGAAAGAGCTGAGACCAAAACTATTGATGGATTGAGCAAAGACACTCAGAAACTACTACAGCCATAACTGAGAAGGGAGAAGCAGAAGTCTACATGCCTTCCAAAGAAGCAGACCAGCTTTAGCCAACCACAGCATATAATAACCATTAGCTAGAATATGTCGTCAATCAAATGATTTTTTACTTCTTTTTTCACAACTTTTTTCAATGACATTAACATCAAGGATTTCAGAAAAGATATTCCCCCTTTAAAATGAAACGTAACTTCAAATTGCATAGATTCTGGAAAGGCAGCTTGGATAATATTCAGAAGCACGATTGGCAAAATAAACCATGGATTTTCCAAACATATCCTCTTGTGATGCAAATCTCCCAGCATGCACAGCAGGCATTAAATTTTGCACACTGTCCGTGTTGAAATGTTGTGAATTACATCATATGTAGCTTTAATGACTTTAACTTGTGTGTGTCTTTTGTATGTGTATCAAGGCAATTTTGAAATACAAAAAAAGACTCTAGGTATTGAATTAGGTTCTGCTAAAACCATAAAAATTTGACAAGGAGATACCAGAAAATTATTTTAAGCCTGGCTTAAAATTTCAGTCTTTGTATTTCAAGCTCCCTGTTGTCTCTGGTCTGACAAATTTAAGGGTAACATCCATTCAAATCAATAATTCTGTGAACAAGAAGGGAAGGGAAAGAACACACAGTACAAAATCAGAGCAGGAAATACCTGTTTAAACATGGTAGGCCAGGCGATGTCTTGTACAGAAATAGTGAATAGTTTATCTGGAGAAGTTGTTGGGTCGATCTTTCCAACTCTGACTTTAACAAAGGTCTCGTTTTTGAATGTGATCCAGTTGATGATGTCAAATCCAGTCTCTAGATCCCCATTTTCATTAAAGAAAATTTTCTGTCCTGCCGTGTTATTAAATGAGATGGTTCTCAAATAGTGATGGAGCTAAACAGAAGCAGAGGTAGTCAATTAATTAGTGAAGTGAAAAGAAAAGAAAATGAGGGGGAGGGAAGGGGAGGGAAGGGGAAGGGGAAGGGGAAAGGAAAGGAAAGGAAAGGAAAGGAAAGGAAAGGAAAGGAAAGGAAAGGAAAGGAAAGGAAAGGAAAGGAAAGGAAAGGAAAGGAAAGGAAAGGAAAGGTAGATGATTGATAGATAAATGATAGTTAGTTAGTTAGTTAGATAGATAAATGATAGATAGATAGATAAATGATAGATAGATAGATAGATAGAAAAAGAAAGAAAGAAGAAAGAAAGAAAGAAAGAAAGAAAGAAAGAAAGAAAGAAAGAAAGAAAGAAAGAAAGAAAGAAAGATTGGTATTAACTTATGTGTCATCCCTTTAACATAATTGGGCACTTTCATAGAATTAATTTTCCTCTAACATTTATCCTTTGTACCTCTATCAACCACACAGATACTGCAGCATCTAAACCTTTTCCTCCATAAGGTAAATCATAAACCCTTCCCTCCATATTATTATAAGTTGTTATCTATTCACAATTGCCAATCTTTTTAAATCTTGGAAGAATGAGGAAAATTGAGTCATACAAGAATTAAAAATCATCAGTTTGATGTTTTCATTGGCCATATCTACAATGGTAGAGCTCATTGCATTAGAAAGAAGAGCAATAGGAAATGTTCATTTATTCTTTTGTTACCTGCCATGCTTTTTGAGTCAACAATGTTTCTCTCCCAACTTCTGGCCTTGCTCTGTGTTTGGACTTGGGGGAAAGCATGGCTTGTAAAGCATGTGCCACACCATAGACTGCGTTATAGATGCTGTAACTCTGCCCAGTCATGGTGGTGTCAAACACAGACTTAGGTAGATTCTCCAACTTCTCTTCTCCAGTGCACAGCATTCCAGCATCTTCATCTGCATTATCTTTAGAAAATGAGCATTCAAAAGCCTTTTCCCAGAACACTCTCATTAAATGGTCTTCCACTTCAGAAGTTGGGTTTCTCATCTGAAGGAATTTATTGAATCCAGAAATCTCCTTGGAAGAAATTGCAAAAGTTATAACACCATGGAAAAAGTCCATACCCCTATATTTTTGAAAGGGAAGGGATGTAAACTCCATCTGGGCTGGCATTATCCAAACTTTGTCTTTTCTCTCAACGGGCATCTCTTCAAAATCTGTAAAATAGGGCAACATTCTAAAAATGGTGGTGACTTGGTTTTCACAATAGAGGATAATGACATTGGTAGTGTTCTTCATGATAATCATGTACATTTTACCAAAGTCTTTAAATGCTCCTGCAATATCATTAGAAAATGTTTCCTTGCCCATCTCTTCCATGAAGTCAAAGCAGATACCTTTCTGAGAATACAAAATAATAGCATCTTGTATGAATCTCTTTTCACTCTCCTCAGGTTGGAGAATCAGTCCAATCCATGTCCACCTTAAATGCAGCAACAAGTGGAGAATACCCATAATCTGTTGGTCACCATTTGGGAAAAAACGATGAAAGAAAACAGTTTGTATCTTGTCATCTATCATTGGAGAAGATCCATATATCAGCTGAATATAGAAAAAAGGGAACATGATTTTCCAAAATGAAATATTCATTGTTTTTGAAAAATATCTGCTCTTAATTTATGATCTTCCATAATAACCAAGATCTACTGTATTTTTCACACCATAAGACGTACTCCCCCCCCCCAAAAAAAAAAGTGGGTGGAAATGTCTGTGCATCTTATGGAGTGAATATGGTGAATTGCAGCTGGGCCGCGATGGCGGGGTCCTTTTACAGTGCTGAACCCTGCCTCTTCTGTCTCTTTTCCTCAGTGCAGGAGTCAATAGGTGGAGCTGGCACATGAGAGGACACCTATCTGTGGTCCTCTCAGGCTCTGCCTCCTGCCGTCACTACACTACTGCTCCGTATTCAATGCTCCGTATTCACAGTGAGATGGTGCTCCATGTTCATATTTTGTTTTCATCTTTTCCTCCTTGAAACCTAGGTGCATCTTATGAAGCATAAAATATGGTAATCATATTCAGAAAGAATTGGTGTGCAGAATTTTCATTATCGTAGGATAAATACAAAACCAGAGACCTCAGAAATGCATTAATTCAGGCAATGTTATACTGAAAATGGACCAGAAATATTAAGGGCTAAAATGGTTTGGTTGGGATTAAGGAAGGAAATCCATCCCAAAATTTCATTAGCCTTTCTTTTCATAGAAAACAGTAAATAAATAAATAAATTAAAAATAAAGCAATGAAGTCATGGTGAGATGCAGATGAGATCTTATGTCAAATGAACAGCATAAGAACACTGTTTTGTGTTCAATGTGCACCCTACCCATCCTCCAGCTTTGCTTAGTTCCCATCTCATACTTCCTGTATCCTAATGTGGATGCATAGGAGTATACATTCAAATATGGATATATGTTGCTATACACCAGTTACTAGAAGGGCAGAGTGAATGTCTATGGAGATTTTCAATCAGGTCATGGTTGCCTCAAATGTGTTTTTTTCAAAAGGCAACTGGACTTTCAAAAGGCAACTGGACTTCAACAGGCGTGCTGATTTACCACCAGCCTATTAAGTACTTCGAAGGTGAGGGCTGGGCAATACAAACAAATGACAGCAAATGACGTAAAAGCCAACCATCAACAAACCCAATCAACATCTTAAAAACTACTTACAACAAGCACTATAAATACCACACATAGAACAGCACACAATCTGCTAGAGAGAAGTTCCCCAAAGATGGGCTCTAACATGAGTCCAAAAGCTTGGAAGACAAAACCTCTGGCCCCGGTGATTGACCCAGATTGGATCCTGTGGATTTTGCTTTTCTTTGAGGAAGCATATATTTGCTTCTCATCAAAGAAGCTTCTTCAGTCCTGATCAACATCATCACCACCACCACCACCATCATCAGAGTTGGAAGGGACCTTGGAGGTCTTCTATTCCAACCCGCTGCTCAAAGAGGAGACCCTAAACCATTTAGGAAAAATGGATGTCCAATTTCTTCTTAAAAGCCTCCAGTGATGGAACACTCACAACCCCTGAAGACAAACTGTTCCACTGGTTGATTGTTCTCAGTCAGGAAATTTCTCCTTAGTTCTAGGTTGCTTCTCTCCATGATTAGTTTCCATCCATTGTTTCTGTTTTGCTTTCTGGTGCTTTGGAACATAAGTTGACTCCCTCTTCTTTGTGGCAACTCCTCAAATATTGGAACACTGCTACCATGTCACCCCTAGTCCTTCTTTTCACTAGACTAGACATATCCAATTCCTGCAACTGTTCTTCATATGTTTTAGCCTCCAGTCCCATAATCATCTTAATTGCTCTTCTTTGCACTCTTTCCAGAGTCTCAACATCTTTTTTATATCATGGTGACCAAAACTGGATGCAATATTCCAAGTGTGGTCTAACTAAGGCCTTATAAAGTGATACTTGAATCTATGCCTCTGTTGATGCAGCCTAGGACTGTGTTGGCTTTTTTGGCAGTTGCAGCCAAACCAACTTTGGTTCTGATCAAGTGAGGAAGCTTCTTGAATGAGAAGCGAAAGGTAAAGCAAAGCTTTTCAAAAAGCAACTGGACTTAGTGAATGGAATTGCTCATCTCTAATTAAGCCATTAGCTAGGCTGATTTCAGGAGGGAGGAAGGAAAGCCATTCTGCAATTTAAAGAGCAAAATAAGAAATTCCCAAATAATAACACCTTGAATTTCTTAATCATGAATGAATGTGATTATTAAAACATGGTAAGAAAATGTATTCACAAAAATGTATCGATACTTCTATAAAGTGTATTTATAAGTCAGTCAAGGAATCATAGTCTATTAATTGGTTTGGATTCAGACTGTATCAAGGACAGTATCTAAAATATCTCATCTAGCTACCACATTTTTTTTCCCATTTCTGTTTGAATGGCCACTTTATTTCCAAATTACAAAATTTAACATAAAATAATTATGTAATTGTTTTCTTGCATTTGTAAAAATAACTTGTTTACAATGTAAAAGGATGTAAAATGTAAAAGGATGGGGAGCATTGATTTCAAACTTGTGGGCTTCTGTAACGGAAACTTACAATAAAAGAATGTTTAGTATTCATGATTTTGGTTTTCTGATTTTGCAAGTCTAAAAGAATTCTCCTCTCCCTTTACATTCAAAAGAACAAGAAAGAGTCTATTCTGAGGTGCTTCCCCAAATTTCTTTTCTGGTTAGGGCTCAGATGCTTTTGATCAGATCATTGTCTAGACTGTGGCTCTCAAGGCTCTTCTCTCAGCCCATTACATTTCATTGAAGGGCAAATCTTACCTGAGGCATCTTGTAGACATTCAACACGTTTGCCACGTAGGGATAGATGTGAGAGTTAGGTCCTGCAATAACAGATATTGCCCTATCCTTGGAATCACACTTATAATTGTGGATGAATCTGCCCCGTGTTGAGAGAAGCTCCATTGAAGCCAAGTATGTCCATCTCGCCATGAAATAACTATTAGAGAGGTGCATACCCAGAGTCACATTGGGTAAAATGTGTTTGTTTCCATTGACCTCTGTTACAGCTAAAGCCAATGCCAGAATATGTTGATAGTTCTGTAGGAAAAATCTGCAAGAAGAGATATATTCCAAAACATATTTCAATTCTCAAAGAATGTGACATTACATATAATTTTTTAATATTTCAAATGAACACTACACATGTAAATTAATCATGTAAATGCCTAAATTAATCATGTAAATACGCTCAGAAACTGTACAATGTTCTAATATAACGGTATGAAATCTAATGAAATATTTTATTTCAAATAGTCTGAAAAAATATTTCAGAGTGTTAAAAACATGATTTTTGATAAAGGAGAAAATGCTCTTTGGAAAAACATAAAAGTACATTTTTTTAGTTGATGAAGGCTGACTGTTATGGCTCTTTCATTCATTATAAACATATTTCATTTCTCACAGAATGTGATATTACATATACTTTATTTTCAACTAAACACTACACACAAAACTTGATTGTACACACTACCATTCAGGAAATCATGTAAATGCCTCAAAAATGTTTTCCATTTCTACAGATGTACTCAATCATATGAGTGATGTGTAAATTACATGAGAGGTAATGTAAGAGTATGGAATCTAATAAAACACTTGCATAATAATGGAAATAGTCTGCAGAAATATTTCAGAGTGTCCAACACATTATTTTAAAGGAAAGATAAAATGCTCTTAGGAAAAACATAGAAGTACAATTTTTCACTAGATGAAGATTGGCTGTTATGATTCATTCATTGTATAGAATTTTCACAAGGAAACAGATGAATTGCTTTACATTCATAATCTTATTATCATGTAGTTGTAATTGTCAGACATACTTCTAGTTTTCTATCTTTAGCTGTTTTGTTTTCCAACTGGTTGGTTTTCTGGGAGGGGTGTGTGTATGTGTGTGCGTGTGTGTGTGTGTGTAAGAGAGAGAGAGAGAGAGAGAGAGAGAGAATGGAGAAATGTTATATTCTCAAATTGATATAAGGCTATGCTGATGAACTTCTCCATAAAGATCAGATAGAGCAACTAAGTGAAAAATCTGTTTTGAAGCATGCTTGAAGGTAAATGTTGTATATAAGTCCCTTCATGCAGATAGCTCTTACATTAGGGCAGACAGACCCTACATCTGTGCTCCATGCTTCATGAGGCACCTCTTTAGATATCACGTTCAAGTGCTAAATAGCACCATCATTCCCTAATATTCACAGCAACCATTAAATCATGAAATGTTGACATACAATTGGCAACAAAAAGTGATTCGATAATAAAGCATTGGTGATTTGTATAACAGTAAGTAAGTGAGAAAAGCTTAATATGGATTTTTAATCCCCAAAACACCAAATGTGTTCATTATTTATTTGGCAGGTAAGAAATATCAGTGGGTAGCAATCTATATTTAGAATGAAGGAACTAACCAGCAAGAAACAGAAGAAATAATTTATGTTGCAAATAATAATACTAATTAACTCAGTCCAAGCATCCTATTACAGAAGAATATCTGATTTGAGATATGCTACAGTTAAGAAGAGAAAGTCTTTACATGGGCTCATCAACTAATTCTTCAGAAGGATGCCTTCTGAAATGCACTGGATCAGATAACATGTAGAACTGAGATAGTATCCCAGCCATTATAAAATCGTCTGACAAAAAATACTTGTGCTTCATATGGGGAGGTTTCCCCATAGCACATGCATTAATCCGAGGAGTAAGGCATGTCAACCCTGGCAGTAACCCTGCCATTACTGCAATAAAAAATATTCGAGAATACCTGTGTCACCACATATGAACTAGTTCTGTCTGCAGCAATGAAACATGACAAAATAATAATAATAATAATAATAATAATAATAATAATAATAATAACCCCTCTCACTAATTAGAATAGCTTCCATATATATCTTTTCACAAAGAACAGATTGTCACATTTCTAGCTCTTGGGTCCCACAATTAATAACAATTTCCAATCTTGACCTGTTCATTTGGATTGTCCCTTAGACATCCCCAGGGTTTTGAGAAGAAGCTACAAAGCTAAGACTCTATAGGTAATTATAGGGGAAATCAATAGACGTTCAGCAAAGCTCCCCAGAGACTTTGAGTAGGAAAATAGAATGATGATATTCATGGACTTGAACAAAACAGTCATAACTGAAAACAATATTGGAAGTAGAGAGAGAGAGAGAGACAGGAAAAAAAGGCAATTCCAGTCAACAAATGCCAAACATGAAACATTTTGCTAGAACTACCCCACTTAAACTTTTTCCAAATTACCAAAGAGAAGTTGACCCATCATGTTATATGTTCCCCCCCTCCTCTATTTCTTCTTTTGAGAGGCCTTTCAACACTTGGGTGATTGTATTTGTAATCTAATTATATCATGACATTGACATTTTTTTTAAACTTTGTTAATGGGAGCAGGTCTTTAAGTGGCTCAGAGTCATTTGGGATGGAAACTGTGGTTCGAAAGAAAGAAGGAAAGAAAAAGAAAGAAAGGAAGGAAGGAAGGAAGGAAGGAAGGAAGGAAGGAAGGAAGGAAGGAAGGAAGGAAGGAAGGAAGGAAGACCAGTGGAGACAAGTTTTTAATTGTGGAGACACTTTAATTTATAAAGTGAATAAATAAATTTCAGAACAGAAACATTTCTAAGATATGGGAGACCCATATTTTTCCACCTTGTATTTGCTGCAAAAAAAACCTTGGTTCTTTTTCTCATTTCAAGTCATTTTTTTAATCCATATCCTTACATTCTTTGTAGACACATAATCAGTAGTGGGTTTCAATTTTGGTTGCTACCGGTTTGCTCGTGGGTGCGCGCACACTGGCGCGCATGCACGACACTTCTGTGCATGTGCAGAGACGTCTGGGCAGGTGGGTGGAGCCTCCTGCTGCTGCTACTACCAGTTCAGCTGAACTAGGGCGAACTGGTAGAAACCCACCACTGCACATAATGCTTTTTTTTTTCCTGGCTTGGTTAGTGACATAAGCCTACACCTGATCAAACCAATCAACTTATGCACAATTGATATTTTGCAGTCTGCAATAAGATTTCTTGACAAAGGATATCGGAAAGGGAGTTTAGCTATCATTCAGAGCAGGGGTCACTGACTGCGGCTTAATGTTGGGCCACAGCCCAACTAAGTTCGGACTTGGCACACGGAACCAGTGGCTGAGTGTGCAGGTGCACATGCATATGAAGCTACATTTGTGAAAGCGGCATGCATTTGTGCACAAAATCATCCTTTTTCCCCCCTATCCTGCTGCCTCCACCAGTCCAACAAGCCATAAAGGTTGGAGACCTCTGATTTAGAGCACTCCTTCCAATTTAATTGTAGAATTCAATTTGTGCTACAAGTCTTTGCTATTTTATCATATGCAGAAAAAAATATATGCAATCAAGATCTATTTAATAAAGATAGGAAGGTCAACAATGCTCATTTGAAATCCTTAAATTCTTTTTTGTTCCATTCTAGTACTCCTTCATGGGCAAATAAATTGGAACATGTGAAAACACTGAAATAACAAAATAATTCTTGGGGTTTTCTTTTTTTCTCTCCTCTCCTCTCCTCTCCTCTCCTCTCCTCTCCTCTCCTCTCCTCTCCTCTCCTCTCCTCTCTTCTTCTTTCTCTCCAGAACCTGTATCGAACCTGTATAGAGAGTATACAGCCTCTCTATACAGGTTCTATATAGAGCTTTCACGTCATTAATTGAAGGAAGGGATAACCACAACTTTGTAAATTTTCAGTTTTGTGGAGATAAGGACATTCTGTCACTCTAGTACTGTATATAGCTGTCCCATAGCTAAGCTAACCTTGCTGATTCTGGAGTTAATTTCTTTATCCCAAAATTCATAGCTCAAGATAATGCTTCCCAAATATTTGAAGCTCTTACATTTGTCATAAAATAAACTAAAGCATATTTGCTGAGGTCTAATTTGAGAGAGGGAAATAATGCTAAAGGGATAGAATATAAAATATTCTTTATTGACCAATTGTGATGGGACACACAATGAATTTGTCTCCGGTGCATAAGCTCTCAGTGAACATATAAACAACAAAGGAATATAATCATAAGATACCAGTAGGAGAAAGTAGTAGGAAAGAGAAATTTCCTGACAGTTAGAACAATTAATCAGTGGAACAACTTGCCTCCAGAAGTTGTGAATGCTCCAACACTGGAAGTTTTTAAGAAGAGATTGGATAGCCATTTGTCTGAAGTGGTGTAGGGTTTCCTGTCTGAGCAGAGGCTTGGACTAGAAGACCTCCAAGATCCTTTCCAACTCTGTTATTGTATTCTGTTCCGTTCCGTTCCATTCCATTCCATTCCATTCCATTCCATTCTATAGATGTGAGCCATCTTTTTTTAGCCAAAGTCTGTAGCATTTGTCTAAGGATCAGTTTATTTCCCCTGTAATTAGCCAAATATTCCTTAACTACTTTTCCAATTCTTCATAAATTCCAAGGAACAGAAGAAAACAAGGATTTAAGAAATGTTAATAATATCAATTCCTCTGCTGGAATCAATCATCTGGCTATAATTACCTCATTCTTTAAAAGGAGATATATATACTCTATAGCAGTGGTCCCCAACCCCCGGTCCGCGGACCGGTGCCGGGCCGTGGAGTACCTGGCACCGGGCTGCGCAGCGGCCGGGGGACATGAACGCTGCAGCGCAAAGGCTCCTGGGCCGTGCGCAAAAGCTCCTGGGCCGTGCGCAAAGGCTCCAGGGAAGAGAGCCCCGCGCAGGTACGCACGTGTGGCCCAAAGCCCCCACCCCTGCGCGCGCTCAGCGGGCCACGGTAAAATTATCAAAGGCTGATTGGTCCGCGGCGATAAAAAGGTTGGGGACCACTGCTCTATAGGATATTTTAAAGAGAGATATTCCAGTAAGATTACTAATATTATTATTGTGCAGAACAAATTGGTTCCTATGTGGAAACCTATATTTTCTTGAACAGGATCTCCTTGTTCAAGGTCTTGATAATAATTTTACTGCCGCATATTGTACAGTAATTCTCAATTTATGACCACAATTGGGCCCAAAATTTCTATTGCTAAACAAGGCAGTTGTTAGGTGACTTACACATGACTTTATGACCATTTTGACATGGCTGTTAAGTGAAACACTGCAGTTGTTGAACGAATCACATAGTTGTTGAGAAAATCCTCCATTGACTTGGTTGTTGAAAGCTGGCTGGGAAGGAACAAATAGTGATCACAGGACTTCAGGGTGCTGCAACCCATATAAAAGTATAGCATTTGGTTTGCTAAACACCCAAATTTTGATCATGTGACCATGGTGATGCTGAGCCAGTCATAGGAAATAACACCATAAATTTAAGTTAGTGCATTCTGAGTTGGGTCAGGCTGACCCAAGCTAAATTAGAAGAAGGAAGGAAGATACCCTGTTCCAAATAATTGTTTTAGTTAAGGACATATTGAAAGGGTATTTTTATGAGGGAAATGCCCCTCCAAGGGGGAATTCTAAATCGGGAAAAATGTTGCTGAGAAAGCCAAAATGTTATGTAACATTCGAAAAACAATGATAAGTGGGGGATATGTTTTAATTGTTTTGCTGATTGCTTGAAAATGTATTTAAACCACGGATTCGGAGCTGTAAGACATTTTCTCTCCATGGGAGAACCCTTTTGCAAAAGCTTATGATATATTTATATCATAAATATATTTTTAATAAATCTGCTTTTTACTTGTTCATGGTCTCTGTTTTACTTTTTATGAGGTTTGCTGTTTTTTTTTAATCTCACACTAATATTTAGTGGGCAAGGAAAGTTTTCACTATTATTTATTTATTATTTATTTCTTTATTATTTTCACTATTGGGAAACTTTGGTCCCAGCTTGTTACTAGGCGGCTTTAGTCTTATGTATTTAGTTGATAGATAAACCCAATCTCCCACACAGAAAGGAGGTTGAAGAGATTGGTGTTTGTCTGTTTGCTTTTTGTATGCCTCAGCAGCTTCCGTGAGCGCTTTTTAAGTATTGTCCCAGCCCTTCCTCAGCGACTCCATCCACTAGGTCGGGGTCATGGAGGAGAGGGGTTCTCTGGGCAGTTCGGGCATGGGTACAAAGTCCATGCTGCTGGTGACCTGGAAGGTGGTTAATCTGGTGCTACTGTGCACGGTGTTGTTGTAAGCCTCTTCTGCAAATGGCAGCAGGCCCCTCCAGTTCTCTTGTTGGCAATCCACATAGCATCTTATATATTGTTCCACCATTGTGTTCGCTCGTGCCACAGCTCCATTTGTACTCAGATGGAAAGCCGAGCTAGGTGTGGCCTTGTGTGGACCCGACCGATGTCAGGAACTCTCTCCAAAATTTAGCTGTAAATTGGACTCCTCGATCCAAGATGACCCGTCAAATCCTCCGTTGACTTGGTTGTTGAAAGCTGGCTGGGAAGTGATCACCATGACTTCAAGGTGCTGCAATCTCTATAAATGTACAGCATTTGGGTTGCTAAACACCTAAATTTTGATCATGTGACCATGGTGATGCTGAGCCAGTCATAAGTGTGAACATTGGTTGTAACTTTTCTCCTACAATGCTTTGGCTAAAGCTAATATTTAGTGGGCAAGGAAAGTTCAAGGTTAAATAATAATTAATTTTATACTTGGCATTACACACTGCATCCATCCCAAAGGACTCTGAGCAGTTTACAGACCTATTCCAATTATAAATGTTAACAAAACAAATGTCATGATATAATTAAGTTAGAAATAAAATAACCCTTAAAAACTCCAACGAGATTCACTGAACATCCATTGATTTCCCCTATAATTACCTACGGAGTCTTAGTTATATAGCTTCTATTCAAAACCTTGGGGATGTCCAAGGGGTAACCCCAAAAAAACAGGTCAAGATTGAAAGGTGTTATTAACTGTGGGACCAGAGCTAGAAATGTAACAATCTGCTCTTTGAGAAAGGATATATATGGAAGCTATTCTAATTAGTGAGAGGGGTTATTTTATTTTATTTTTTTTGTCATGTTTCATTGTTGCAGACAGAAGTGGTTCATTTATGGTGACACAGATATTCTCAAAGAAGATGGTATTTTTCATTGTAGTAATGGCAGGGTTACTGCCAGGGTTTACATGCCTTACTCCTCAGATTAATGCATGTGCTGTGGGGAAATCTCCCCTTATGAAGCACAAGTATTTTTTGTCAGGTGATTTCATCATAGCTGGGATACTGTCTCAATTCTACATGATATCTGATCCAGTGCGTTTCAGAAGGCATCCATGTGAAGAACTAGTTGATGAGCTCCTGTAAAGACTTTCTCTTCTTAACTGTAGCATATCTCAAATCAGATATTCTTCTGTAATAGGATGCTTGGACTGAGTTAATTAGTATTATTATTTGCAACATAAATTATTCCTTCTGTTTCTTGCTGGTTAGTCCCTTCGTTCTAACATAATTTGCTACCTTAATAAATATATACACATCCACATTTACAGTATGACAGATCTCAGTTCAGTGATTTATTAAAATTTCATATTAATCTTTTCTCATTTAATTACTTTAAATCAAATAAGCAATACTTTATGATGGGATCACTTTTTGTTGCCAATTAAATGGTGTCATTTCCTGATTTAATGGTTGTTGTGAATATTAAGGAAAAATGGTGCTATATAACACTGTAAACTTGATTTCTAAAACAGGTACTTCAGAAAACATGGAGCAAAAATATAACCTCTAATGAAAAAGCTACACTTTACTTGGGATAAGGGAGCTCTCTAAGTCTATTATGAGCAAAGAAAAAAAAAAAAGATTTATATACAACATCTGCCCTCAAGCATATTTCTTTGAACAAATTTTTCATATACGCAGAAACCCCCTGAAGGAAATAGAAAGGGATGATGCTACTATATATCTAATATCATATATGTTTTCTGAGGTTTTCGCGGGTGTTTGTATGTAGGTCTTTGGTTATTCGGGTTTTCTCCCGCGTAAAATTGGAGGTTTCTTGGTAACATTTCGACGAAGTCTCATTCGTCATCTTCCGGCTGGTGTCTTCGGCTTCGTGCTTCTAGGAGCAATGTGTGTGATCGCAGCTGTTTCTTCCTTTTAACTGCCAGTGGGAGTGTGAACTGATTGGGTGGGAGCATGGCTGTGTTCTGATTGGGTGGAGGTGTGTTCTGATTGGTTGGGGGTTTGGCTGTGCTCTGATTGGATGGGGGGTTGGCTGTGCTCTGATTGGACGGGTGTGTGTTCTGTTTAGGTGGGGGCTTGGTTGTGCTCGGGTTAGTCTGAGTAGCAGGGGGATTTGAGCTGGTGAGCTGTGTTGCTGTTGTTTGGCTTGGTGTTCGTGGCCGTGCTACCTCTTCATGGTGGGTGTCAGTCTGCTTCATGTATGGATTGGAGGGGTTTAAAGGGGCTAATGATGCAGCTGTGGTCTGGCTTCTGGTCCACGGTCGTGCCTCATCCTCAGTGTGGGTTTGAGTCTGCTTTCTGCGTGGATGTGTGGTGGTTACATCCTGTGTGGCTCTCGTGAGTGTGGGTCTGGTGTCATTCTTTGTGTTAGGGACTCGTTTGTCAATAAGGGCGGGTTTCCAACACAAAGTCCCTAACACAAAGAATGACACCAGACCCACACTCACGAGAGCCACACAGGATGTAACCACCACACATCCACATTTTACCTAATGTGACTCTGGGTATGCACCTCTCTCTCGAGGTGGACATACTTGGCTTCAATAGAGCTTCTCTCAACACGGGGCAGATTCATCCCCAATTATAAGTGTGATGCCAAGGATAGGGCAATATCTGTTATTGCAGGACCTAACTCTCACATCTATCCCTACGTGGCAAACGTCTTGAATGTCTACAAGATGCCCCAGGTAAGATTTGCCCTTGAATGAAATAGGCTGTGAGAAGAGCCTTGAGAGCCAAAGTCTAGACAATGTTCTGATCAAAAGCATCTGAGCCCAAACCAGCAAAGAAATTTGAGAAAACAACTCAGAATGGACTCTTCCTTGTTCTTTCGAATGTAAAAGGAGAGGAGGGGGGAATTCTTTTAGACTTGCAAAATCAGAAAACCAAAATCATGAATATTAAACATTCTTTTAATATACAGTTACAGTAACAGAAGCCCACAAGTTTGCAAACAATTTTTCCCCTCCTTTTACATTTTGAAAGTTATGTTTACAGTGGAAGAAAACAATTAAGTCATTTTATATTAAATTTTGTAATTTGGAAATAAATAATTGGCAATTCAAAGAGAAATGAAAAAAAAATATATAGTGGCCAGATGAGATACTTTAGATACTGTACTTGATTTATTTCTCAGTCTTAATCCAAACCCATTAATAATTTATGGTTCCTTGACTGACTTATTAAATACACTTTGCATAAGTGTAATTTGCCAACAGTGTTCAAGTGGTGCTCCAGTTGTTTGGAGATTGCACCCAATACATTTTCATGGATGCCTTTTTTTACCATGTTTTAATAACCACATTAAGGATTCATGATTTAAAAAAATTCAATGTACAGTATTATTACTTGGGAATAGTTATTTTGCTCTTTAAATTCATTTCCTGAATTAATGCACTTCTCAGGTCTCCGGCTTTGTACTAATACTACAATAACAAATGGTTGAATGAATATTCTGTACATTAGTTGTTTCAGAACATAATTAGAATTTGGTTATTACGGAATTATGGAATAAATTAAGAGCAGATTTTTTAAAAAAATAATGTTTCATTTTGGAAAACCATGCTTCTTTTCCCCCCCCTATATTCAGCTGACATATGGGTCTCCTCCAACGATAGATGACAAGATGCAAACTGTTTTCTTTCATCGTTTTTTCCCAAATGGTGATCAACAGATTATGGGTATTCTCCAGTTGCTGCTATATTTTAGATGGACATGGATTGGACTGATTTCCCAACCTGATGTGATTGGAGAGAGTTTCGTACAAAATGTTGTCCCTTTGTTTTCCCAGAAAGGTGTCTGCTTTGACTTCATAGAAGAGATGGTCAAGGAGACATTTTCTAATGATATTTTAAGTGTCCTTTCAGATTTTCGTAAAACATACGTGATTATGATGAACAGCACTGTCAATGCTATTATCCTATATTGTGAAAACCAGAACACTATGTTTTTTAGAATGTTGCCCAATATTGAAGAATTTGTAGAGGTATCCATTGAGGAAAAAGATAAAGTTTGGATAATGCCAGCCCAGATGGAGTTTACCTCACTTGCACTTCAAAGAGCTATGGATATGCATGCCTTCCATGGTGTTATAACTTTTATAGCTTCTTCCAAGGAGATTCCTGGATTCAATAAATTCCTTCAGATGAGAAACCCAAGTTCAGAAGCAGAAGACCATTTAATGAGAGTGTTCTGGGAGCAGGCTTTTCAATGTTCTTTTCCTAAAGATAAGTTAGATGAAGATATAATAGTCTGCACTGGAGAAGAGAAGTTGGAGAATCTACCTAAGTCTGTGTTTGATACCATCATGAGTGGGCAAAGTTACTGCATCTACAATGCAGTCTATGGTGTGGCACATGCCTTACAAGCCATGCTTTCCCTCAAATCCAAATCCAAAACAAGGAGAGAAGTTGGGAGAGAAATATTGTTGGCTCAAAAAGCATGGCAGGTAATAAAAGAACAAATGAATATTTCCTATTGCTGTTCGGTCTAATCAATACGCTGTGTCACAAAGGTTATGGCCAATGAGAATGCTGGAGTGATGATTTTTTAAGTCTCCTGCCACTCTATTTTTCTCTTGTTTTGAAAAACCTTTGAAGTTGGGAAGATATAACAATGCTACAAGAATATGGAAGAAAGAATTAAGATACAGTAGCATCTCTGATTTTGGCAGACGTTCGATGCATCTATGGCAGTGAAGAAATATTGAATGAACAATTATTCTATTAATGTGCCCAATCATATTAAATGAACGACCTTTAACTTAATACTACTGATTCTTTTTTCTTTCTGTTCCTTCCTTCTTTCCAATTAATTGTCTACCTCTTCTTCTTTTTTTTTTCAATTTTTATTTATAAGTATAAACTAAACAGAACAATGAAACGTACAAAACATAAAAACATATAAACATCCATTTCAATACATGTCTAGTTTGTCGCAACTATAATATACATTTCTCTTTGTATTTTGACTCTTCCTTATTTGGTCATTCCCTTTTATCTATCTAATATTGATCTTTGTTGACCTATGTCTGTTCTTTGTTTCCATCATATTATATTTGGTCATTTTATTTACTTCCTATTGCTTCATCTCTTTCCTATCTTTCAACCAACTATACCACTTTTCCCATACTAAGTAAAAGTCATGTTCTTCCCTATTTTGTAATTCCTTTGTGAGTCTATCTAATTCCGCACATTCCATAATTTTATTGATTACTTTATCTGGTGTTGGTATATCACTACTCTTCCAGTGTTGCGCGTATAGTATTCGTGCTGCTGTTATCATATGTATAATTAAATAGGTTGTTTCTTTTTCATAGTATCCATTCACTATGCCTAATAAGAAGCTTTCTGGTCTTAGTTCTATCTTTTGGTGTGTTATTTCCTCTATTTGTATTTTGATCCTTTGCCAATATTGTTTCGCCATTGGGCAGGTCCACCACATATGGTAATAGGTGCCTTTGTGATGATTGCATTTCCAACATGTTGATGGCGTGCCGGGGAACATTCTTGCCAATCTGGCTGGTGGCAAGTGCCACCTATAAAACATTTTATAGAGATTTTCTTTATAGGATACAGACATTGTCATTTTATAATTTATTTTCCATAATTTTTCCCATTTGTTTAATTGAATACTATAACCGAAATTTTTTGCCCAGGTTATCATATTTTCTTTCACTACCTCTTCTTCTAATCTATATTCTCGTAAGTAATTGTAAATTTTTTTGATCAGTTTGTCCTGTGTCCCTTGCAAAATTTTATCTAATTCTGTTTGACCTTTTTGAAATTCAAATTGAGCCAAATCTTTATTGTATCTTGATTTTATTTGTATATACGGCCACCAGTCAATGTCTGTACCCATCTCTTTTAGTTCTTGCCTCGTTCTTAGTTCCCCCTGATTGTTTAACAGATCTTTATAAGTTTTCATTTTGTTATAGTCCATGGCATTTGGATAGATCTGGGCTTCCATTGTTGACAACCACTCCGGAATTTTGTAATAATGTGCCTTTTTAATACTCTGCCATGTTTGGTATAATGTGTGTCTGATTGTATGTCTCTGAAAATATTCATGCCTTTTGTCTGTGCCCTCCCATAAGAAGGCATGCCATCCTCGCTGAAGATCGAATCCTTCCAAATTCAATAGTCTATGGTTTTTGAGTTCCATCCACTCCTTGATCCAAATTAATGCTGATGCTTTGTAATATATTTCCCAATCGGGCAATGCCAATCCTCCTCTCTCTCTTGAGTCCTGTAGGTGTTTTAGTTTAATTCTTGCCTTCTTCCCTTGCCATATGTAGTCTGCAATTAGTTTATTAAAGTCCTTGAAGAAGTTCTTCCCCGGTTTTATTGGAATCACTTGAAACAAGAATAGTATTCGAGGCAACACATTCATTTTAATGGAGGCGATCCTTCCCAAAAGAGATAGCTGTAACTTTTCCCAAATTTCTAAGTCTTTCTTAATTTGTTTTGTTAGTTTATCATAATTATCTTCTTTAATTGATGAACTTTTATTGGTCAGCCATATCCCTAGGTATTTTACTCTTTTTGTCTCTTCTAATTGTTTTTCTTGTTGATTGGTAAGGTCCTTAGTCAATATTTTTGTTTTCTGTTTATTAATTTTGAGCCCAGCTACTCTCCCGTATTTCTCTATCTTGTCTAGTAACTTGGTGCCGGTTGTTATTGGTTGTTCTGTAATGAATACAATATCATCAGCAAAAGCTTGGAGTTTGTACTCTTCACGTTTGATCTTTAGGCCTTTTATTTCATGATCTCTTCTGATTTCTTTTAGGAGGGTTTCCAGGGCTAATATAAATAATAGGGGGGGACAGGGGACATCCCTGTCTCACCCCTTTTAATATTGGGAATTGTTCTGTTAAATCACCGTTAATTGTTATTTTCGCTGTCTGGCAGGAGTATATTCTTTTTATCATATTTATGAATTTATCCCCAAATTTCATGGCTTCCAATTGTAGAGTGAGAAATTTCCAATTAAGATTGTCAAATGCCTTCTGGGCATCTAGAAAAATTAAGGCCGCTTGTTTATCTTTGTTCAATTCATAATATTCTAATACATCGATTATTAGTCTCATGTTATTTTTTAACTGTCTCTTTGGGATAAAGCCATTTTGGTCCGGGTGTCTATAATCTTTAATTATTTTCTTGATTCTTTCTGTGATGATTGATGTAAATAATTTGTAATCCACATTCAGCAAAGATATCGGTCTATAATTTTGAATCTGTGTGTGATCTGCTTCTTCTTTAGGTATTAGCGTAATGATAGCCTCTGTCCAAGAGTTTGGAATTTTGGCTTCCATAATTACATCATTAAATACTTCAAGCAGGATTTCATCTATTGAATGTTGGCAGTTCTTATAGAACTCTGCTGGTATTCCGTCTGGTCCCGGAGTTTTATTTATTTTCTGTTTATTCCTCGCCGCAATAAGTTCTATCGTTGAAATTGGCCTATCCAATAGGTCTCTATGTGTCTCTGTTAATTCTTTAATCTCAACTTCTCTTAGGTATTGTCTAATGTCTTTTTCCGAGGGTTCTTCCTGTTCATATAATTTTTGAAAAAATGCTCTCGCTATATTCTTTTTGTCCATATTCCTGTATTGCATCTCTCCAGTGTTGTCTTGTAATTGATGTATGGTCCATTTTTCCTTTTCTTTCTTCAATTTATATGCCAACCATCGGCCTGTTTTGTTAGCATGTTCGAAATAGTTTTGTTTCACTAATTTAATTTTCCTAGCTATTTCTATTTGTGTGATCAGATTTATTTCATGTTTTATCAAACCTATTTTTCCCTTTACTTTTTTGTATTGTGGTTCATTTTGTAGTTTGTATTCATGTTCTTTAAGTTCTTTGAACAATTTATCTCTTTTCTGCTGTTTATCTTTATTTTTCTTCACCGAATATGCTATTGTCAGACCTCTTATGTAAGCTTTCTCCGTGTCCCACAGATTTTGGAGAGAGGTTTGCTCTTTACAATTAATCTCAAAGAAAATTTTCATTTCTTTTTCTATCATTTGTATATAATCTTTCTCTTTTAAGATTTCAACATTCATCATCCATCTCTTTTTCTTTCGATATCCTTTCCAAATTATTTTTAGCGGGCTATGATCCGCCCATATGTTTGTCGATATTTCTATTTCTTCCAAATCTTTTCTAAGATCTGTTGTCATCCAGGCCATGTCTATCCTGGACCAAGATAAATGTGGATTAGAATAAAACGTATACTGTTTTTTTTCCTTATTTATTTCTCTCCATGCATCTTGTAGACATAGCTCTTGCGCCATTTCCATAAAAGTGTCTGGCAGGGTTTTTTTCCTAGTTTTATTTTTCTTGGTGCTCTTGTAATCTTTTTCAGTATCTAAAATTGCATTAAAGTCACCTACAAGGCAAATGTTTTCATAATCCAAATCTTTTACTTTATTGTGTACCTTTTCATAGAAGGCCCGCTGGTTTTCATTTGGTGCGTAGATCGAAATCAATAATATCATTTTAGACTCTGTTTGTATTTCAATCATTAGGATTCTTCCCTCATCGTCTGCATAAATCTGTTTTGTTTTTAGATGCTTCTTAATGTAAACCGCAATACCTCTTTTTTTTTTATCTGATAGTGAAGTATAAAGGTTTCCTAATCTTGTGTTTTCTAATATTTTTTGATGACTTTTTTTGATGTGAACTTCTTGTAGACTAATTATATCCATCTCCAGTTTATATAATTTAGCAAATGTTTGTGTTCTTTTAATTGGGGCGTTCAATCCATTTATATTTATTGAAATCATTTTTATTTCCTGTTCCATCTTCCTTCTTATTTATTAGTTGTCTTTTGTTTGTTTCTGTTCTTTGTTATTCATTGTGTTTTTCCCCTTGCTCCTTCTCTCTCCAATTTTTCTCTTTCCAGTTTCTCTCTTCCCTTTTGTTCCTCTTCCGTTCCTTCTAGAGGTTGTTCTTCCTGGCTCTTATTTTCCGACTCCTCTCTGGTTTCTTGCTCTTCTTCCATGACAAAATACTGATCAAAAAAATTTTGGGCTCCCTCTAGGTTGTCTATCCTCACTTTCTTATCTTGCCATGAGATCAAAATGCCATCTGGTAGTAACCAACGAAACATATTTTATGCTTGTTTAGTTGTGATGTGAGGAAGCTGTAGTTTTTCCTCTGGTCTCTCACATGTCTTGGGATTTGTTTTAGTGTTATTATTTCTTTCCCTTTGTGGTACATCGTCCCCTCCCTCATTTTTCTGTATATCTCTTCTTTTATTGTTTTCTTCATAAATCGGACATGTACCTCTTTTGGAAGTTTGTTCCTATGAGCATAATTAGTATGCACCCTGTAGATTTCGTCGATATCTCTTCTTATATCATTTTTATCTCTCTGCAATGCTTCTGCGAAGATCTCCGTCATAATCTCTCCCAGGTCTTCCTCTTTGGTCTCCATTATATTCTGGAACCTTAAATAAAATGATGCTTTTTCCATTTCCAGAAATGTAAGTGAGTCTTCCGTTTCTCAGCTGCTTGTCAGCTGTTGATGTTCCAGCATTTCTACTTTTTTTATTGTCTGTTCCATTTTAATTTCCGTCTTTTGGATCCTTTGTTCATTCTTGACAATATTTTGTTGGATCCTTTCTATCTTGTCATCTATTTTCTGTATATTGTCATTTATCTTTCCCACATCAGATTTCAGATCATCATGATTTCGTCTTGTTTCCTCATGGTTGTTGGCAATCGTTTCCTGGGTCTTACTCATCGTTCCCTGTATCATTTCCAGAGCTAATTGCATATTATGTATGCTGGAAATGGAAGCTGTCTTGTCTTTTTCCATTCCTAACATTGTATCTATAGATCTCTGTTGAGCTGGAGAAGCCGTAGAGCAGTGGTTCTCAACCTTCCTAATGCCGCAACCCTTTAATACAGTTCCTCATGTTGTGGTGACCCCCAACCAGGGGTGGGTTCTAAATTTTTTTACTACCGGTTCTGTGGGCGTGGCTTATTTTGTGGGCGTGGCTTAGAGGTCATGTGACTGGGTGGGTGTGGCTAGTTGGTCATGTGACCGGGTGGCCATGGCTATGTGTATAGGGACTACTCAGAGGGCTGAAAAAAGTAATTTCTGACAGGTCCTCGCACTTTTGACTGGTCCTCACACTTATGACCATCCTCACATTTATGCCCGTGCAGCATTCTTAACAACCATGTCACTCATTTCACAACTGCTTCTCTTCACCATGGTGACAAGATAGGGCAAAAACATAAAATGTGAGGACAGTCGTAAGTTCGAGGACTGGTCAAAAGTGCGAGGACCAGTCAAAAATAACTTTTTCAGCCCTCTGAGTAGTCCATGTGCACAAAAGGACTACCCAGAGGGCTGAAAAAAGTGATTTCTGACAGGTCCTCGCACTTTTGACCGGTCTTCGCACTTATGACTGGTCATCATTTATGCCCATTGTAGCATTCTTAACAATGTGTCACTCATTTCACAACTGCTTCTCTTCACCATGGTGACAAAATAGGGCAAAAACATAAATTGTGAGGACAGTCGTAAGTTCGAGGACTGGTCAAAAGTGCGAGGACCAGTCAAAAATAACTTTTTCAGCCCTCTGAGTAGTCCATATGCATAAAAGGATACAGCAATAGAGAGGGATGAAGGAAGGGAAGGGAAATTAGAGGAGGAGTGAAGGTAAGAGAGGGAGGAAGAGAGGAGGAGAAGGAGAAAGAGGAAGTAGGGAGAAGAAGAAGAGGGGGGGAAGAGAAAGTAAGTAAGTAAGAAAAGACAGAGGTGGTAGGTTTGAGGAGAAAGATTGCTGTACAATAAAAAAGATGAAAGGGAAGAAAGCCAGCCCCAAACAAATATAAAGATATTAAGATAAAGAATGAATTGTTAAACTTTAAAGAATAAAAGAGAACAAATATGAATAAATAACAATAATTAGAAACACACATACAAACATACAATGTATTTTCTTTGAACAGAGTATTTGGCCGGTTCATAAATTTAAACAGTGTTTAGTCATTTCAATTAAATTTACAATTTCTATATTTCCTTTTTGCCATATTTATTCCTCATCTATTTTTGTAAAAAACCAATATTACCCTTCATCCTCATCTCTAATCTTAATCAAATTCAATTTTTCCCTTCTATTCTATATTATACCCCTTCCCATTGTCATCTATTTTTATATCCATCCTCACATTGGTTAATTATGTAATATTACAGTTGTTTAATATGAATTCAACATTTTAATATAAATCAATTAGTTATATAACTACCTTTTTTGTATATTAATCAATATGAACATGAATATTCCAATTATTTCCATGCAATCCAATTTCTTACAAATCAATTAATTATATTTACCAATAATAATAAACCAAATAATTTCCCCCATATATTCCTCCAAACCACAACTTAACCATTTCTGCTTTCAACACAATATACAATTAATAGTATCTCAATTATTACAATTCCCTAGTTAAATAGAGCTTTTTTTCTTTTGTGTTTTAAAATCTCCTCTTTTTCCCTAAATTTCCCGTTGTTTGCACCTACCTTTTTTGGTGAGGAAAAAGAAATCTGCCTGCCTAATTTTCCAACGTGCAAAGCCAACAGCCTGCTTTACTTTCTCTTTCGTTTTTCAGTATAGGTAGGGGGGAAAAAATCTGCACTCTTTCCAAGCAAGCAGCAGAGCTCTGAGCAAAACAGTTGAGAGCAAATCAGCTGGGAGTCGGGAGCGGATCTAAGCAAGGGCTAATTAGCCTATGCTGAAGCTCCGTGGGCCAATAAAATTACAAAAAAACACCGAACCATTTGTTAAATTGCTGGCTCCCCCGCCCCTCGCCCACCACTATTTATTGGCAATAAATAGTGGTGCGGAGGGGCGGGGCAAGCCAGCAATTTAACAAACGGTTCGGCTGCACCACTGGCTATAGGGCGGCCCTTTGAAGCCCCGCAGCAAGAATTTAAACAGTTTTTTTTCCTCTAGCCATCGGAGGCAGCAATAGATTGGGAGTGGAGGGGGTAAACGAACGGCCGGCAATCCAACAGAGCAGAGAGTGAGGTTGAGTGAAAGCGTGGGGGGGGGGGGAGAGAGGGCTTTGGTGACCCCTGTGAAATGGCCGTTCGACCCCCAAAGGGGTCGTGACCCCCAGGTTGAGAACCGCTGCCGTAGAGGATGACTGGGTTGGCGTTATTTTTTTGGTTGTTTTAGTTATGGTGGTTATACCAGTACTTGTCATGTTAATTCTTTTTAATAGGTTCTCCCCGAGTTTCTTACAATTAAGCAGTCTTTTTGTTTTTCAATTTTGTTACTTTTGGTAGTATTTTTGTCAATAATCAATAATAGTGTCTAGAGCCTATATCATATAAATCTTCCAAAATTAATTAATCTGTAGTTTCTATATGTATTCTCAGCACTTAACACCTCTTCTTCTTCTCTACCTCTTCTTCTGTTTAGCTCCATCACTATTTGAGAACCATTTCATTTAATAACACGGCAGGAGAGAAAATTTCCTTTAATGAAAATGGGGATTTAGAGACTGGATTTGACATTATCAACTGGGTCACCTTCCCAAACCAGACCTTTGTTAAAGTCAAAGTTGGAAAGATCGACCCAACAGCTTCTCCGGATAAGCTATTCACCATTTCTGCACAAGACATCATCTGGCCCACCATGTTTAACCAAGTATAGCCTGCTCAGATTTCAAACTGTGTGTTCTTCCCCATCCCTTTTTGCTTCCAGAATTATTGATTTGAATTGATCTAATCCTTCAAGCTATCAAGTTGAAAACTGCAAAAGTGAAGAAATAGACCACAATTGAGCCCAAAAATTTCTGTTGCTAAGCAAGACACTTATTAGGTTTTGCTCAATTTTATGACTTTTCTTGGTACAGTTGTTAACTGAATTACTGTAATTATTAAGTTAGTAACATACTTGTTAAATTATCTGACTTCCCTTTAACTTTGCTTGTTAAGAAGTTCCGAAAGATCACATGATCCCAGGACACTGCATCCATAATATATATGAGCCAATTGCCAAGCATATTAATTTTGATCAGCTGACCATGTGGATGCTTCAATGGTCATAAGTGTGAAAAACGGTCATAACTCACTTTTTTCAGTGCTTTTGTAACTTTGAAATGTTGAAGTGAACTGTTGCAACTTGAAGGTTACCTGAAATGACCAGAAAACTTAAAATACAAAGACTGAAATCTTTGTATAAAGGTAATGGTTCCCCTCGCACATATGTGCTAGTCGTTTCAGACTCTAGGGGGCGGTGCTCATCTCCATTTCAAAGCCAAAGAGCCAGCACTGTCTGAAGACATCTCTGTGGTCATGTGGCTGGCATGACTAAATGCCAAAGGCATTTAGAGAAAAGAATTGAAACTTGGGGTGGGGGAAGGTAATTCATCTCTATTTCCGGCTAATTTATGCATGGAAAATAAATTCTTCTGGATCTTTACATTCACCTAGCCAAATGATGCTATCTTCCTGGATCTCCAATTTTTAGTATTCCTATCTCCAGTTTTGATTCTAGTTTCCATTTTTTTGCAGTAGTTCCACTGATTTATTACAATTGCTCAAAATCAACTGATTTTTGTGACACTTATACCCTATTATTTAAAAGTAAAATTCACCCTGAAATTGAATTTTCTGATAGAAAGCTTGTGATTTTTAATAAATCCTGTTTTCACTTCTTGATAGGTTCAACCTCTTTCTGTATGCAATGACAATTGCTATTCAGGGACCAGGAAGAGGAAAATAGAAGGGAAGCCGTTTTGCTGTTATGACTGCATTCCATGTGCAAAAGGGAAAATTTCAAACCAGATAAGTAAGAGCTGCTTTGCGGAAAACTGTTCAGACCCCTTACAGTAACTGTGATTCAAAATGCTAATATTCAAAACTCCTAAGGGGGCTTTTAATGTCATGACTGAATGAATGACATTGTTCATAAATTTAAAAATAAAAGGAATATTTCAGAGAATCTGAAAATAAATGACCTATTCGGGTTGTTGCACATTATTGCTTCTGATTAATGCAGAACAAAACTATGAAAAGATAAGCCTAATGAAAACCTTTTTCTGTTGTAGGATGAGGGATTTTCCCAAGAAAGATAGAAGAGAGTGAGAGATTGAAGGGAGGGAGAGGAAGAAGGGGAAGGTGGAGAATATGAATAAAAGAGATATCCTAGTATACTTACAGCATGGCACTAAATCAGGGGTGAAATGCTACCGGTTCAGCCAAACTGGTAGAGATGACAGTGGGTGGCTCAGAGAACCAGTAGCGACAGCAGCGTGAGGCTCTGCCCACCCGCCCGGTCATTGTTACTTCCTGGTTAAAACAGGAAGTAACCAGGAAGGGTAAAAAACCAGTTTTTTTTACCCTCTGCGCATGCACTGAAAGGTTTGCATATGTGCCGAGGGTCCATGCACGCACGTGCCCTTCTGAACCGGTAGAGAAGGTAAGTAGATTTTACCCCTGCACTAAATATACTGTACATTAAACAGACATTTTTAATACATCTCATTAATCAGCTCTTCTATCAATTAACTATCTGTTCCCCTATATTACTATTTCTAGAAATGGATCTTAATACTTTCTTGTTCCAGATGCAGTTGATTGTTTCCAATGTTCAGAAGATCAATATCCAAACAAGACTCAAAATCTCTGTATTCTGAAAACAACAACCTTCCTGTCTTACAGTGAGCCACTGGGAATCACCTTGGCCACTGTAAGTCTCTTCTTTTCCTTCATCACAACTTTGATTCTGTGTATCTTCATTAAAGAACAGGACACACCCATAGTCAAAGCCAACAACAGAAATCTTACCTATATTCTTCTCATTGCCCTCCTCCTTTCCTTTCTTTGCAGCTTACTCTTCATTGGGAAACCTGACCAAATGAAATGTCTGTTGCGACAAACTGCTTTTGGCATCATCTTCTCCGTGGCCCTTTCTTGCATTTTGGGGAAAACAACCATTGTTGTTATTGCTTTCATGGCCACTAAGCCAGGCTCCAAAATGAGGAAATGGGTGGGGAACAGGTTGGCCAAAGGTATTATCCTATCTTGCTCCATAGCACAATTCACCATTTGTATAGTATGGTTGATAATTTCTCCCCCATTCCCAGATTTAGACATGCACTCCATGACTGAAGAAATTGTCTTGGAATGTAATGAAGGTTCAGCCATCTTGTTTTACCTTGTCCTTAGCTTTATGGGGTTCTTGGCTTCTACCAGCTTCACAGTGGCCTTTCTAGCCAGGAAGTTACCTGACAGCTTTAATGAAGCCAAATTTATCACCTTCAGTATGTTGGTCTTTTGTAGTGTTTGGATATCGTTTGTTCCAACCTACTTGAGTACAAAGGGAAAATATATGGTGGCTGTGGAGATCTTCTCAATTTTGGCTTCGGCAGCTGGGTTACTGGGCTGCATCTTTTTCCCCAAATGCTATATTATTATTTTTAGACCTGATTTGAATACGTAGGGACAGTTAATAAAGAAATGATTCAGACTTTGTTTATTGGTGTGGTGCATTAAGTGTTTCCCTGATTGCAACAATAAATGTGGGATTCATTTCGTGCCAGAATTGTTGATTTAGTACCATATAGTTAAACATATAATAATCATTTCAACACAAATTTCTATCAAAAATCTCTCACATATATTGAAGAGAAAAATTCATATGAACAAATCTATGACAAAATTCTATCAATTAACACTAATTCTGGTTCTCTTAGGAAGAATTTTCTAAGTGGAACAAATACTGCATCTCAGATTTTAAAAATATGGAATTTTTCAGCAGTTACAGTATTTAGTGGGCATGGCATTGGAAATAATATTTGAGGAATTTTTCATTATTCCTCTACTAAGTGGATTGGAGAAAATTTCTCATCGATGAAAAATATTTCAGTCTCTAATGTAATCCAAATAATACATTTCAGTTCCCGAAGATCTCAGTAATTGGAATGGAAATTACTAATAGAAGCTTCTGTTTCCCTTAAAGCCCTTGTTCAACAAAACCTGAATTATACATTTAACCTTTGAGTTGGAAAACTGACCAACGAAACACCTACAGAAGAGTTTTAATGCATTGCTTATTATTTTCAAACATAGCAGGTTTTAGTAAGTAAGTTTACTTAGTAAATTTCTTCTCAGATTTGTAAAACATGCTTTGATCGGAACCTTTCAGAATATACTATGTAGATACTTATCAACTCAGTTTTGAATAATGGCACTGCTGCTTGAAATCTGTAAAAACTCCCATGGTTTACTGATAACATTGAGATAGTTACCACCCAATCCTGAAATATGCCTCTAATATTTGTTGTGCATTTCTGGGCAGATGCAATACATCTAGGCATAGAGAAGACCTCATCTATCTCATCTTGATAGGGTAAAGTTTTGGCTTCAAACCATTTGCGTGAGCAGCTGTTGAAATATGAAAGTTACGATTGGTCAACACTGTCCATATAAACAATGGACTTTGGATTCGACAACTGTGCCACCCTTACCATCAAATGGAGAATAGTAGTGAAAACTGAAGGAATCAAGATGTCCTATAGAAATAGCATAAAAGGTAAAGGTAAAGGTTCCCTCACACATACGTGCTAATCGTTCCTGACTCTAGGGGGCGGTGCTCATCTCCGTTTCAAAGCCGAAGAGCCAGTGCTGTCAGAGGACATCTCCGTGGTCATGTGGCTGACATGACTAAATGCCAAAGGCGCATGGAACGCTGTTACCTTCCCACCAAAGGTGTTCCCTATTTTTCTACTTCCATTTTTACACACTTTTGAACTGCTAGTTGGCAGAAGCTGGGGCAAGTAACGGGCGCTTTCTATCAACAAGCTCAGCATCATAGCCACTGAGCCACTGCGTCCCCTAGAAATAGCATACAAAATGCTAATAATATTACAATAGCTGTGCACCCAAAATAAACATAGTGGTGATAAATATGCACATCAGCCAAAATTCAAACACCGCCAATACTTTAGCTTATTATTTCATTTTAGAGTAATTAAAGAGAGAGACACCTTTAAAGAGTGAGATCCAAATTTAATTCAATTATTTTGATTAATTTGTTGTTTAATTAATGATGAATGACATTTCTATTTGAATTTATCTATTTTAATAAAAGAGGAACTAATGATGACATGATAGCAGTGTTCCAATATCTAAGGGATTGCCACAAAGAAGAGGTAATCAATCTGTTTACCATTGCTTCTCAATGGTAAAAGCAATGAATGTCTTGCATCCAGAAGAGTCAAAAGTTGAAAGGTTATATGTCAGAAAACATGGGTAGTTAGTGACTTACATATTGAGGGCTACATATTCTTTTAATTTCCAGCAGTACTCATAATAGGACAAGGGAACTATTGAAGGGAATCATGCATTCAGATTACTCTACTTGACTAGTTCAAATTTACCAAAGCATGAGGAAGAAATTTCATCAATAGGGAGGAACATCAGGATTTACACTGGTTGGTCCATGTTTTGCTGTCCCTTTTTTACCTGTATTGATAGCAGGTAAGATGCTTTCTGACTAGGATCTAATCCTGGTGATTTTTGTACTTCATAAAGGGAGTACAGATTTAACAAGGTAACTAGTATCCCATCCACTTACAGAATTACATAATAACATAGTTGGAACGGACCTTGGAAGCTTTCAAGTTCAACCTCCCTATATCATTCCGGACAAATGGCTGTCACAATCTCTTCAATAGTGGAGAATCCACAATTTCTGGAGGCAAGCCATTACACTGATAAATTATTCCTACTATCAGAAAAATTCTCCCTAATTCTAGGTTGGATCTCTCTTTGTTAAGCTTCCATCATTACTTCTTATCTTGTCTTTTGGTGCTTTGGAGACTAGGTTGACCCTCTCTTCTGTGTGACAGCCATTGAAATATTTGGAAGACTGCTATTATGTTACTCCTAGTCCAGTGGTGAAATCTGAACCATTTTGCTACCAGTTCACTGGCTGCACATGCGCACTGAGTGCCAAACGCACACTCTGTATGTGTGTGCACATGCATAGTATGCATCAAAAGGATGCATGGGAAGGTAAGTAGAAGCAATTAGCTGTGGGGATTAGCTGTAGCATGCAATGCTAGAAAGCAGGATTTCCTGCTTTCTAGCAAAGCTAAACTGCGCTGCACAGCTGATCCACCCCACTGTTCTACTTACCTTCCCAAGCCTCCTTTGGTGTGTGCTGTGCGTCCACGCACATGCAGTATGCACCAAAAGGAAGCTTGAGAAGGCAAGTAGAACAGTGGGGTTGGGGGTGTGATCAACTATGCAGCGCAGTTTAGCTTTGCTAGAAAGCAGGATTTCCTACTTTCTAGCAAAGCTAAACCCCGCTGCACAGCTGATCGTCGGAAATACCAGTTCAGAGGAACCAGTAGCTTTTTTAAACTACCGGTTCACTCGAACCGGTAGTTTTTATCACTTCCGGTTTGCCCGAACTGGAGCGAAACGGTAGCATTTCACCCCTGCCCTAGTCCCTCTCTTCATTAGACTAGACATTACCAATTCCTGCATGTTTAAGCCTACAGTCTCCTAATCATCTTTGTTTTTCTTTTCTGCATTCTCAACATCTTTTTGGTACCATGGTGACCAAAACTGGATGCAGTATTCCAAGTGAGGTCCTACTAGTATGGCATAAAGTGATAGTAACACTATCCCTCTTTTGATGCAGTCTAGTACTTCTAGTCGAAATCCTTGCTCAAGCAGGAGACCCTATACAATTTGAGACAAGTAGCTGTCCAGTCTCTTCTTAAAAACCTGCATTGTTGGAGCCCCCACAACTAGTGGACGCAAGTCGTTCCACTGATTAATTGTTTTCACTGTTAGGAAGTTTCTCTTAAATTCCAAGTTGCTTCTCTCCTTGATTAGTTTCCATCCATTCTTTCTTGTCCTGCCCTCTAGTGCTTTGGAAAATAAGATGACCACCCGCTTCTTTGTGGCAGCCTCTCAAATACTGGAATACTGCTATTGCTACTGCTTCTTTTCTCTAGATTAGCCATACCCAGTTGCTATAACCATTCTTAATAGGTTTTAGTCTCCAGGCCTTTAATCATCCTAGTTGTTCTTCCCTGCACTTTTTCCAAAGTTTCAACATCTTTTTTGAATGGCAAATGCTATGCTGGACATCTGTACAATAAACACCTAAATTAGATTACAACTGAGAATATTTTAGCTGAGGAACTGGTCAGTTTTGAAGCAAGCTATTCCTGTTTGGACCATGCTCCATTAATAGAAAAATACACCTTTAGAACATGTTCAGGTCCTTATACTCTCTTTATTGATCTCAGCTATATCTGTCAACTAGTATCCAGACCTAAATTATGGAGGATTTGGAATAATTCCTAGATAGATAGATAGATAGATAGATAGATAGATAGATAGATAGATAGATAGATAGATAGATAGATAGATGATAGATAGATAGATAGATAGATAGATAGATAGATAGATAGATAGATGATAGATATTTTTTCTAATCTACAGGTATGGCCAAAAGTGTGATGAAATAGACATTAACATTATGCAATGGAAATTCCCATAAGAATAGGTCTCAGATAAGGTTGTCTTCTGGCACCTTTATTTAATCTGTTTATTGATCATCTTGTAGCAAAATTGATTAATCCAGCTAGTCATCCTCCAAAATTGGAAAGTTAAGCATGTTTCAATTCTCTTCTAAGCTGATGACCTAGTACTTCTTTTATATATACAGACTGATTTGAAACAGGGTTCTTTGTACTTATTTATTACTGCAAAGAAATGTCCAAAAATGTTATTCTGGAACTAAATTAAAGCTACCTGTGAGGCCCTCTAAGATGTGTGGGTGGAAATAACGTAAAACAGCTTAAAATCTTCAGCTATTTGGGTATCTATGAGTCACGAAGCAAGTACAAAGTACATTCTGAATATGTTATGCTTAAAGCACAACTCTTCAGTCTTTCTATTTCACAAAATTTGCTCAATTTTTATCCAGCCTATCCAAGTCTTTCAGCCTAGGTTTCAGCCAGTGGTGGGATTCAAATAATTTAACAACAGGTTCTGTGGGCGTGGTTAGGTGGGCATGGCTAGGTGGCCATGTGACTGGGTGGGCATGGCTGGGTGGGCATGTGACTGGGTGGGCATGGCCAGGTGGGCATGTGGCTGGGTGGGTGTGGTTTTTACTTTTGCTTTGTTCTTATTTTCTTTCAGAGTTAGTATTTTAACTTTGGAAGTAAAATGAAAAAAAATTAGGTTGCAAAGTTCATCGAAGTTAAGCGGTGTTTACTGAGAATGGCTAAACATGCTAACTTTTGACATGTTGTGAAGAAACTACTACTTTAAGGAAATCATGCCCTGAACCTATTGCATTAAATATAGTGATTAACCCTTCTTTACTTCTCAAGAGAATCCTAACAGCCAGATTAAAACCCATTCCTTAATATCAGCTCAGAAAAACAGGGATGGAGGTAGAGGCATAATGAAGGAGTCCTGTATTTCAACTTGAATGCTTATTGGCTACATTTTATGTTCTATTAAGGAGTGGCTGGTGAATGGAGATCCCGGTCCTCAAAACCTGAATGGTAGGATAAAAATTACTGCTGAGTGTTTTAAACAGCTACATTTTACATTGAGATGTTGATCTTTATTGCAGTGGTTTTAGAGATTTTTCCTAAGGTGATACCCATTTATCTTCTGCCCGTCTGCAACATCAGTAGTATTCCTCTTCCAAGTGTTCACAAATATTATCAGCCTGGAGATCTCATCATTTCTGCCATCATTTATCAGATCATTTTTTTTTCATCTGAGATCACTTTTCAAAGTCTTCCTTCTCATGAATTGCTTGATCAGTATCTGTAAGTATTTTCATCATTGCCTTCAACCCTCATCTTCAAGGGTATCTTATAGATGATATATTTTAGTTGTATGTTCCTTCTTTCACATTGGTGCTATTCTATTGCTTATTCTACTGATGTTAGCAATTGTCATATTTAGTTCCTTCTAATAATAATAATAATAATAATAATAATAATAATAATAATAATAATAATAATAATACTAATAATAATAATAATAATAATAATAATAATAATAATAATAATAATAATTTTATTTCTATACCGCCCTTCTCCCGAAGGACTCAGGGCGGTGTACAGCCAATTTAAAAACACAAGACACAACAATAATTAAAAATTAAAATAATTAAATAGATTTGGCCGATTTAAAACCCCAAAAATTAAAATACCCCAATTTAAAATTATTATATTGACAGCCCTGCCTGGCGGAACAACAGGGTCTTCAGTGCGCAGCGGAACACCCGGAGGTCGGAGATCTTACGTATTTCCGGGGGCAGTTCATTCCACAGGGTTGGGGCTCCCACAGAAAAGGCCCTCCCCCTGGGTGTCGCCAGCCAACATAACTTGGCTGATGGCACCCTGAGGAGACCCTCTCTGTGGGAACGGACTGGTCGGTGGGAGGCTATTGGTGGCAGAAGACGGTCTCGAAGGTACCCGGGTCCTGTGCCATGGAGCGCTTTAAAGGTGGTAACCAATACCTTGAATCGCACCCGGAAGACCACTGGGAGCCAGTGCAGCTCACGCAGGAGGGGTGTCACGCGGGCACAACGAGGTGCGCCCATAACCACCCGCGTGGCCGCATTCTGGACCAGCTGGAGCCTCCGAGTGCTCTTCAAGGGGAGCCCCATGTAGAGAGCATTACAATAGTCCAGCCGGGAGGTGACAAGGGCATGAGTGACCGTGCGCAAGGCGTCCCGGTCCAGAAAGGGCTACAACTGGCGGATCAGGCGAACCTGATAAAAGGCCCCCCTGGCCACGGCCGTCATATGCTCTTCTAAAGACAGCCGTGCGTCCAGGAGGACACCCAGATTGCGAGCCCTCTCTGTGGGGGGCAAAGATTCACCCCCAGTAGTCAGCGATGGCACCTGCTGACTATATCGGGACGCCGGTAGCCACAGCCACTCGGTCTTGGAAGGGTTGAGTCTGAGCCTGTTCCTCCCCATCCAGACCCGCACGGCCTCCAGGCAGCGAGACATCACATCAAGGGCATCGTTGGGGTGGTCTGGGGTGGAGATGTACAGCTGAGTATCATCAGCGTACAGGTGACACTTCACCCCAAAACCACGGATGATCTCACCCAGCGGCTTCACATAAATGTTGAACAGAAGAGGCGAGAGGACCGACCCTTGTGGCACTCCCCATGCGAGATGCCTCGAGGTCAACCTCTGCCCCCCTGCCAACACGAACTGCGAGCGGCCGGAGAGGAAGGAAGAGAACCACCGCAAAACGGTGCCCCCTACTCCTAACCCCTTCAACCGCTGCAGCATGATACCATGATCGATGGTATCAAAAGCCGCTGAGAGATCTAATAGGACTAGGACAGAGGAGCAATCCCTGTCCCGGGACCTCCAGAGATCATCCACCAACGCGACCAATGCCGTTTCTGTGCTGTGCCCCTGCCTGAAGCCCGACTGGTACGGGTCTAGATAGATAGCTTCATCCAGGTGCCCGGGCAGTTGTCGTGCCACCACACTCTCAACAACCTTCGCCACAAAACGAAGGTTGGAGACCGGACGATAGTTAACTAATTCAGCCGGGTCCAGGGAAGGCTTCTTGAGGAGGGGCCTCACCACCGCCTCTTTCAAGGCGGCAGGAAAGGCACCCTCACTCAGAGAAGCAGTTATAATCCCCTGGAGCCAGCCTCGTGTAACTTCCCGGGAGGCCAGTACCAACCAGGAGGGACACAGGTCCAATAAACATGTGGCGGCACTAATCCTACCCAGAACCCTGTCCACATCCTCGGGAGTCACAGGATAAAACTCCTCCCAGTTAACATTCTCAAGACCTGCCCCGGTCTCCTCCCGTGGACTCATCCAATCGGAGTCCAAGCCATCCCGAATCCGAGCGACTTTATCATGCAGGAATTGCACAAAGTCCACAGCTCGACCCTGCAAGGGATCCTCCCGCACTCCCCCCCGAAGAAGGGAGTGGGTCACCCTAAACAGGGCGGCTGGGCGGTTCTCTGCAGATGCGATAAGAGTGGAAAAATGGTTAGATTTTGCCGCTTTTATCGCCACTAGGTAGGTCTTGATATAAGACCTCACCTGTGTCCGGTTGGAATCAGAATGACTAGTCCTCCAAATGCTCTCTAGGCGTCTTTTCCGACGCTTCATCTCTCTCAGCTCCTCAGAGAACCAAGGAGCCAATTGAGATCGGCATCGGGTCAGAGGCCGCAAAGGCACGACACGATCCAAAGCTCCGGCGGCCGCACTCTCCCAGGCGGCCACCAGCTCTTCAGTCGAGTCGTGTGTCAGAGTCTCAGGAAACGGCCCAAGCTCCGTCAGGAACCTTTCAGGATCCATCAGGCGCCTGGGACGGAACCATTTAGTCGGTTCCGTCTCCCTGCGGCAGGGGGAAGCGGTAGGAAAGTCCAAGTGAAGGAGCGAATGATCTGTCCATGACAAGGGTTTAATGTCTAAGTCCCCTCTACCAAGATCATTCAACCACTGACCAGAGATGAAAATCAAGTCCAGAGTGTGTCCTCCTATGTGAGTGGGGCCTTGAACTAACTGGGTCAGGTCCATGGCCGTCATGGAAGCCATGAACTCCCGAGCCACCTCTGACGTCTCACCCGCGGATGGAAGGTTGAAATCCCCCATGACAACAAGTCTGGGGGTATCCACCGCCACCCCGGCGATGACGTCGAGTAGCTCGGGTAGGGTCGCTGCCACGTGGCAGGGAGCCAGGTACGCAGTCAGCAAACCCATCTGCACCCCACGGCCCCACTTCACAAAGAGGGACTCACATCCGGCTATCTGAGGAACAGTGGTCTCCCTCGGACAAAGACTCTCCCTAATAATCACCGCCACTCCCCCACCCCTCCCCTGGGCCCTTGGCTGATGAAATGTACAAAAACCTGGTGGGCACATTTCAACGAGGGGGACCCCCCCCTCTTGGCCCAACCAGGTCTCCGTAATACCTGCCAGGTCCGCACCCCCCTCCAATATAAGATCACAGATGAGGGGGGCTTTATTGACAACCGACCTGGCATTACATAACATCAGCCGTGGACCCTGGGCCTGAGACTCTGCACAACCCAGGCCACGAGGCGCGCATTGGGGACCGGAGTGCGCAATTGCTCATAAACAGCGTATGCGCACCCCCGGCACATGATATGGTCCCCTGCACCCGTCATACCTGCCCCTCCCACTCATTATTTCAATTATATTGCCCTTCTTGTTATCCCCCTGCTCCCCGGATAAATTTTCTTTCCTGACCCCTCTGCTGCAGCCAATCAGCCTGTCACCCCACTCAGTAGCTATCTGGACCCCCCCAGGTTCACTTTCACAACCCCCTCCCTTCCTCCCGGGTCCCCTTAAAATTTTCTTTAAAAATTTAAATAAAAAAACCCTCAACCCCCTCTTCGCAGCATGCCATCTCTCGGGATTCCAAAATCCGTCATCAAGATAGGCCCTCGATAGCATGGAGGGCCAGGCCTGCGAGAGGGGGGAGTCTCGCAGCGCAAGGAGTTCGGCGGCTGAGTGCATCAAGAACTGGGAAGGGTGAAGCATCCTCTGGCTGAGGTTCCATAGAATAGTCTAATCGTCCTAGGGCATGGAGAGGCAGCAACTCAAGGCATGGGAAAAACTGGGCTCCACTGTCCTCTCACGACAGTGGAAGAAGTCTCGTGCCTTTTCAACAAAACTCAGAAGGTGCTCTCTCCAGGCCATCCTCTCACGATGGCTAGCCGATGGAGTTGGCTATGGAGAGATTCAATAGTCTATCCACTCTGGTAGGGAAACAGCAGTTGAACCAGACTCCCTCAGAATCCATATCAGAATTGTCCATTCTCCACACCATCAAGGGCATAGGTGGAATAGAGCCAGTCTAGAAGGCAGAATAGTAAACCCGGGGAACAGATGACACATGGAAAGCAATGAAGGGAGATGGCTTGCAAGGCAGAAAGTAGCTGGGGTGGTGACCATGATAAGGCCTATACAGGCCAACAAAAAAAGGGGGGGGGAATGGCCTGAGGCAGCCCAAGGCCAACCCTCGGCCGTCTTCCAACCACTCCCACTCCCCAGATCTTCCAGGTCTTCCAGCATTTTTTACCCCCAGTCTACAGCCCCAGTCTCCAATGGGGCCTCCGGATTCCTGCAGCAAAGTGGGACAGCAGAAATAGGCTGCCCCCTAGCAGGTCCGGGGTTTCAAAATAGAAGCCAGCAGCCTCTCACCATAGCGTCCTCTTCGGTAGCAGCCAGCTGCCGCTCCCTCGCCTCCGCCATCGTCCAGCGGCCGCCGACCGCCCTGCACCCACTGCCAGCGCCGGCGCCGCTTCCACCATGGCTCCCACCATACTCCAGGGTCCCCAGGAGCCTCAGAAAGCCCCGGAGAGGCCAGGAATCCAGGGGAGCCACCGCATTGCCGCCGCCGCACCGCAGAGCTGCCGCCGCCGTCAGTCCATGCCGGAGGCCGAGAAAAGCGCCGCCAGTCAAATCGCTACCAACGTCACCCCGCGGAGCCTTCAGCAGCCGTTTTTTTCCCTCGCCCCGATGTTCCGGAGGGCAAAAAGCCCCTCAATGGGTCGGGGGAAGATTCCTCTCTCTAGGACTGGGGGCCATGGTGGACAATCGCCCCAGGAACCTCCCGAAATTGCCAGGAATCACCCCATCTACCGGGAGCATCTCAGGCTGGATTCTCCATCTTGGACATGCGCAGATAAAAAGAATGAAGCAACGACCTGTTATCATATTTTGCCCAATTTTTCTGAATATGGACAAAGAAGAAGGATTGGAATAATTATAGTGGAAGGTCTCTGAAGGTGATCCACAAAGATACCATGGATAAGGAATGAAATGCCTCTGTGAAATTCAAAGTAATCTACACTCACTCCATCAAGGTAGTACAGACATTATGGTGAATGAAGATGACATAGTTCCATAATTTGTATTTATTTGTATTTATTGAATTTGTATACCGCCCTACTCCCGAAGGACTCAGGGCGGTGAACAGCCATAAAAATAAAACATGAAAGTACAAAATTTAAAATTTAAAATAGAGATAAAACAAATTAAATAAATTTGGCTGAACCATATTTAAAACCCCAATAATTTAAAACCAAATTTAAAATTCCCATTTAAAAGCGGAGAAGTTTAGGTCAGGCCGGCTTGCTGGAATAGGAACGTCTTAAGCGTGCGACGGAAGGTACGCAGATCCGGAATCCTCCGTATCTCGGGGGGGAGCTCGTTCCAGATAGTAGGTGCCCCCACAGAGAAGGCTCTCCCCCTGGGGGCCGCCAGTCGACATTGTTTGGCCGACGGCACCCGGAGGAGCCCCTCTCTATGGGAGCGTACTGGTCAGTGGGAGGCTATTGGTGGTAGCAGGCGGTCCCGTAAATAACCAGGTCCTAAGCCATGGAGCGCTCTAAAGGTGATAACCAAAACCTTGAAGCGCACTCGGAAGACCACCGGGAGCCAGTGCAGCTCGCGCAGGAGGGGCGTTACATGGGAGCGCCACGTCGCTCCCATCACCACCCGCGCGGCTGCACTCTGCGCCAGTTGGAGCCTCCGAGTGCTCCTCAAGGGGAGCCCCATGTAGAGAGCATTACAGTAGTCCAGACGGGAGGTGACGAGGGCATGAGTGACCGTGCGTAACGAGTCCCGATCCAGAAAGGGACGCAACTGGCGGATCAGGCGAACCTGATGAAAAATCCTCCCGGTCACGGCCGTCAAGTGCTCTTCTAAAGACAGCCGTGAATCCAGGAGGACACCCAAGTTGCGAGCCCTCTCCGTGGGGGCCAATGCTTCGCCCCCAATAGTCAGCGATGGCACCAGCTGACTATATCGGGACGTCGGAAACCACAGCCACTCGGTCTTGGATGGGTTGAGTCTGAGCCTGTTTCTCCCCATCCAGATCCGTACGGCCTCCAGGCACCGGGACATCACTTCAAGGGCATCGTTGGGGTGGTCTGGGGTGGAGATGTACAGCTGGGTGTCGTCAGCGTACTGATGGTACTCCACCCCAAAACCACAGATGATCTCACCCAGCGGCTTCACATAAATGTTGAACAAAAGGGGCGAGAGGACCGATCCTTGTGGCACCCCACATATAAGGGGCCTCGGGGTCGACCTCTGCCCCCCTGTCAACACAGACTGCGACCGGTCGGAGAGAAAGGAGGAGAACCACCGTAGTACGGTGCCTCCCACCCCCAACTCTTCCAACCGGTGCAGCATGATACCATGGTCGATGGTATCAAAAGCCGCTGAGAGATCTAATAGGACCAGGACAGAGGAACAACCTCTGTCCCGAGCCCTCCAGAGATCATCCACCAACGCGACCAATGCCGTTTCCGTGCTGTACCCAGGCCTGAAGCCCGACTGGAACGGATCTAGATACGTCGTTTCATCCAGGTACCGGGGAAACTGTCGTGCCACCACACTCTCAACAACCTTCGCAACAAAGCGAAGGTTGGAGACTGGACGATAATTAGCCAATATTGCCGGATCCAGGGAAGGCCTCTTGAGGAGAGGTCTCACCACCGCCTCTTTCAAGGCGGCGGGAAAGACACCCTCACTCAATGAAGCATTTATAATCCCCTGGAGCCAGCCTCGTGTCACCTCCCGGGAAGCCAGCACTAACCAGGAGGGGCACGGGTCCAACAAACATGTGGTCGCATTCAGTCTACCCAGAATCCTGTCCACGTCCTCAGGGGTCACAGAGTCAAACTCATCCCAGATAACATTCTCAGGACCTGCCTCCGTCATCCCCACTGGATCTACCCAGTCGGAGTCCAGATCTTCCCGAATCTGAGTGATTTTGTCATACAGATACTGAACAAAGTCCTCGGCTCTTCCCTCCAAGGGGTCCTCCCTCGCTTCCTGGTGGAGCAGGGAGCGGGTCACCCTAAACAGGGCGGCCGGGCGGTTATCTGATGACGCAATAAGAGCAGCAAGATGAGTACATTTCGCTGCTTTTATCGCCACTAGGTAATTCTTAATATGAGATCTTACCAGTGTCCGGTAAGATTCAGTGCGACTGGCCCTCCAACTACTCTCTAGGCGTCTTTTCCGGCGCTTCATCTCCCTCAGCTCCTCGGTAAACCAAGGAGCCAGGTGAGATCGGCGCCGGGTCAGAGGCCGCAAAGGCACGACTCGATCCAGAGCTCCAGCGGCCGCCCTATCCCAGGCGGCCACTAAGTCTCCAGTCGAGGCGTGAGCCAGGACCTCAGGCATTGGCCCAAGCTCCATCTGGAACCTATCAGGTTCCATCAGGCGCATGGGGCGGTACCATCTTATCGGTTCCGCCTCCCTGCGGCGGGGAGCAGCGGTTCGAAGATCAAGGCGGAGGAGAGAGTGATCCGACCATGACAAGGGCTCGATGGCTATGTCCCCTATCTCGAGATCACTCAGCCACTGTCCAGAGACAAAAATCAAGTCCAGTGTGTTTCCCCCCATGTGCGTAGGGCCATGAATTAGCTGGGTCAGATCCATAGCCGTCATGGAAGCCATGAACTCCCGAGCCACCTCAGACGTCTCACCCACGGACGGCAGGTTGAAATCCCCCATGACCCCCATAATAAGCTAAAACTGACTTGAAATTATTTGAGAAGATCAAGGCTGTATAGATGTCTCTAAAATAGGATTCCCCCATCTTCTATATTACTTACAAAAAATTGTTTGATAATCATCTTACATTTATTTCTTTAAACAACAGATTAGGTACTTGTTCCAAGTAGATATTCAATGGACCCTTTTCCCAATAAGGTCTACTTAGTTAGCCAAGAATAATAAGAATCAATAGGGGATGCAGTGGCTCGGTGGCTAAGACACTGAGCTTGTCGATCGAAAGGTTGGCAGTTCAGCAGTTCGAATCCCTAGTGCCGCGTAACAGGGTGAGCTCCCGTTACTTGTCCCAGCTTCTGCCAACCTAGCAGTTTGAAAGCACATAAAAAATGCAAGTAGAAAAAATACGGACCACCTTTGGTGGGAAGGTAACAGCATTCTCTGCACCTTTGGCATTTAGTCATGCCGGCCACATGACCACGGAGACATCTTCGGACAGTGCTGGCTCTTCGGCTTTGAAACAGAGATGAGCACCACCCTCTAGAGTCAGGAACGACTAGCACATATGTGCAAGGGGAACCTTTACCTTTACCTTAATAAGAATCAAACAAAGACAACCTTGTGTTCAGCACCATGTATACATATTTGAAGTCCATAATATAACAAAATAATCAAATTAAATGAAGAAGCCGCTGCCAAGCTTCTGCCAGCTGACTTACTTTGACATTGGAGCTTACATTGAGGCAAACCTTATTGATTTTATACATGCAATTACATGAGTTTTCTTTCACAGAGAAATTCAAAGTCTTCTATGCCATCTTCCCCACCATTCTTTTCATGAGCTGAAAACTGCTATGTAAGCCATGCAGATGACTTAAAAATAAACTACATGAGTTTTGATTCAACTTGTACTTTATCTTTTATTTCATCCACAAATGAAGCAGAAATCTCTCAGAGGCATTTGAGAAGCTACTTCAATTTTTCACAGGTCTTTGGTGGAATATCTGAACTGATTTACAACCTATGAAATTAAGACAAAACTCAAATTTAAGCTAATTGTGGATTGTTCTGTCACTAACATATAACATATATGTTATATATGTTATATATGTCATATAACAAATACAACATATAACATATAACTGCTGCTCCCCCTTCACTTGACTCTTCTTTGGGATGTTCCTGCAAATGTTACATCCTGCAAAAGCAATTTTACCATAAATCTGATATTCATTAGATTAAGACACCTAAAAAGAGATCATAGACATGGGTTGCAATTCTTCTTTTTCTAACTAACACTAGTTAGGTCATTTGAAACTCCTTATTGAAACTCATACATTTTGGACTATCATTTGGTAACTATAGTAGTCCAGGAGTTCATAAAAGCAACATTAATTGTGATGTTGATGGTGTGATTCCAAGACCACTCTTTGAATACTGCATCCCAGTTTGGTCACCTCAATGCAAAAAAAGTTGTTGAGACTCTAGAAAGAGTACAGAGAAGAGCAACAAAGATGTTTAGGGGACTGGAGGCTAAAAAATATGAAGAACGGTTGCAGGAGTTAGGTATGTCTAGTTTAATGAAAAGGACTAGGGGTGACATGGTAGAAGTTTTCCAATATCTAAGGGGCTGTCACAAAGAAGAAAAAGTTTCTCCAAAGCACCTGAAAGTACAACAAGAATCAATCAATAGATCTAGAACTAAGGAGAAATTTCCTGATAGTTACAACAATGAAGCAGTGAAACAAATTGCCTCCAGAAGTTGTGAATGCTCCAACACTGAAAGTTTTTATGAAGAGATTGGACAACCATTTGTCTGACATGGTATAGTGTTTTCTGTCTGAGCAGGGGGTTGGACTAGAAGACCTCCAAGGCACCTTCCAATTCTGTTATTCTGTACTCTGTATGGTGTAAAGCAAGAAAAGGGATCTGCTGTTAGATTCTAAAGAAAGCATATAACAATGTCCCAAAAGTACTTTTTCTTTTCAAGAGGCAACTGGACTTTCTGGTTTTTCTTTGAAGACATCTAGCTTCTCATCTAAGAAGCTTCTTCTTCTTCTTAAAAAAAAAAAAAAGCACCTTTGAGGCAACTATGACTTGGATCACTGAGAATTTCCGTAGACATATACCAATTTGTTTTATTATTCCCACTGAAGGTTCCTTATTCATATTTACCAACACACTTTGGCTGTGGAATTTGCTGTAAAAGAGATCAATGAACATACTAGAATTTTACCCAATGTCACCCTTGGTTTCCACATCACTACTGACAATTCTCTGGAAAGCACAACATTTCTTTTAGCAATGGAACTTCTCTCTACAAGAGACAGATTTATCCCAAACTACAAGTGTGATATCCAGAACAGTGCAGTAGCTGTGATAGGAGGACCACAGAGAAAGACCTGTCTCAACATGGCAATTATATTGCACAACTATAAGTTTCCACAGGTGAGATACAAATATATTGTAGATTAAAATAGGAGAAATTATTATTTATTTCATCAAGCCAAAGAATACAGAATACGGACTTTATTCCTGATGTCATTTCATATATTAATTTCAGATGTCATTTCAGACAGTAGTGTGATAGAACTAAAGTACTATAATTTAACTTCTTCTTCTGATAATATTTGGAAAGGTTTATTAACATAATGTAGCTATTTTAAGATGGAATATGCCTCCTACTTCCTTCATCAGGTCTCCTTCATCAGGTCTTCAATGATTGCTTCTTTTCTGCCTATTCTCCATTATTTCTCCTCTGTTGTCCATCACCCCATTCTCTGCTCATTTACAATCCCAAAGGCCAGTGGTGGGATTCAGCCAGTTTGCACCACTTCGGGAGAACTGGTTGTTAACTTTCTGAGCAGTTTGCTGAACTGGTTGTTGGAAGAAATCATTAGAGCAGAAAACTGGTTGTTAAATTATTTGAATCCCACCACTGCCAAAGGCACCTCACAATACTTTTTCTCAGAAATAACTCAAATGCTTGAAATCTTGAGCAAAGAAGCTGATCAATTTATTAGATCAGAAGGAAATAGTCATCTCTACTGTTCTTTATTGCTGATCATATAACTCTAAGCTCCAAGATTGGAATTATTTCTTTGATAAAATCCTTTATTTCAAATTATTTCTTTGATGAAATCTATTATCCCCCCCCCCCATGTATTTAGATCACATATGGATCAGCTCCCATGATGAATAATGAAGCAGATGCAGGTTTTTTCACTTGGATGTTCCCAAATGAGATCCATCAGTTTAATGGAATACTACACTTACTATTACAGTTTGGATGGACCTGGGTTGGGATAGTTTTTATGGATGAGGAGAGTAAACAGAGGTTCATTCAACAATGGCTTTCCAAGTTTTCTGAGAAAGGAATCTGCTTTGACTTTATGGAATGTATCAACCAAATGAAGTATGGTAATGAAGCTGCTGAAATGATTGAAGAGACAGATAAAGTTTATCAAGTCATCATGGGGAGTACTGTCAGTGTAGTAATCTTGAAAGGTGAAATTTGGACCATCATGACTTTGAGAATAATGATCTGTTTGTTAGATTCTGAGGATATTCCCAAGGAGAAAAAATCCAAAATTTGGATCATGACAGCCCAGATGGAATTCACCTCCATCCTGATTCAAAGACAGTTTCCCCTTGATTTTCTCCATGGTGCTCTTTCCTTTGCAATTCACTCAAAGGAAGTGATAGGGTTCCAACAATTTATTCAGAACAGAAACCCAAACCTAGAAAAAGACGATGGGTTTATTAGGGATTTCTGGAAAGATGCATTTGAATGCTCATTCTCCAGTGATATTACAGATGGGAATGCTGAAAGGATCTGCACTGGAGAAGAGAAGCCGGAGACTCTTCCTAATTCTGTCTTTGAGACCACCATGAATGCACATAGTTACAGCGCCTACAATGCAGTCTATGCTGTGGCACATGCTCTGAAGGCCATGCGCTCTTCCAAACTCAAAGGGGGTCAAAAAATGGATAAGAGGAGATGGAAGCTCTTCCTCCAATCATCATGGCAGGTAATGTTGGACAATGCAGAGTTCAGGATGGTCATCAGATCATGTCAATTGATCAGAGTAAATGACCTGTTGGGTTTTTCACTTTCAGTTTCACATCAGTTTTTCACATCAGTTTTGTGATAGAATTCTCATTTTAAGTATTTTCAAGTATAATATTTTTGTTAGGCAATAGAGTAAAAATTGCATGTGATGGAGAACATATTTACCTTCCTGTTTTAAATAGCATAGACTGAAGCAAAATTTAACAGCTTATTTTCTTTAAGCATAGTCAAAATTAAAAGGAATAAACTGATATTTGCTGGTATCATTTAAATAATGTTGTCTCTCCTTTCTTTCCTTCCCTTCCCTTTCCCTTCCCTTCCCTTCCCTTCCCTTCCCTTCCCTTCCCTTTCGTCTTCCCTTTTGTCTTTTCTGTAGCTTCACTATTTTCTGCAACAAATCTCCTTTAACAACAGTGCTGGTGAAGAAGTTTCTTTTGGCCACAATGGGGAATTAGTAACTGGATTTGATATTCTCAATTGGGTCACATTCCCAAACAAGTCCTTTCAGAGAGTCCAAGTTGGAAAGATCGACCCCATGGCTTCCCCAGACAAATTTCTCACCATTTCTGCCAAAGATGCTGTTTGGCCCCTTATATTTAACCAGGTATATCTCATTTTTCACTCCTTAGGAAACCATTTAGTGACTGACATATATCAATCAATGCTTAAAAAATAAACATTTGGATCAAGCTACTCAGCAGTCTCAAATAGATGGAAGAGCCTACCAAATCTCTGTTTTGGAAAAATATTTCAAATATATTCTGTCTATCTCTCTGACACTATCTATCTATCTATCTATCTATCTATCTATCTATCTATCTATCTATCTATCTATCTATCCATCCATCCATCCATCCATCAACTATCATCTATCTATTTATCTATTTATCTATTTATCTATTTATCTATCTATCTATCTATCTATCTATCTATCTATCTATCTAGTGCAGTGCCATATGATTGCATACTAGTTATAAAATTCATGGGGAAGGATGTGTAATATTGATTTAGAAACAACATTATAGCCTGGTTCAGTGTAATAATTTCATAAAACCATACTCCCACAAATTCTTAAATTTGTAGATAAAAAGGAACTCTTTTAATATTTGGTGGATATATTTCAATGTAAAGATCTTTTGGAAACAAGAATGTGAGGAAATGGTTAGAATTACCTGTACATAATTAAATATGACCTTTGTTTTCAATGTGCAAATGAACAAACATCATTCAGCTATAAGCAGTCAAATTAAAAATATCTCAGTTTTAAAAATTGAAATTTTTTCCCTATGAAATGTTCATAAATCTTTCAATAAGAGATGTATATGGAAAATGGAAAATTCAACCCAGTTTTAAAAGAGCTATAGCAAATGTAGGACCCCAATTAAAAAAAAATCAAAAGCCAAGGAAAGTATGTTCCAAGGATTTGAGAATTAAAAGCTCTCCCACCACCCACTACTGGTTCTGATTCTTCAGAACAGATCTTCAGAATACAAGGTTTGACTCAATCAATCAATCCATGAATTTAATAGATGTGTCATAAGGAGCAGTTGAGGGATTCAGAGGAAAATTTAAACAGAAATAAATCTAGAAAACCAAACAACAAACTTTGAGTTAGATATAGAGCGTGGGTATGTCTAACTGATGGTTTATTTTTATTTAGCTTATGGCAAATACATGGACTTATAGTAGTTCAAATGTTAATGTCCAGTCCACCCAGCCATTCAAGGACAGGGTGATCTATATTGAAAAAAAATCAGACATTGGGCTGGTGTAAACTCTTGATGGACATCTGGACACAATGTGGTGGATATTTTGTCGAGTAGCACCACAGTCGCACTGAGGGGTAGAGACAAGACCCCACCTAAACGATGAGTCTTAGCAGACACCATGTTGGGTACGGATCCTGTTCAGAGTTGAACAATGCTGGCAAGGAAGGTCAAAACCTGGCACTTTTTGTGTAGGATCATCTACATAACTGCCTGTATCTGGGCATTAAGCAGCCCATTTGGCTTTCCACTGTTTGTTGATGTCAGAATTGTTAGACAGCTGTTGAGCGAGTGCCAGAAAGGACTTCCTGGATTTAAGTGTGCCAATTGATAGATGAGGAAGATCAGCATGCACAGGAAGAAGTGGGTTTCTCATAATTTTGTTGTACTCCTTCACTAAGGCTTCCTGCCTTCCTAGGGCTGGTGGTACAATATGGCTCAAGACAGGGAGCCAGCAAGTAGGAGTAGATTTTATGCAACCACTTATGATCCTCATTGTATCATGACTGATGAAAAGAACTATCATGAAACATAAATTCTTCACTTGAAAGACTCCTTATTTTATTTGTAAACAGACATTACCTCTTTCCATCTGTAACAAGAAATGTCGTCTTGGCCATAGCAAGATAAAAGTGGAAGGGAAATTATCTTGCTGCTATGACTGTAGACGCTGTCCTAAAGGGAAGATAGCAGACCATCTGGGTAAGCAAAGGATATGTCCATATATATAGATATATCAATGGTTTAATAAATATAAATAGGGACTAAATTTTTCATCAGTATTATGGTTGCTGAAATTCTTGAGCTTCGTATCATATTGAATAGTTCAGCAATGAGATATTTGAACTGAATGTTCATAGTTCAGTAATATGTTCGATCATAAAACCATGCAGTTAACTCTAACTAGGAAGATCAATAGATTGCATAGATCTGGATTGTCCTTCTTATGTTTCCTGGAAAATTATAAACAGTGTTTCCAGAAACTAAAATTTGTTGGAAGACTATCTGAAATGCATTCTTTGTATTTTCTTTGTGGAAGTAATGGTAACTTGGCAATTATGTTTTCCCACTGGTTTCTATTTATTTTTGCATTCTATTTCACCTAGAGATATTGACTGATTGCATTATAGAACTTACATGGCCCACTACCTCATATAATGATTGTAGGTGGTTTACCCCAACCCATAAAAACACAAATGAAAACCAAACCATCCTCACCACCAAACACTGGATGACTCAGACTCCTGATTTAACTCCCATCCTAGCCCAACACTTTAAAGACTAGCCAAATACTCCCAGGTTACTGCACGACTGAAAGGACAGGGATCTCTTGAAAGTCAGATTTGTTTATTTATTTATTTATATGCTGCCCATCTTGCTATTCACTGTGAGAAAGTATTTCATAAAGGTAAAGGTTCCCCTTGCACATAGTCATTCCCAACTCTAGGAGGCAATGCACATCTCTGTTTCAAAGCCGAAGAGCCAGCACTGTCTGAAGATGTCTCCGTGGTCATGTGGCCGGCATGACTAAATGCCAAAGGCGCATGGAATGCTGTTACCTTCCCACCAAAGGTGGTCCCTAATTTTCTACTTGCATTTTTTACATGCTTTCAAACTGCTAGGTTGGCAGAAGCTAGGACAAGTAACGGGAGCTCACCCCATTACGCGGCACTAGGGATTTGAACTGCCGACTTTTCGATTGACAAGCTCAGTGTCTTAGCCACTGAACCACCGCACCTCCTTAAAGTATTGCATAGGCATGGGAAAACTACAGAGAAGATACAACTCCAAGATGTCATTAGATGATGGAGGAGTCTAGGGGTGTGCCCAATTAGCTGACGTACTGTGATTGGCAGATAGCCTTGAAGTGAGGTTGGTTTCACCAATCACTTGGCTTGGTGGCATGCAGGGCTTTAAAGGTGATAATCAGGACCTCGAATTGCAACCAGAAATTACCTGGGAGCTAGGGCAGCTCATGCAGAAGTAATGTACTATAACTCAAGTGAGACATGCATTGTGGACCTGTTGCTCTTTCCTAATGGTCTTTGTGTAGAGTGAGTCCAATAACCTAATTGAGAATTCACTAAGGTTAGAGAATGGTATAAAAATCAGGGCATATTGAAATTGAACACTGTAACAAAATATTTTTTTATAGTCCAGTTTTTTTTTATTTATTTATATATAAATGTTTTGAAGACAGTGTATTTTCCAGGCATTTCATTTTACAAAAAAAGAAAATAACAGGGGGTATTTTAGTGCATGTCCTCAAAAGCCCTATTGGGCTTATTATCAAGGGATATCTTATTTTAGGCGAAACAGGGTAAATGTACTGGCATGCTTATAATTATAGACAACATTCATATTTTACATACACATAACAATAATTTTTCTTCATCTCACTTCTACCTCTTATCTCTAACCATTGATAAAATCTACTGTAGCACAGTAGAAGAGAATATAGGTAGCTCAGATTTGAACTGTGCAGTCCTTGGTGTTCTCTGAGTTTTGTTGTTGGCTTGCCAATTTTTCATTATCTTTTTGTTTCTTTTTAGCTTTCTTGTTGTTTTTTTAAAGATGAATAAAAGTGGTTTATCTCTATATAACAAACTAAGCTCAGAGATTACCAACAACTCCACAGTAGCACTGTAGAAGAGAAACTGACATTGCCAGGGCAGGAATCAAATGAGGAGTCTGTTTAGAGTCTCTACATAGTCACAACAAGGTAAGGTCCAACACCCCTTGAATGCCATTGAACCTTATCTAGCCTTACCCAGGTGCAAACCATTTGTTGAAAAGATAATTGTGCAAAGTTTGAGCAATAAATAAATAAATTAGAACCCTTTGAATTTGTACCTTTGAATGCCATTGAACCTTATCTAGCCTTACCCAGGTGCAAACCATTTGTTGAAAAGATAATTGTGCAAAGTTTGAGCAATAAATAAATAAATTAGAACCCTTTGAATTTGTACCTGGTTCTTTGCACCTGACAAGCACATTATAATTTTCATTATGAATTACTTTAAGAAGAAAGCAAACAGAATCCTTATGTAAGTCATAGTAACTTAGTAGATCTAATCTGTGAGTAATGATTGATGCTCAAAGGAATGATTTTATTTTTGTTTCATTCCCCACCCCCTCCAGACTTGGATGATTGTCTCACATGTCCAGAGGATCAATATCCAAACAAAGGTCAGGATAGGTGCCTTCAAAAAACCATAAATTACTTGACTTATCAAGAACCTCTGGGGATTTCTTTGGTAGTGAATGCCATCCTCTTTTCTTTAGTCTCAGCTGTAATTCTGGGGATCTTCATTAAAAACCAGGAAACTCCTATTGTCAAAGCCAACAACAAGAACCTCACTTATTGCCTTCTCAGTGCTCTCCACCTCTCATTCCTTTGCACTTTGCTCTTCATTGGGCAACCTGACCAAGTGAAATGTCTCTTGAGACAAACTGCTTTTGGCATCATCTTCTCTGTAGCTCTTTCTTGTATATTGGGGAAAACAATCATAGTGGTCCTTGCTTTCATGGCCACCAAACCCGGATCCAAAATGAGAAAATGGGTAGGGAAAAGGCTGGCTATCTCTATTGTCCTATCTTGCTCTCTGACACAATTCTGCATTTGTGTAGTGTGGCTTACAATTTCTCCTCCCTTCCCAGATTTTGACATGCACTCCATGGCTGAAGAAATTGTTCTACAATGTAATTTATTTATTTATTTATTTATTTATTAAATTTTTATACCGCCCCCTCTCCCGAAGGACTCGGGGCGGTGAACAGCCAAAATTAAAAACACACAATACAAATATTAAAATACATTAAAACAAAATTAAATTATCTTAGGCTTCTCCAATTTAAAACCCCGTTACCCATAAAATTCACCCAATTAAAAATTTTTTTTAACCCAGCCCGGCTTGCTGAAATAAAAAAGTCTTCAGGGCCCGGCGGAAGGTCCGGAGGTCCGGGATTAGTCGTATCCCTGGGGGCAGCTCATTCCAGAGGGCGGGTGCCCCCACAGAGAAGGCTCTTCCCTGGGGGGTCGCCAGCCGACATTGCCTGACAGACGGCACCCTGAGGAGACCCTCTCTGTGGGAGCGTGTTGACCGGTGGGAGGTTATCGGAGGCAGAAGGTGGTCTCGTAAATAACTGGGTCCTAAGCCATGGAGCGCTTTGAAGATGAGAACCAACACCTTGAAGCGCACTCGGAAGACCACTGGAAGCCAATGCAGCTCGCGCAGGAGAGGTGTCACGTGGGAGCGCCATGCCGCCCCCATAAGTACCCGCGCGGCCGCATTCTGCACCAGTTGGAGCCTCCGAGTGCTCCTCAAGGGGAGCCCCATGTAGAGAGCATTGCAGTAGTCAAGGCGGGAAGTAACGAGGGCATGAGTGACCGTGCATAGGGAGTCCCGATCCAGAAAGGGGCGCAACTGGCGTATCAGGCGAACCTGATAGAAAGCCCCCCTGGCCACGGCCGTCAAATGCTCTTCTAAGGACAGCCGTGCATCCAGGAGGACACCCAAGTTACGCGCCCTCTCCGTGGGGGCCAATGTCTCGCCCCCAATAGTCAGCGATGGCACCAGCTGACTATATCGGGACGCCGGCAGCCACAGCCACTCAGTCTTGGAGGGATTGAGTCGGAGCCTGTTCCCCCCCATCCAGACCCGCACCGCCTCCAGGCACCGGGACATCACTTCAAGGGCATCGTTGGGGTGGTCTGGGGTGGAGATGTACAGCTGGGTGTCATCAGCGTACAGATGAATGAAGTAATGAAGGTTCAATCATTATGTTTTATACAGTGCTTGGCTTTCTGGGGTTCTTGACTGCTATCAGTTTCACTGTGGCCTTCCTAGCTAGGAATTTACCTGACAGCTTCAATGAAGCCAAATTTATCACCTTCAGCATGTTGGTCTTTTGCAGTGTCTGGATATCATTTGTTCCCACCTATCTGAGCACCAAGGGGAAGTACATGGTGGCTGTGGAGATCTTCTCCATTTTGGCTTCTTCAGCTGGATTACTAAATTGCATCTTTGTGCCTAAATGCTATATCATTATTCTAAGACCTGATCTGAATAAGAAGGAGCAACTAATAAAGAAATGAAACTGGTTTTTATATCAGACCCCTGGAATGTAGTCAAGTTGGTAACTTTCAGCATAAAGTTTTGTTTTCTTAAGTTTGGGGTTCTGCAATCGTCCCTCCTTTAGCACAAGATGACATACAAAAAAGTATCTCAGACAATGTTTTCCAAGTTCAATTCAGAACTTAGACAGCTTTTTTCAAATGTTAGATAATTGCTCTGAGCTCTGATCAGAGTATTAGGAAATAGATAATCAAGAAGATAATGGTGCATGAAAATCAATTGTTAATGTTATAATGTACTCAAATCTCAAAATGAAATGCTCCATGTCTTGCAGCAATTGAACTTCATAATACCCCACTCCACTAAAGAAAAACACTCCCAATATTCTCCACAATCATTCTATTAAATATAGAGAAGAATCCATACCAATATCCCCTGCCCCAATTCTTTAAATGTGAGAGCTACTTTTAGCAGGTAAAGTGCTGGGCTAGAAATTAGGAAACTGTCTGTTCTTGTTGCTCTTTAGGCATGAAAACCTTACATCAGGGGTGTCAAACTTGATTTCATTGAGGGCCGCATCAAGGTTGTGTTTTACCTTGGGGACCCACGGTGGGCATGGCCAGGGTGGGCATGGCCAGCTCAACATCACTCATGTCGGGGGCACCTGTGGTGGCCTGAGTGCTCTGCCAGTGAAAACGGGCTCCTGAGCTCTGTTTTCACGTGTGACAGGCTCCTGCAACCCTCTGTCAGCAAAAATGGAGCTCAGGAGGGCCCTCATGAACTCCATTTTCTCTGGCAGAGGCACCACGGGCCAGTCCTTCACTGTTTCCAGGCCAACCCCTTGGGCCAGATCTAAGCCCCTGGGCCTTGAGTGTGATACCTCTGCCTTAGATGATATGTTGTAGGAACTGAGGAAAAATGTTAGAAGAAGATGGTGGAGAATTGCTTCACAGGTTCTCTCATATAATTGCCTTATTCGTGATATCTTTGTCAGCTTGTTTAATTATGATGTCACTCTTATTCATGAGCCTTGGATAGCATCTCATTCTACCCTGCTGAAGTTGTTGCATCAAATGAATGTTCTCTGATTCTTTTTTAATTAATGATTATGACTTTAGCCTGATAGTGATAGCAATCTTGTTGAATCCAATTCATTGTTGCATTCATCCGGAAGAAGAGAGAAAGAGAAAGGGAAAGGGAAAGCAAAAGGGGGGAAAAGAGAGAGAGAGATTTAATTATATATTTGCCTAGAAGATATTGGTTTGACTGTATTTGTACATCATGTTCATGTCAATATTAACTATGGTTTTGGAATGTTAGTGAACAAAATATTGTTTAAATTGAATAGTAAAGCTAAGTGAAGTGTTGATAGACAATTACAAAATTTGGCAGCCATATTATGTATTTGTAAGTATTGTTGCTTGAATTAGATTAAACCTCTGTTGTGAACATACACGATTAGTGATTGGTTCTTTAAAGATTTACATCCATCTTTTCATGCAATATCAACAATAGCAACATTAATAATATATTGAGTTTATATGCCATTCAGCTCCTACTTAACTCTGAGCAGTTTACAAATGGTTATTATTATTTTCTACTCCATGTCAAATTTAGGAGAAATAGAGGATATTGCAAATTTTATAACAGTCTTTGACAGGAAGTTATCTGGCTAATTTTAATATGTAAATCAGGAAGAAATATTTTTGAGTGTGCAAATTTTACTTGCAGATGAAAATCCTAAGATTACAGTTGCAACAGCTAGATTTTTAACTATGGCTTTTAAAAACACAGCTTTAAATAAATAATCAATAAACTGGAGTTTAAAATCTATTATGTAATATTTATTAAATATTTTAGTTGTTGAATTGTCTTTTCCTATGTCAGGCTTAGATTGACTGTAACTTGCTTTGGAGCCTTTTGGCCATAAATAAAATTAATAAAATTAAATTAAAATTAATTGATACAAGCATTCAGATTATGTCATTTTTCTCAGTGTCCCTTCTTCACTCTTTTGATCAAGTTTTATCCTTCCAGCAATTTGTAAATACATCAGCTGTGATATATTCTGGCTTCACTGAATAATTCTTGCTGCTTCTTTAAACAGTTGAATGAATCTCTGAAAACCATACTTTCTTTCTTTATTTATCACATTTCTGTACTGTCCTTCTCCTTCAAAGAGGAACTCAATACCATACCGTACCATTTTTCTTATTAGAATTGTCTCCAACATAGAAAACCTTTTCATTTCTTGAATAGTTATGGGTGTGCTTAATATTTGTCTATGTTGGTCACTGTGTTCTCTGACATCCTACTTTTCAAAATAATTATTCAAAGCAGCTTCATCAATGCTGATCTCAAGTTCCTTCAATAAAACAATCAATTCTTCTATTATTACCAATTTTTAATATAACAAAAATTGTTTCCTTTCTTTATTGCTGATATTGTTTGTGTTTCTTTCTCTTTTTAAGTTGAGAAGCTATATGTTTTTCTGGTTTACTTGCATATTCAAAATTCTTCTATTTGACCAATTTAATTTATTTCTGTAATTCTTCCTCTTTCTTCTAAAACAATGTTTTCCCTTTTAAATATAGCAATAGCAATTACTCTCAGATGTTATTGCTACAAAACTTATATACTGCTTCATAGTGCTTTACAACCTTCTCTAAGCAGTTTACAGAGTCAGCCCCCCAAAACCAACCTCCAACGTCGGAAGGATGGAAGCCTGAGTCAACGTTGAACTGATCAGGATTGAACTGCTGGCAGTTGGCAGAATTAGCTTGCAATACTGCATTCTAACCATTCTGCTACCACAGCTCTAGTCTTAGTCTTGAAACTTCCACAGTTTCTTCTCAGAGTTGTAAAACCAGTGGTAGGATTCAGCCAGTTTGGGCCAGTTCAGGTGAACTGGTAGTTAAATTGCTGGCTGGCTCTGCCCTTCCCTGCCCCACCCCTTCCAGGAGTCCCCACATGCCCCATTTTGGCATTCAGGTAAGTGCAGGGTGTTGCGTATTTTTGAGGATCAGACTCAATAAATGATTCAGGAACAGAGTATTTAAACAAAGCACTATTTATTTACATTAGGCATTCTATATTCTCTGAATGATCGTAGATAGAAGCAAGGAAGGAGGTGCATACATCCCCTTTTATATCAATGAGGCGGAGTAAAGGATGGGAGTGGTTACATTTGAATATATTAAGGAAGGAAGAATAAATTAACCCCTGATACCCTGTGTATTTACATTTTCCCCATTTGAGAATAAGGCATTTACTTGTGACAAATCCCCCTCTAAATGCCGATTCGATATACAACAATAATTACATTCAGATTCAGAACAATATAAGACTTGTAGTTTTGAAGTTAAATATTTATGTTGTTTAGATTGCAAAGGCTTAGTCAATATATCAGCTATTTGTTCTGAAGTTTCGCAATGAATGGCCTTAATGAAACCATCTTGAGATAATTGCCTTACATGTTTGAATTTGATATCTATATGTCTGGACCTTTGACCAATGGCATCAGATCTAGATATCTCAATAGCAGCTTTGTTATCTTCATGTATGATAAATGGTAATGAAGGATTTTTCCAAACATCTGATAATAAATCATTAAACCATACTAGATTATTGGAGGCTTTAGACAAACAAACATATTCTGCCTCGGTTGTTGATGTGGCTACTAAATCTTGTTTTCCAGTATACCAGTAGACTGGACAATTATTAAGGAAGAATATATAACCTGAGGTACTTTTTCTGCATTTAGTATCACCTGCCCAATCCGCATCAGCGTAACAAGTGAGGATGGGCTCTTTAATATTATTGGGTTCCAGTAGTAGGCAGAAGTCTAAGGTGTGCTTCAAATACCTTAATATTCGTTTAATGGCTTCCCAGTGATACATTAAAGGTTTACCAACATATCTGGATAACAGATTGAGGGGTAAAGCAATATCAGGTCTAGTCCAATTAGATATATACAAAAGGGAACCAATAACTGATCTGTAAAGTGTATTATCTTTAAATTCAGGGGATGATTCATCCATGTTTCTTAAGAAATCAGCTTGCATTGGAGTATCACAAGTTTTGGCATCATTCAAATTACATTTGTTCAGGAGTTCTATAATTTTATCTTTTTGAGAAAGTTTAAATCCTTTTTTAGTTTTACTGATTTGAACTCCAAGATATTTGTTTACTTTTCCTAATATTTTTAAAGAAAAATGTTCATTTAGTTTTGTTACAAATGTATCTCTTTTCTCTTTATGTTTACCTATATATAACATGTCATCCACATAAATTAACACAAATTCTAATGAGTCACCTTCCTTTTTAACAAAGAAACAATTGTCAGCAGTTGTGGCATTGAAATTCATAGTTTTGAGTACGTTGACTAAACATTCATACCAACGTTTGCCAGATTGTTTTAGTCCGTACAAACTTTTATTCAATAACCAAGTTTCATTTTTGTTTGTGTATTGGCTATGAGGTGCTCTTACATATATCTCTTTATCGAGCTTTGCGTGTAAATATGCTGTCTGTATGTCATATTGAAAGACATCAAGATTAAGTGCAGATGCTATGACTAAAGCTGTTTTAACACTCTCAGTCCTTACTGTGGGAGAGTATGTGTCTGTGTAATCCTCAGGATATTTTTGAGTATAACCTTGTGCAACTAATCTAGCTTTATATAATGTGTTACCTTCTTCCAGATTTTTAATTTTGAATATCCACCTGGTGCCTATAATAGTTTTGTCCTTAGGTGCAGGAGTAGGTGTAAATACACTTAACTCTCGCAAACTGTCCATCTCTTTGGCCATAGCTGATTCCCATTTTTTTCTTTCTTCAATGGGGAGCTTTAATACTTCCTCGTATGTGTTAGGTGTTGATGTTTCATTATTCAAGTGCATTATGTAATCCTTATATTTACTTGGCACCTGATTTCTGTTACATCTGATTGTTTTTTTTGGTTTGCTATCGTTATCGTGTAGATATCTTGCCTCCTTTTTTGTTAATGAATCTGTTTTTATTCTGGGGTGACTATTTGTCCATGTTTTATTTTTGTTTTCATGTGCATTGTGATTGAGTTCTTCTCTATCTATTTTGTCTTGATGTTCAGTGTCTGTTTTTGTAGTTGGGAATATCTCATTAAGATGTATTTTAGACCAATTGGCCTGTTCATGAAATACAGCTGTTCTAGAAATTATGAATCTGTTGTTATTATCAATAAATCTGTACCCTTTTGTGCCTGTTTCGTATCCCATGAATCTAAGTCTTCTGGATACGTTTTCTCCTTTACGCCTCAGTTGTTTTGGTATGTGTACATCCGCTGTGACTCCAAAAATGTGCATGTGTGTTATTTTGGGTTTTCTATTATACATTAGTTCATATGGCGTTTTGTTTACGATGCTGGACCAAGTTCTGTTTTGAGTATAATTGGAATATAGTAATGCTTCTGACCAGAATTGTTTTCCTAAGCCAGCATCTTCTAATGTACATCTAATCATGGTTTGTAGTGTCGAGTTCTTTCTTTCTACCACTCCATTTTGGAATGCAGAGAAAGGGCTAGATGTGAAGTGTAGCATTCCTTTGTTTTTTAGCCATTGGGAGAATTCTTTTGACATGAATTCAGATCCCCTGTCTGTCATGATTTGTTTTATTTTAATATTATGTTGTGTTTCTACACATTTGTAAAACTCTTTAAATTTTTGAAATGTTTCATCTTTGTGTTTCAAAGTATAGACAAATCCATAACGACTATAGTCATCTACAATAGTTAGAAAATATCGTTTTCTATATGTGATTGATGGGGTTAATGGACCAACTAGATCCATATGTACCAGATCAAAAATGTGATTAGTTGATCTTGCCTTTTTTGGCTTGGGATTAGTTCTGAGTTTTGAGGACTTACATACTGAGCATTCCAAATAATTTTTACAATTTTTTATTTTAACACCTTCAGCATGTTCAATCATTTTTTGTACTACAGGAAAACTAGCATGTCCCAACTTTCTATGTAATATGTGTGCACATTCATCGTGGATTGGTTTTCCAATCGTAGGTTTTTTGTTATTGAGTGTGTCATTAATAGATGTGTTTTTGTGATTGTGATTTGTTTCATGTTCCTCATTATCACTATTGCTATTGTCTTCATTCTCTATGTTAGTGTCATCTTCCATGTTTGAATCAATATTGTGTAGCCATTTTTCTTCTGTGACTAAATATGGTAGACCCCCTTTGATAACCACACTACCCAAATTTGTTTTGTTTTTCTCTAGTGTTGCTTTTCCTTTTGAGAATACTATATTTATGTCAGAATCTCTACTTAGTTTTATTGCACTAAGTATGTTATGAGGTATTTCTGGTATTAATAATACCCCCTCTATTTTCCCTAGACCGGGTAAGTTTACATTTCCTCTTCCAATAACTTGGACCTTTTCTTGATTGGCTACCTTAATTACAAATTTATCTTCTATAAAGGAAGATAGTATTTTTTTGTCATGTGTTGTGTGATTAGTTGCCCCAGAATCAATGAGCCAAGCATTATCCCTTGAATCCTGTGTGTTAGTTATATTATGTTTATCTAATCCATTTAATGATCCAGACTTTCTATCTCTTGAATTATCTCTGCCCCCTCTATGCTCTCTAAAATTAGGTGAGTTTCTATATCTATGTCTGTCAATAGACGATTGTCTGTTATGATATCTGCTTCTATAGTCATGTTTTTGTCTTCCTCTAAGAAATTTAGGACAATCTCTTCTACAATGTTCTTTGGATCCACAATTATAACATTCAATTGATTCTCGATATTTTTCTTGAAATACCACTCTCTTACTTTGTCTATGTTCTATGTGTGTATTACAGCGGCTTCTTCTTAAATTATCTTCAGCTATTAGCTTATTCGATAAATTTTCTATGGATAAGTATCCCAAATTAATTGTGTCTAAATGTGATATGTAATTATCCCACGATGGGTCTAATGAATTAATGATGACACTTTTCATTGTTTGATCTGAAATTATCTCTCCCCTTAAATGTAGCTCTGCTCTGATTTTGTTTAGAGATATCAAATGTTCACTTACAGTAACCCCAGGTTTTATCCTAGCTGAGAAGAAATCTTTAGACATTCTTGTAGTGGTTGCTACACTTTCACTATGAAACAATTTAAACATGCAGTGAATAATCTCTGAGACAGTCAAGTTATGCTTAATACTATGATACATAGCAGGAGATATACTAGATATTAATAAGTAGAATGCTCTGTGGTGCAGACAGTCCAATTTTAGAGTCCAAGGCCTTTTGGGGGGGTTAGTTATAAAAAATAATAAGTTCTCTTTTAGAAAAACAACCTGAAGTTGTTGACACCATTCCTGTAAATTAATACCATCTATTCTCAGTTTTGGGAAATCATTGGGCAAGTTCCCAATATTATTTGTTCCATTACTTACAACTGGAGGTTGTCCATGATCTTGTAAATGTTGATAGTTGCAGAATGGTGTAGGTATGCTTGCAACGAGTCTGAATGGTTCTCTCTGTTCTTCATGTCCTCCGTAGTTGTCTGCGTGTGTTTGCACATGCGCGTTGCTCATTTCGCTTCTGAAGCTGTCGGGAGAGGTTCTCGTTGCTGTAGCTCCCTCGTAGTGTTCTTCCTCCGATGACTCGGTCTCCGGCTCGATCTTGGGTGTCCAGGTGACGACTGGCGCTTGCTTCTTTTCGCTGAAGTTGTTCTTGTTGAGGTCTCTGGCCCCTGGAATCGTCTGTGGCGTGGGGGAGTATTTACAGGGTTCTCTGGGCTCAGGCGTAGGTGTTCTCGCCGTTTGGATAGAAGCGGGTAGATTCCGAGACGTTTGCTTGCTTGCTTGCCTTTTCTTTATTCTTTGATCGCCAGCTTTTGTTGGTTCTTTTGTGATTTTTAAATTCGGGCCGAATGTTGCAAAGAGAGTTTTCATTGCTGATTCTATTTGTAGTTCGATTGAAGTTTCTTTGATGTCTGTATCAGATTCTTCTGAAGAGTAGATTTTTTCTTTTTTACTTTTTACACTATGTAGGGCTTTTCGCGCCAGACATTTTGAATTCTGTTTTCTGATTGGCTCTGCTTCGCTCATCTTAGTGGTCTGTTGAAACCAAGATGGCTGCCATTCAAAATTTTGTGCGGGACCGTTAGTCTTCCTTTTCATTATATTCTTATCTATAGGCAATTCGCTCACCATTTTTAGTTCTTTAGATTCATCTGTTACGATGTGTTTTTCTCTCGCTGCTCCGCTGTTTTTTATGATGTCTTGGAGGTTCGCGATGAGATTTTCGTCATCTTTTTGGCTTTTCAATAGTCTCAGTATCTCTGATCTGAGTTCGTTGTTTTCTATCTCGTTTTCTTCTTGGTCATCAGTTTCATCGATTATCTCTTCGTTGTCTGTAGCGCAGTCTTCAGATTCTTTTGTTATTATAGTTGTAGATTCATCAATCATTTCTTGATCCGTTTCCATCTCTTTATTATGTGCCCTGGTGTTGGGTCTTTCTCTTTTGTTTCTGGAGTTTTCTCTCTTAGGCATATCTAATTTTTATTGAGTCAGTCCAACCATCCTCTGCTACCAGATTGTTGCATATTTTTGAGGATCAGACTCAATAAATGATTCAGGAACAGAGTATTTAAACAAAGCACTATTTATTTACATTAGGCATTCTATATTCTCTGAATGATCGTAGATAGAAGCAAGGAAGGAGGTGCATACATCCCCTTTTATATCAATGAGGCGGAGTAAAGGATGGGAGTGGTTACATATGAATATATTAAGGAAGGAAGAATAAATTAACCCCTGATACCCTGTGTATGTACATTTTCCCCATTTGAGAATAAGGCATTTACTTGTGACACAGGGAGGCCTACTAGGCCCAAAATGGGGTACGGGAGGGTGTGGTGCACCCCCTGTGGACCATTTTTGCTCCCAGTAGGCTTCAGAGAGGCCTCCTAGGCCCAAAACCGAGTGCACACCCATGCGGCCCATTTTTGCTCCCAGGAGGCTTCAGAGAGGCCTCCTAGGCCCAAAATGGGGCACAGGGGTGATGCGTCCCCCCACGACCCTTTTTCACTCCCATGGTGTGCAGGAGGCCAAGTGCTGCCTATCACATCCCCTGGCCATGCCCACCATGGCCACATCCACCCAGACAGTCATTAGGGCAGAAAACCAGTTATTAAATTATTTGAATCCCACCACTATGTAAAACATGCTTTGATTAGAATCTTTCAGAATGTACTATGTAGATGCTTATCAACTCAATTCTGTTCAAGCACAGCTGCTTGAAATCTGTAAAAACTCCCATGGTTTACTGACAACATTGAGATAGTTACAACCCAATCCTGCAATATGCCTCTAATATTTGTTGTGCATTTCTGGGCAGATGCAATACATCTAGGCATAGAGAATATCAGATATATATTGATGGTCGTGCTCATTTGGTTCTATGAGGAAGTTATTTGGTCAATATAGCTTCAGGTTCAAAAGGTTGTTTTATTATTTACAAATATATACATGCATACAATAATGAACAGGGTGTCCTGTTGCATTTTTACCCTAACTGTATGACTCAGATGTTGAGAGGAGAGAGAAGTTCACGTGTTGTCTCGCTGAGAGATAGATGAGAGAGAGAGAAAAAAAGGGGAAGATATCCAAGTGGTTTCTAGGTAAGAGTCCAATAAGAGAGTTCATTGGCTGATATAGTCACATGTGATGTCTGTAAAGACTTAACCCCTTCTAGTCTCTGGTGCATCATATGCAGGCAATATCTGACAGACCCCTTCTATTGCCAAGTGTGATGGAACAGTGTTCAAAAATAATAATAAACACAAGTATAAGAAAAAATAAATTATAAGTACAGTCCAACTGATTTGCAGGGGTTCCAATGTGTTTCACAAGGTACAGGTTTAGTTAAGAAATCGGCAATTTGGTCCTTGGTATCGCGATGAACGAATTCAACAAAACCCTTTTAAACTAGGTCTTTCACATTTTTATAACGTATATCAATATGGCGAGATCTGAAGGTGACATCATCCCTGACCGAAGAGGCTATGACGGACTCATTGTCCTCGTGGAGAGTGATAGGTAGTGAAGGTTGTGTCCAAATATCTGAAACTAATTCGTAGATCCATGTGAGAAGTGTGCAAGCATCAGAAGCACTGGCATATTCAGCTTCGGCCGTGGAATTAGCAATGACGTTTTGGCGACAAACGAGCCAGTCTATGGGACAACCATTTAGGAAGTATATAAAGCCTGATGTGCTTTTTCTTGATTTTTCATCCCCTGCCCAATCGGCATCTGAATAACAGATAAGTTCTGGGGTGACCCCTTCATCAGATTCTAATAATAAGATCATATCTTTTGTATTATGCAAATATCTGAGTAACCTTTTCATAGCAACCCAATGTTGTTCTTTAGGCTCATCTACTTGTCTAGATAAGAGATTTGTACTTAATGATATATTGGGTCTACTCCATCTGCTGATATAAAGGAGTGATCCTATGATGGATTGATATTGAGTTTTATCGTGATGCTTGTTACCGTCTAGATAAGCAATTTTATTATAGTCAGTGCGCATGGGTGTATGTGTGGGTTTGCAGTCTTCCATGCCACATCTTTGTAACAGGTCTTCAATCTTATCCTTTTGTGAGAAGCAAGAACCTCTATCAGTTTTAAAAATTTGTACGCCCAGATATTGGTCTATATGACCTAAGGTCTTTAAATTAACATGTTCTCTTAATTTGTTTGCAAATTGTTCGCTGGATTGTATGTTGGGCCCGATATAAATCAAATCATCAACATAGATTAAAATAATTTCTTTTCCCCCTTCATAAGATTTTGTCATTACGCACTGGTCAGATCGAATTTGAGTATACCCCATTGATTTTCCAGTTTTGGTAAGACAGTCAAACCAGAGTTTGCCCGATTGTTTTAAGCCGTATAACCCTTTGTGTAGCCTCCATGTTTTGCCGAATTCAACTTGGAATCCTGGTGCCCCATTGACATAAATTTCCTCCTCTAATGGTGCATGGAGGTATGCGGTTTGGACATCAAATTGGTAGACTTCTTGATTTGAGACAATGGCTGAAGTCAGTGCCGTTTTTACGCTTTCTGATTTTACTGTGGGGGAGTAAATTTCATCGTAATCTTCGGGAAAGCGTTGGGCAAAACCTTGGGCTACGAGGTGTGCTTTGTATAGATATGTGTTGTCAGGGAGTGTTTTAATTTTGTAAACCCATCAAGTGCCAATCGGGTGTTTGTGTTGTGGAGGTGTTGTTTTCGTGAATACTTTTAAATTTATTAAACAGTCCATTTCTTTGGACATAGCATCCCACCATTTTAATTGTTCTGATTCCAGTAATTGGAGCATGTGTTTAAAATTTTTTGGAGTGATGGGTATTTGGTTTGTCTGTGTCACATTGTTCACGTCAAATCTTTTAGGTGGGATGCCTTGTGTAATTCGTTTGGATTTTCTGATTGGTAGTTGTGTATCTGTGTTGTTTGTTTGTGGTGTAACTTTTGGTGTTGTTGTTTGTACATGTTGAATTCTCTGTGGTGTATCTGATGTATTTGTTTCTTGGGTTAATACGTATGAGTCATTTGAGTGTATTTTGGTCCAGTTGTGGTTTTCTATGAATGTGGCTGAATGGGAAGTTATTACTGTGTTGTTGTTTTTTATGAATCGATATGCTTTCGAACCTGGTGCATATCCTACGAAACGTAATTTTTTGGACACCTCATTCCCCTTCCATCTGAGTGGTTTGGGGATATTGACGTATGCATAGCAGCCAAAAACACGAAGATGTGTGAGGTGTGGTTGAGTGCCATATACAAGAAAATAGTTTATTTTCTTGTATATGGTATATTTATTAATACTTTTACTTTTAACCGCACATGGAATAGTTATTCCATGTGTGGTTAAAAGTGTAATTGACATATGCAAGGGCTTCTGCCCAATAGCTAGGGGGTACATCAGCATCTAACATGACGCTGCGCATCATGGTCTGTAATATTCCATTTTTTCTTTCACAAATCCCATTCTGCTCAGGGGTAAAAGGAGATGTTTTGTAGTGTATAATGCCTTTGGAGTCAATCCAGTTTTGAAATTGTACAGATGTGAATTCGGCTCCACAATCTGTTTGAATTTTCTTTAATTTGATGTTGTGTTGGTTTTGAACGAGAGTGTAAAATTTTTTTTATTTTTTGAAAGGCTTGAGATTTTTCAGTAAGGGTATAGATATGTCCGAAATGACTGAAATCATCGACTAAGTTCAAAAAATATTTGCATTTGCCCAAAGAAGGTGGAAAAGGGCCTACAATGTCAATGTGTACTAATTCGTATATGTGTTTTGATCATCTGGTGCTGGTGTGGGGAATTGGGGCTGCCTTTGATTTTGCAGCTTTACAAATCTCACAGTCAAGTTGGATAAGGCAATCCTTAGTACATATGCCTTGGGAGAAATTTTTAGTATTGTTTACAGCAACAGTATTGGCATGTGCTAAACGTCTGTGTAATAAATGGGCACAATTATCGTGTAAAGGTTCACCTATATGAATTTGAATTTTTGTTTTCGAGGTTCGTTGGTTTTGTGATGTGGGTGAAGTTGGAGAGAGGTGTGGTGTGGTGTGTTGGTCGTTATGTGAGTCGGAAGTGTCATGTGTATTGGTATGGTGAGGTGTGGTACCTTCGTGGTGGGTGTCAGGATGATTGGTCGGGATGGTCAGGATGATTGTCAGGGTCAGGTCTCGAGGACTGAGGTATTTGAGTCATGGGTGAGGATGATGTAAAGGAATCTGGAATAAGAAAAGGTAAATCATTAATGACAGAAATATTAGCAACAATAGTGTTATCATGCTTGGATTTTATAAAACCGTGTTGATCATCAAGAGATACTTTAAAACCAATTTTACCTAATTTTGAAGTACTCAAAATATTGTGGCCAAAGGTAGGTGTATAGAGCACTTGACTAATGTCCCCTATACCAGGTATAAAGATAGATCCTTCGTATTCAACTATATTGGAAGTACCATTTGCTGCTGTAATAGAAAATTGAAATATCATATCATATAATATAGATTTGTTATTGGTGGTATGGTGTATGCTTCCAGAATCGATGACCCATAGGTGCGTGGTGTCACATAGGTATTGTTGGGTGTTGGGAAAGATGCCAAATGTTTGGGATTCGGAGTTAGAATATATAGATTGTTCAGTATGTTGTCCCCTTCTGTCTTTATAATCTTTGTGTGTGGGACCCTTTCTAATGTAAAATTCAGTGGGCATGGATCTTTTAGGTTCAGTATGTTCTTTGATAGTATGATTTCTTTTGTTAGACTTGTCTGTAGGGGTGTATCCCCTTGTATCATGAGTGTGGGTGGTGTTGTCACCGTGTGGAGGATGGGAGTTGTAGGTATGATAATGTCCTCTATAGTTACAATAATTAAAATTATTTTAATATTGAGAGGGGTGTTTCTGCCAGTTTTGGTAGAAGGGTTTGTGTGAAGAATTTGAATGATGGGAATCATGTTTAGGGTAAAAAGGGTGGTCAAAAGAAGTAGGGTATCTATCAGTATGATAGAGTCTTCTATCTTCATCTATTAATTTGGATTTGATTTCAGCGACAGTGTACATGTGGGGGGGGGGGGGTAAGGTGTGGAGACTATTAATGAATCCTGACCAACCAGGGATGTGTTTAATAGAATTGAAAATGATACCAATCATGGCAGTTTCAGGTATGGGATGATTGCGTTGAATCAGTTGTTTTCGCATGGATTTGAGGTGGAAAAGATGTTTGGCCATAGATGTGCCAGGTTTATATATGGTGCTATAAAAGTTACCGGCAAGAGTAGTGATAGTTGCAGGCGAGGGTTTGTTGTAATGTTTTTGTAAGTATTGCCATACTTCTTGTGCAATAAAACCTGTAGGTATAGAATGAACAATATCACTTTCTAAAGTTGACATAAGAGTGGCATAAACACTATTGTGAAGAAAAGTTAAGTCAGATAACCAAAGTTTATTAGGGGGAGATTCAATTATAAGAAATGTGCCTTCTCTTAAAAGAATGAGTTTCTTGTTCCCAAGTATGGAAATTATTACCTGAGGTTTGTAATTTTTTGAAGTTTGGTGATAAAGGTAATGGGCCATGTTGTTTAAAATGTTGCAAAACAGTTTCAATTTCTAAAGATAAATTTACATTAGTAGATAAAGACAAAGAATTATTAGTTTCAATATTTAAATCATTACAGTTTACAGTAATAGAAGGCTGAAATGAGTTACTGTCAGCAGAGATAGGTAATTGAACGTCGGATTGTTGATTGGAGTCATTTGGTGTAAGAGAAGATGTTGTAGGTGATTCAACGATAGGAGGAATAATGGAGGTGTAAGCCATAATCATCAAAAGTATGACAAATCAAGGCTTGAACTATCTCGCTTTGCATGTAATGAGTCAATCTCATATATTAGTTTCACCTTTTAAGTTGCATTATTGAAATAAATGAACTTTTGCACAATATTCTAATTTTTCGAGTTTCACCTGTACAATGCTATCTATGCTGTGGCCCATGCTCTGCATGCCATGCTTTCATCCAAACCCAGGAAAAGAGGAAATGCTTGGGAACTCCAGACTCTAAATCAAGAGTCATGGCAGGTAAAAATGAAATGAATTGTAAATATTCCTTTCTTGAAATTACAATAATATAAGATTGTCCAATTCGTATTTCGGAGTTGTATAGTTAATAAGTTCAATGTGATATGTGAGAACTTCAGAATGAAATGGATTTTGCCTTTATAGTTTAGAGTAATTTACCTAAACCTGGTATAGGGATGTGGTGACTCATTCACTAAGACGCTGAGTTTGTCGATCGAAAGGTCGGCAGTTCAGCAGTTTGAATCCCTAGTGCCGCGTAATGGGGTGAGCTCCCATTACTTGTCCCAGCTTTTGCCAACCTAGCAGTTTGAAAGCATGTAAAAAATGCAAGTAGAAAAATAGGGGCCACCTTTGGTGGGAAGGTAACAGTGTTCTGTGCGCCTTTGGCATTTAGTCATGCTGGCGGCCACATGACCACGGAGATGTCTTCGGACAGCGCTGGTTCTTCGGCTTTGAAACAGAGATGACCACCCCCCCCTAGATTCGGAAACGACTAGCACATATGTGCGAGGGGAACCTTTACCTTTACCTTTAAACCTGGTTTGCAACAATGATGATAAGGAGGCAATATAAATAGCAATAGCACTTAGACTTATATGCCACTTCACATTGCTTTACAGCCCTTTCAAAGCAGTTTACAGTTTACAGAGTCAGCATATTGCCCCCAACAAATTAGATCCTCATTTTACTCACCTGGGGAGTGCAGAGGTGGGTTTCACATAATTTTTCCACCGGTTCACCACGTACTGAAAATGTGAGTGTGCACGGGTGCACTTCCACACATGCACACGGCCTTCCATGCATGTGCTTTGCTTGCACACATGACTTGCATGCATGTGCACGGCTTAGAAAATGTGGCTAAATAGGATGGCATAGCGCCAGGGCAGATGGGCGGGACCACCCGCAGGTCACCACTACCAGTTTGCCTGAACCGGACTGAACCAGATGAATACCAGCACTGGTCTGGTGAGATTTGAACTGCCAAATTGCAGGCAGTCAGTAGTCAGCAGAAGTAGACTGCAATACTGCACTCTAACTATGGTGGGACAGGTAACAAATAAAATAAAATAAATAAAAACACGGGTCCAGTTAGATAGTCACTGAAGGGCCCTCTTTGTTCTTAATATTGTAAGAGAGAAATTGCTTGCAATTATATTCAGAACACAGGCAGGGATATTTCTTTGCAAGGATGCTTACTTCAAGGCCCCTCAGTTGTCACAGATAAGAACAGTCTACGTGATTTACACCTTGAGGTTAAAGCGACAGGGATGTCCACTTTGTTGTTTCAACAAAAGATAAAAGATATGCTTCAGTAATCTACAAAAAGAATTATGACTGTTTTGCAAAGAAACTCTGTAATTAGGAAATGTCAACTAAAATTGATAAATGTATATGACCATATGAATTGCTGACCTAACAGAATCCTTTGTCTAGAAGGGTATAAAACCATTGTACCTAATTCCTGTCTTTGTTCAACGCTTCATGTACAGAGCCTTGAACCTATTGCGCAATATATAAAATCTGTCTCTGATTAACCCAAAAGTTGTGTTTGTCTTATTAAATCCACAACATTTATGGCACCCCAGATGGGACTACAAGGCAGAGAACTTTTGTTCTACCAGACAGCCTGCCTCAGCGGGAATCGACGCCTCCCCAAGGAAAATCCACTGGCCGGCCATTAGGACTCCTTTGAAGTCCATGGAGATTCAGTGAGGAGGTGCCGTAAACCCGCTGACAAAGACAGGCCAGTCAAGAATACTTGAAGGTTGATCAGATACAGAGACTCAACATACATAAAAAAAAGAAAGAAAGAAAGAAAGAAAGAAAACAGGTAAGTATAAATCAGAGAGTTAAAGTCTCTCTGTTTAGAGGTACCTACCCTTTAAAGGGGTGGAAGAGTGGGATTTGATCAATCCCCTAGGAGACCAGTTGGCGTCCTGAAGTCTCTGGAATTAAGTATTTAAGTATTGAAATTAAGTACTAAGTATTGTGTGTAATCTTATGTGTGGTAAGAGAAGAACTAATTGCAGTGTTATAAATTTTCTGATAAACTGACATTCTTAAACAGCCAGAGTTTACTGTTCTTCCCTCCCAGGGTTTAGCAGGCAGTTAAAAAGGTGAAGCCTGTCTAAATGGGAAAACAGATATGATTTGATCAATTTGGTGTGATTTCTGTTAAATATATATGTATATATATAATGATAGTGTGTAAATTTGAATGGAATTTAATTGATTGTGATATGTGTGGCTGCCAGCAAAGTGAGATGATTTGTGCTTGAGGCTGTGAGAGATATTTGAGATTATTGTAATGGTTGGTTTGCATGAAGTGGGATTTTTTGTATGTGAAATTGGTTTAAACAAGAAGTTGATTGCAGTGCAAATGTGAATGCCGGTGTGTTGAGAATGTGAGAAATTAGAAAGAAATGCAGAGGGTTGTGTTGTTGAAAGGAGAGGCGAAAGGAAGATGAGAATTCTATGTACTTTAAATATTTTTTTCCCTGTATTTCCCCCCCCCTTCCTTTGGAAGAAAGAAGCAAGAAAAGGGTGGGCTGCGGACAGCATGTCTCTCTGCTGAGCAGAGAAAGGAGGGGGAAGTGGGTGATCGGCTAATGCTGTTGCTGCTAGGTCTCTTTAATTTGCATATGAAAACTTTTCTGCTCTGAATACAATTTTGATTTTATTTTTTCTGGAAATTTTTGGAGGTTTAAAAACGCTTCATTAAACCTGTACTCAGAATCCTGTTGTTTCGCCAGGCTGGGTTAGCAACATAATTTTAAATCGGATGTTTTAAATTTCTGAGGTTTTAAATTGAGCCGAATCCATTTAATATTTTTAATTATTTTAAATTGGTGTTTGCCTTGTTTTTTTTTTAAACAAAATAGGCTGAACACCGCCTTGAGTCCTTCAGGAGAAGGGTGGTATAGAAATAAAATTATTTTTATTCTTATTTTTATTCTATCTCAAAGAAATTATTTTGAAAGATTTTTTTAATCTGACTTGCATTTTACTATTGTTTTATTTTTGAAGCTGTCTTTCTTAAATGTTTTTATGTCTGCGTGCATTCTGCATCCTTAACAGATGGCACGTTTGTTCGTTTGTATGTTTGTTTGTTGTTTATATGTTTGTTTGTCAGTAGCACAAGTTACTGCCCTTTTTGGGAATTGTCACAGAGATGAGTTGGAAATTGCGATGTGTGGTGGGAGAGATTCAGTGGCATTTTTGTCTAAAATGTTGGATTCTGCCTCGAGAGTATGCTTGTTTTTGTTCACTTCAGTTTGCGGGGAGATTAGATAATTGGTGCTGAGGAGCTCATTTGTTTATAGAGGGATATACGGTAGTTGAAGGAAGAGAGGAAGTTTTAAGGGAAGTCAGAAAGTTGCTTTCAAGTTTGTCTACACCAGTGGTTCTCAACCTGTGGGTCGGGACCCCTTTGGGGGTCGAACGACCCTTTCACAGGGGTCACCTAGGACCATCGGAAAATACATATTTTCAATGGTCTTAGGAACAATTTTATGGTTGGGGGTCACCACACCATGAGGAACTGTATTAAAGGGTCGCGGCCTTAGGAAGGTTGAGAACCACTGGTCTACACAGACTTGTGCTGACAGCGGTAGGAGAATTGTATAAGAAGGAGTTAGAGAAAGTAGAATTGATGGAAAGGAGAAGGTATGTGATTTGTTTTTGGAAAGTTATGGAAGTTGGCAGATTGAAATGTGGAAGTGCTAAGAAGTAGGGAAGAAGTGGTGATCTGGGCAGGGAAGACAGCGTTAAAAATTGCCCGATCCAAAGAAGAGAAGTGGTGTTTTTCGTTGACAGAGATCAGATTAAGTGAACAAAGCATTTGAATACACTTAATCAGTGAAGGGAGTGTTGGAAGATTTGAGAAGCTCAATATTAAAAGCACAAGAAAATTCCCCTAAAGAAAATAGGCAGAAACTCAGGCAGAGTTCAGCCCCCACCTTTACCAATGGGCCATTAAGAAACTGAGACGCCACCTTATTTCCACAACAAAAGGAAGAATAAAAGATGTGTTTGTTTGTTTCTTGCTTGCCTTACTAGGAACAATAAAACTGATTCCAGGAGTTTTGAATTCAGGACGGGGAAAGCTCTGCCTTTCAGCAATCTTTAAAGGGAAAGACTTCCCCCCCACCCACAGGAGAAAAAAAAATAAAAATCACTCCTGATAGAAAGGAGGGGTAGCATCTCCGCCTCCATCTATAAACAAGCAAGAATTAAGACAATTCTATGCAAAATTAATTGAATCTGGATCTTGGAGTTTGAAATGGGAGGGACATGAAAGAGGAAGCCTTGAAAATTTGAAACAGGCTTTAACCAGGGCTCCTGTATTGGGTTTGTCAAATTTGGAAAAGCCATTCGGTCTCTTTGTAGACACACACACACACACACACACACACACACACAAATTGAATTGCACGAGGGGTGTTGGCTCAGAAAGTAGGAAATTGACCTTTTGAGGGAGCCCTCATTGTAAACACCCCACATCAAGTCAGAACTATCCTTCAGTGGTGGTTATCTGATTCAAGATTCTAAACAAAAATGAAACAATTTTAATGCAGCAGACAGATTTGATTTTACCTGCAGTTCTCAATTTGAATCAAGCACAGTTCTTAACCAACACCAGATCAATGGATCACCTTGGATGAGAACATTATGGTGTTGAAATAATTGGCTTACATACAAAAACAAGACCTGATTTGGAGGGACACCCCCTGGAGACAAATTGCCTCGAAATTGGTCTGCTCAAACCTTTGAATTGTATTCATTAAATTAAGCTCTATGGACAGGGAGCCTGGATAGCCCAGTGGATAAATGCATTGTAATTTAACACCAGCTGTCTGCAATTACTGTAAATTCGAATCTCACCAGGCTCAAGGTTGACTCAGCCTTCCATCCTTTCTAAGGTAGGTGAATTGAGGACCCAGTTTGTGGGGGGCAATAAGCTGACTTTATGACGGCTATTGCTTAATGCATTGTAACCCTTAGTCTCTGGACATCATTTGGCAAAATATGGGTGGAGTCATTGGGGACTTCAAGCTATTGTACATGAACTTTTAAACTAAGCTATGATTGTATTGGGATATATCCTTTAGTAACATCAATTATAAACAAATGTGGGTTGCAGCTTTTATCTGCAGTAATGCTACAGCAACAGTGGTGTCAAGAGTTTTACCTAACCTAGACAGATTATCATCATATGAACTGTTGTTTGGAGTAGTTTTCACTACAGGAAGCATATGCATTACTTCCTTGGAAACCAGAGAAAAAGTATTGAAACAATATGTGTATAACCTGTCCAGATATTTTGAAGTTTTTAGGAAACAAGGACTATTAGCCCAAACACCACCTTTGAAGTTTCCAGTCTACAAATTCCACCACAATGATTGGATGTTAATCCAAACTGGACGGAAGTTAGACCCCAAGTGAACGGGCTCAATCTCATCAAGGAAATACAGTGAAGTTGATGATCCAAAGGATCCAGCCACCAGTGGGAATAGCGTTCTTCATCATCTGGACTATTTTTGTATTTTTTTCTTTCTTAGGATTCAGTGGTTGCCTATGCTGTTTCCCAACTGAAAAGGACTACAACTGCTCAGATTCCTTTGCGCACTCGCCCAGATGTATTGGTTTTGTAATTGTGTTTTTAAGATCTTAGGAGGATGATCCTGGATCCACTGGATGAGACTGATACCAGGTGATCATCAGCCTTGCTGAATCACTCCGGAAGCTGATTCTCAATGCACGGCGGAAGATTTGTAAAGAGGACAACTGCCTTCACATTGTACATATACATATTATTAGCTTTAATATAACACTTTCTTACACATGCTAATGTTATTAGAAGTTTGGGAGTACGTTTTGTGGGTATTTGTTTTTCTAATCTTACTAGTAATTTTGTTTTACATATATAAGGAACGTTTTTGTGGTAGACCTAGGATTTTTCTTGCTACTGCTATATCCCAAACCACACGCACCACTAACTCTCTCCCTGACCCTGACGTTGTGAGCTACACACCACAGTGATTATGTTTTGCCTATGGCTTTGTACATTATTTGCTCTTGCATTCTCAAGTAACCATGTAGGGAACATTGATTCCCTAGATGACTACACTTTAGGTCAAGTTCACTCACGCCAAAAATGCATTGTATATGCACGAGGTCGTTACCTTAGACCTAAGACAACTCCACCACCTAAGGTTCCTATCTTGACATACCCAGCTGAGGGGGGAGTAGATAAGGAAAATGGGCCTCTACAACAATTACATAGAGGAGATTATATATCACAGATTTTGGAATAAAGTCAAGATCTTGTTAAACAGTATAACCCTACCCTAGGTCAGAAATGCTGGTTATGTTTATCTGCTAGCCCTACATCTTATCATGCTGTTCCTGTCAAACCACAACTCTGGGTTAGAACAAAGGCTACCAGAAATAAACTTTAAGAAGGGAAAGTGGGGTGGATGGAATCTGTCCAAGACCATTTCAACCTTCAGAATTTCCACTCTGGTTCAACTTGAAGTCCAAATTAGATTTGTGTATCCTTTTTCCACCTGGAAATACTACCTCTCGATATGTTTTTTGAAGGACCAATTCTCAGAGATAAACAGAAGGACCTCTCACTGGAAGTCCCATTGCAACCACTGGCAGGAATGTTTGTGGCAGGGACTTAGGGGTCTGGACTAATGCAAGGAACTACTGAGTGCATGCCTTTTCCATAAATCTTCTTATGTGGAAAGGACGCATATTTGTGTTTACCAACAAACTGGACAGGAACATGTAACAAATCAGGTGTGGTCAGAGAAATTGCCAAGGAATTGCAGGATAGGGCTTCCAAGATAAGTCAGAGGTTACAAGCTTCTGACATGTGGTTTTCTTGGTTGCCTGGATCCGGGTGAATTAATATGGCTGTGGCCGGCCTAGCTTTTATTCCTTGTGCAATCCCTATGCTGAAACATCTATCAATAAGAGCAGTAAAGAAGATTCAAGTTGAAAAGGAACTAGCTTTGATAGAACATTTTCTTAATCAACTTGGTTCCTACCCTATGGAAGGACTTACAGATCCTGCTGTAGATCCATATGTGGAAATGGGACCAATGGAAAGATGGAGAGAATCTTCCTAAGACTTAGAAGAATGGAAACAATCATATATAATCTTTTATATGCCTTTAATTCTTATATTTTGTTAGCATTTTTATATCATAGAATTGTTTATTGGAACTTTTTATACTCAGTAGTTATACTTATAAGTAAGTTGTGAGAGTTTATGCTTAAGACAAACTCTCAGAGGGGGGAGTATGGTGGGACAGGTAACAAATAAAATAAAATAAATAAAAACACGGGTCCAGTTAGATAGTCACTGAAGGGCCCTCTTTGTTCTTAATATTGTAAGAGAGAAATTGCTTGCAATTATATTCAGAACACAGGCAGGGATATTTCTTTGCAAGGATGCTTACTTCAAGGCCTCTCAGTTGTCACAGATAAGAACAGTCTACGTGATTTACACCTTGAGGTTAAAGCGACAGGGATGTCCACTTTGTTGTTTCAACAAAAGATAAAAGATATGCTTCAGTAATCTACAAAAAGAATTATGACTGTTTTGCAAAGAAACTCTGTAATTAGGAAATGTCAACTAAAATTGATAAATGTATATGACCATATGAATTGCTGACCTAACAGAATCCTTTGTCTAGAAGGGTATAAAACCATTGTACCTAATTCCTGTCTTTGTTCAACGCTTCATGTACAGAGCCTTGAACCTATTGCGCAATATATAAAATCTGTCTCTGATTAACCCAAAAGTTGTGTTTGTCTTATTAAATCCACAACATAACTACTACTGCGCCACCGTGGCTCATTAATAATATTAATATTGATCATATAAATTTCATGTCATATATTCAGGAGTCCTTGGATGATACTTTAAGAACCACTGGTTTAATTCATACATTTTTGATATACATATACAACAGTGTTTTGTTTTTCAGATGCAGATGAGTGTCTTCACTGTTCCGAAGATCAATTTCCAAGCGAGGCTCAAAATCATTGCATTCCAAGAGAAATAATATTCTTGTCTTACAGTGAGCCAGTGGGAATCACCTTGGTCACTGTTAGTCTCTCCTTTTCTTTCATCTCAGCTTTGGTGCTTGGAATCTTCATTAAAAAGCAGAACACCCCCATCGTCAAAGCCAACAACAGGAATCTTGCCTACATTCTTCTCATTGTTCTCCTGCTCTCATTCCTTTGCACTTTACTCTTCATTGGGCAACCTGACAAGTGAAATGTCTCTTGCGACAAGTTGCTTTTGGCATCATCTTCTCTGTAGCTCTTTCTTGCATATTGGGGAAAACGATTGTAGTGGTTCTTGCTTTCATGGCCACCAAGCCCGGTTCAAAAATGAGGCAATGGGTAGGGAAATGGCTAGCCAACACTATTGTTTTGTCTTGCTCTATGGTGCAAATTACCATTTGTATTGTGTGGCTGGCAATTTTCCCCCCATTCCCAGATTCAGACATGCACTCCATGACTGAAGAAATTGTCCTAGAATGTAATGAAGGTTCAGCTATCATGTTTTACCTTGTCCTTGGCTTTATGGGGTTCTTGGCTTCTATCAGCTTCACAGTGGCCTTTCTAGCCAGGAGATTACCAGATAGCTTTAATGAAGCCAAATTTATCACCTTCAACATGTTGGTCTTTTGCAGTGTCTGGATATCATTTGTTCCAACCTACTTGAGTACAAAGGGAAAATACATGGTAGCTGTGGAAATCTTCTCCATTTTGGCATCAGCAGCTGGATTGCTGAGCTGCATCTTTTTTCCCAAATGTTATATCATTATTATGAGACCTGATTTGAATACAAAGGGACAGTTAATAAAAAGAGACAAATGAATTGTGGCTCTGTAAATTATACATTCTTGTAAATCTGCCACTGGAACATTGAATGGCCACTAGGTAACCAGTTGTAAGGACTACATGTTGTGTGTATAGAGACAGAGACAGTGACAGGGGGAGAGAGAGAGGGAGGGGGGGAGAGAGGGGAAGTGAAAGAGAGAGAGGGAGGGAGAGAGAGAGACAGGGTGTTCTCTGGTTTCTCCACTCAATTGCAGATATTCTCTGCTTCCAGCAGTCGCTACTACCGGGTCACCCAAACTGGACAGAACCAGCTGAATCCCACCTCTGGAAATAGGGGGAATATTAGCAGATATAATTTTTATATAATAGAATATAAGTAATAATTAGATGGAAAGATTAGAGGTTGAAAGATGGTATTACTATGTATGCTTAATAATATCATTGGCATTAAAATGGAACATTGAAATATTGAAACATTAAAATGGAACATTGAAATATTGAATAATTTACTCTAAAACAAACATGTATATTAATACTAGGATTATATAAATTTGATTAATGTAACAAATATTGCTATTATTATTATTGGTTAATCTTTAGTGAGATTCACAGCCTTTGAGGCTGGTTAATAGCTCAGCAGCTCGAGTCCTAACCAAGGACCTAGGAACTGTTAAGGTATCATCGGAGGATGTAAGCTGTTCCGAGTAAGGTGGTAAGTAAGTCCACCAAATTTAGAATTTCTAAATAGCGGGGTAGCCCTTTGGGTATTGCTCCAAGGGCTCCAATTACAATCGGGACAACACACTATTATTATTATTATTATTATTATTATTATTATTATTATTATTATTATTATTATTATTATTATTATTATTATTGCTATTTGCTATTAAAATGAATGGGGGCCACACTGTTCATGTATTGATACTGATGTATATTTAAAAATAAAAATCCAATCAAACTTGAAAAAAAAATAAAAAGAAAAGTCCAGTTGCCTTTTGAAAAACCACCTTTGGGTTTCTCCCAAGAAGATACCTCCTTTATCTCAAGCAGACTTCCTCTTCTAAATCAAAGTCTGAAATCCTCTTAGAATGAATTGTCAAGGGTATAGAAACATGGAGATGCCTGGCTCAATTTAGAATAGAATAACAGAGTTGGGACCTTGGAGCAGAAGTGGGTTTCAGCAGGCTCTGACCAGTTCTGGAAAACTGGTAGCGGAAATTTTGAGTAGTTTGGAGAACCTGCAAATACCACCTCTGGCTAGCCCCAGAGTGGGGAGGGAATGGAGATTTTACAGTATCCTTCCTCTGCCACACCCACCAAGCCACGCCTACCAAGCCATGTCACGCCCAGCAAGACACACCCACAGAACCGGTAGTAAAAATTTTTGAAACCCACCACTGCCTTGGAGGTCTGTCTACCCTAATGAAACAGTTACTTCTTTTCTTAGACAAGGGAAACTTTATCTGAAGGTCTATTATGATCAAAGAAAAATATTTATATATAACATTTGCCCTCAAGCATGCTTCAGAACAGATTCTTCATACATACACAAACTCCCTAAAGGGGGAAAAAACCACACCCTAGGGAAAGGTAGAAAAGCTAAAGATATAGAACTAGAAGTGTGTCTTACACATAGAAGACAATATGATTATTAAAAGAATAACAGACTTGGAAGGGACCTTGGAGGTCTTCTAGTCCAACCCTTTGTTCAGGCAAAAAAACTGTTATCATTTCAGACAAATGGTTATCCAATATCTTCTTTAAAAATTCCAGTGTTGGAGCATTCACAACTTTTGCAGGCAAGTTGCTCCACTGATTAATTGTTCTTACTGTCAGGAAATTTCTTCTTAGTTCTATGTTGCTTCTATCCTTGATCAGTTTCCACCCATTGCTTTTTGTCCTACCCTCAGGTGCTTTGGAGAATATCTTGACTCCAGTGGTGGGTTGCCCCTGGTTCGCACCGGTTCTATAGAACCGGTAGTAAAACCGGCAGAAGGCTCCGCCCACCAACCCCAACGTCACCAAAACGCTTCTGCGCTTGCTTTACTCATGCGCGCGGCCCCGCTGCGAACCAGTAGTAAAGATAAGTAGAACCCACTCCTGCTTGACTCCCTCTTCTTTGTGGCAGCCCCCGAGAATTTCTTAGAAAGAAAAATGGTATAAAGTGTACAACTTACTGTCATGTTTCAGACCTTTGCAATGTTATGCAATTTGTATTTTTCAACAAAAGCCACAGATAGATATTTCTCTGAAAATCACCATGATATGTGACTGGTTATTAGATGGGCCACAATAGTTACCCTGGCCATGCTGGCTGCACTTATAGCTGGGCACCAGTCATTCTTGCCCTGTTTGTGGACCTCATAGTAGTTGTTGAAGATGTCTGTTCTGAGTCAGCCTTAGCTGAACCAAGAAACAGACTCCTTGTCATGAAAAATCCCTCTTTATTTAGATCCTGTGAATTACTGGCATTCACACACTGAAAAGTCCAGGCAGTAATCCTTCAAGCTCAGATGCAATCATGGTTAGGAGGATCTTTGCACAACTTCCTACTGTATGCCAGTTATGCTCATTCCTAAATGGGAGACTCTGCTCATGGTCACTGATGCTGTAGTCATTTTCCGATTAGCTAATTGTAACATGCTTTACATGTGCCCTTGAAAAATATCCAGAAACTTCAGCTGATGCAAAACATAGTGACATGGGCAGTTATGTGTATATCTAGAACAATACAAATTGCACTTTAAAAAAATAAAATGGCGGGCAAGTTGATTAGTCTGACCAGAGGAGGCTCATGTCAGTCACCAAGCCAGGAAATTATGGCCCATATCATGTCACTATGAGGACATGAGGATATAGACCAAAAACATTTGAAATGATAAAAAAGAAGCAAGCAATATTTTTACTTTGCAGAAAATATAGTGTTAAAAATATGGTTTTGGTAGATTTTAGCACTTTCTGTTCTGAAATTGATCCACATTGTAAACGTAACTTGTCTCCAATGATATTTCTTTTTTTGCTTATTTACTTGGCACAATACACGGTGCCCATCCCAAAGGATTCTGAGCAGCTTGCAGACCTTTTCCCATTAGGAAGGTTAAAAAACAAATGTTATGAAATAATTAAATTACAGATAAAATAACCCTCAAAGACTCCAACAAGATTCACGGAACATCCATTGATTTCCCCTATAATTACCTAGGGAGTCTTAGTTATGTAGCTTCTTCTCAAATCCTTGGGGATGTCCAAAAGCAACCCCAAAGAACAGGTCAAGAATGAAAAGTGTTATTAATTGTGGGGCCAGAAAGCTAGAAATGTAACGATCTGCTCTTTGAGAAAGGATATATATGGAAGCTATTCTAATTAGTGAGAGAGGTTCTTTTTTTTTGCAAGGTTTCATTGCTGCAGACAGAACTAGTTCATACTGTATGTGGTGACACAGGTATTCTGGAAGAAGATGGTATTTTTCATTGCGGTCATAACAGTATTACTGCCAGGGGTTACATGCTTTACTCCTCAGATTAATGCATGTGCTGTGGGGAAATCTCCCCTTATCCAGCACAAGTATTTTTTGTCTGGGGATTTCATAATGGCTGGGATACTTTCTCAGTTCTACATGATATCTGATCCAGTGCATTTCAGAAGGCATCCCTCTGAAGAACTGGTTGATGAGCTCATGTAAAGACTTTCTCTTCTTAACTGTAGCATATCTCAAATCAGATATTTTTTCCTAATGCAATGTCTGGACTGAATTAATTATTGGTATTACTTGCAGCACAAATTATTTCAGCTGGTTTTTTTGCCAGTTAGTTCCTTTATTCTAATATAGATTGCTATAAAAATCTCTTATGACAAATCTCACCTGGATGTTTTTTATTAAAATTCCATATTGAGCTTTTCTCATTTACTTACTCACCATGGAATGAATCATCCATGCTTGTCTATTGAATCACTGTTTGGTTTTTTGCCAATTTAATGTCATCATTTCACAATTTAATGGCTGCACTGAATATTAGGAAACTATGGTGCTATGTAGATCTTTGAATTTAGAATAGAATAGAATTCTTTATTGGCTAAGTGTGATTGGACACACAAGGAATTGTGTACATATGCTCTCAGTGTACATAAAAAGACAAGATACACTCATCAAGAATCATAAGGTACAACACTTAATGATAGTCATAGGGTACAAATAAGCAATCAGGAAACTATCAATATCAAAATAAATCGTAAGGATACAGGCAACAAAGTTACTGTCATGCAGTCATAAATGGGAGGAGATGGGTGATACAAACAATAAGAAGACTAATAGTAATAGTAATAGTAATGCAGCTTTAGTGACTACTTTGATAGTGTTGAGGGAATTATTTGTTTAGCAGAGTGATGGCGTTCGGGAAAAAACTGTTCTTGTGTCTAATCTGATTTCTAAACAGGTGCTTCAGCAAAGCATGGAGCAAAAAGGGTCTGTCTACCCTAATGAAACAGTTACTTCTTTTCCTAAGTAAGGGAGCCCTCTGAAGGTCTATTATGATCAAAGAAAAAGATTTATATACAACATTTACCCTCAAGCATGCTTCAGAACACATTCTTCATACATACACAAACTCCCAAAAGGGGGGGGGGGAACACCCTAGGGAAAGATGGAAAAGCTAAAGATACAGAACTAGAAGTGTGTCTTACAGATAGATGACAATATGATTATTAACAGAATGACAGACTTGGAGGGGACCTTGGAGGTCTTCTAGTCCAACCCTCTGTTCAGGCAAAAACAAAAACAAAAAGAACCTTTACCATTTCAGACAATTGGTTGTCCAATCTCTTCTTGAAAACCTCCAGTGATGGAGCACCCACAACTTCTGAAGAGAAATCGTTCCACTGATTAATTGTTCTCACTGTCAGGAAATTTCTCCTTAGTTCTAGGTTGCTTTTCTCCTTGATTAGTTTCCATCCATTACTTTTTGTTCTGCCTTCAAATGTTTTGGAGAATAGGTTGACCCTCTCTTCTTTGTGGCAGCCTCTTAGATATTGGAACACTATTATCGTGTCTTTCGGTTCATTAAACTAGACAAAACCAATTCCTACAACTATTCTTCATATGTTTTAGCCTCCAGTCCCCTAATCATCTTCTGTGTACTCTTTCTAGTCTCAGTATCTTGTGTGTGTGTGTGTGTGTGTGTGTGTGTGTGTGTGTGATTAATAATTAGCAATGTTCCTTTGAGCAATTCATCTGTTTCCTACTGAAAATTGTTTATAATCGTTGAAAGAATCATAACAGCCACCTTCATCCACTGAAGAATTATACTTTTATGTTTTTCCCAAGAACATTTTCCCTCTGAATTATTGTTGCAGAATATTTCAATTATTATTCAAATATTTCATTTGATTTCATATTCTTCCATTAGAATGTTATACATTTGGTGGTCGTGCAATTTACAAATTATTCATACAATTCAGTGCATCTGTAGCAACGGAAACAGTTTCTGAGCGCTAAGGTATTTACATGATTTCCTGAATTGTACTATACAATCAGGTTTTCTGTGCAGTGTTTAGCTGAATTATAAATAAAGTATAAAAAAGTAAAGGTTCCCCTCTCACATATCTGCTAGTTGTTCCCAACTCTAGTGGGTGGTGCTCATCTCCGTTTCAAAGCCAAAGAGTCAGCACTGTCTGAAGACGTCTCCGTAGTGATGTGGCCGGCATGACTCAACACCAAAGGTGCACGGAACGCTGTTACCTTCCCACCAAAGGTGGTCCCTATTTTTCTACTTGCATTTCTTACATGTTTTCAAACTGCTAGGTTGGCAGAAGCTGGGACAAATAATGGGAGCTCACTCCATTACGCAGCATTAGGGATTCAAACAGTGAACTGCCAACCTTTCGATCGACAAGCTCAGTGTCTTAGCCATTGAAGCACCGCATCTAAGTATACGTAATGTCATACTCTTTAGGAAATGAAATATGATTTAGATATATATCTCTCATTGCAGATTTTTCCTACAGAACTATCAACATATCCTGGCCTTGGTTTTTGCTGTAAAGGAGATCAATGAAAACAATCACATTTTACCCAACGTGACTCTGGGTATGCACATTTCTAACAGTTATTTCATGGCGAGATGGACCTACTTGGCTTCAATGGAGCTTCTCTCAACAAGGAGCAGATTCATCCCCAATTATAAGTGTGATGCCAAGGACTGGGCAGTATCTGTCATTATGGGACCTACCTCTCACATCTGTCCCTTCATAGCCAACATTTTGAATGTCTACAAGATGCCCCAGGTGAGATTTCTTCTTAAATAAATCTAATGGGCTGTGAGAGTAACCTTGAGAAAAGAGAAAGAAATGCAACCTAGACAATGGGGTAATAAAATAAATTTGAGCCCAAACCAGAAGTGTAATTTGAGAAAGCATTTTAGAATTGACACTTTTCCTCATTCTCTGGAATGCAAAGGCAACTGGGACAGGGGGAAACACTTCCAGGCTGGCAAAATTGATGACAACCTTTTTGGGGTAGTCCAGACCAGGAAATCCCAATCATGAATATTAATGTTAACTTTTAACGTAAGGTTATAGTTGCTTCCCACACCCTCCTCTGTTACATTTACAAACCTAGGCTTATAAAGCAACAAGAAATCATCAAGTAATTCTTTTATATTACAATTTTTTTTTTTTTTTAATTTTGATTTATATGCCGCCCTTCTCCGGAGACTCAGGGCGGCTTACAGTGCGTTAATTTGTGATTTGGAAATAAAGGGGTAATCTAAATAGAGATGAACAAAATATGTGATGGCCATATGATATGGTTATTTTTAGGTACTTTATTTGAATTACTCCTTAATTTGAATTAATACCAATTAATACCAAACCAATGAATATACCGTAATTTCTTGACTTATTTATAAATAGACAGGATAAAAAATTCCAGTACATTTTCGTCAGCACATTTTTTAACCATGTTGTAATAATAATATTAAGGAATCATGGACCTAATCAAAGTCCATTTATTATATTATTATTTGGGAATAGTTATCTTGAGTTTTATATTGCAGAATAACCTTCCTTCCTTCCTTCCTTCCTTCCTTCCTTCCTTCCTTCCTTCCTTCCTTCCTCCCTCCCTCCCTCCCTTCCTCCCTCCCTTTTTCTTCCTTCCTGCCCGCCTGCCTCCCTGCCTGCCTTCTTCTTCCCTTCCTTCTTCCCTCCCTCCCTCCCTCTCCACAAATGCTCCATAGTATTTCAAATAACAAAAAAATAGAAGAAAACTGCATAAGAGGCAAAATGTTGTATTAAGTTATCATTAATTCCTTTATACCACATCCAAACACAGCTATTTTGCTGGCTTGTGAAAAGCACATAGGCACTTAAGAAAAAGAGTAGAACTGAAAGACAAATAGCTAGTTAACTTAGTACATTGTTTATTAGATATTCTTGTTAATGATTGTTGGTATTTAGCAAACTTTATCAGAATATTATGGTCTCCTCCTCCTCCTCCTCCTCCTCCTCCTCCTCCTCCTCCTCCTCCTCCTCCTCCTCCTCCTCCTCTTCTTCTTCTTCCTCCTCCTCCTCCTCCTCCTCCTCCTCTTCTTCTTCTCCTTCTCCTCCTTCTCCTTCTCCTTCTCCTTCTCCTTCTCCTTCTCCTTCTCCTTCTCCTTCTCCTTCTCCTTCTCCTTCTCCTTCTCCTTCTCCTTCTTCTTCTTCTTCTTCTATATTTTTTGCCTGAAATTAGTGACTTAAGTCTCTCTAATGTGTAAGACACTATTTTTGCCTCTGCCAAATATTGAAAATGGGAAAAATGATCCAAAGATTTAGCATCTGAATATTTTACATCACACAATGTTTGTTGCTATGAAATTTAATATTTTATGCTCCTGTTTGAAAATGTTGAGGGAAAATATTTGATTCACAGTGTGCTTGCTGGGATTCAGACAATATAATCTGGAAAGTAAGAGGCAGATATATTACCAGAATGTGAAATAATTGAAATGAAAAGGAGGAAATTCATTCATTCATATGCTGCATAGATTCGTGCAGAGTGCCCTTTCCATTATAGCAATCTATATCCCTATTTGCATGGATATTGGTATATATCCATATCAGGATGCATAAAGATTATGACATGAGAACTAAAAAAAATACAGGAGGGGCTGTGTATATATTGAACACAAAGCAATGTTCTTGCGTTGTTTATCTTATCCCATCTCACCACAACTTCATTGTTCAATTTTTGTGCTGTTTCCTATGGATGCTCTAATTAAATCATGAGTCTCGAGCCAAGCTTTAAAAGAAATCCAATTATTTATTAGGAGCTTCATGTCAGCACATTCCCAAGTGAAGCCAGCTCTGCCCCTACATAATTTATGCTCCAATTATAACCCTGTTTCCTCCCTCCACCTAGGGTGTCTCATCAATCACATTTGCCAATGGAGCAATTTCACGGGTTGTAGAGGTCAGTCCCCTTCGGCTGCTGTAGGTAACCCTGGGCTACAGCCTTGAGAGAGATAAGTGTAGAATGTGCATCTGTCTTTGGCTGCTGTGCCATTTCGCCGGTTTCCCATCCCCCCTGGTCCATGGCAACTCAAGAGCAAGCCAGGGATGCTTTGCGAGTTGACATACAGCTCTTGAATGAAAATTCTGTACATCATTTTTTAAAAACATGATTAGAACTTGGTAATGATGGATGAATAAATAACAGATTTTTCAAAGATAATGAATATTTCAGTTTGGAAAGCCATATTCCTTTTGTTTCTCTGTTTAGCTAATATATGGATCTTCGCCTGTGATAGAGGACAAGACAAAAACTGCTTTTTTGCATCGTTTCTTCCCAAATGGTGACCAACAGATTATGGGTATTCTCCAATTGCTGTTGTACTTAAGGTGGATGTGGGTTGGACTGATTGTACAACGTAATGAAAATGGAGACAGATTCATGCAAAACTCTATGTCTTTGTTTCCCCAGAAAGGTATCTGCTTTGAGTTCATGGAACAGATGGCCAAAGAAAGATTTTCTAATAATATTGGTGGTGCATTTAAAGATTTTACTGACATGTACATTATTATCATGAATAGCACAGCCAACGTTATTATCCTATATTGTGAAAACCAGGTCACTGTGATTTTTAGAATGCTGCCCTATTTTCCAGTATTTGAAGAGATGCCGGTTAAAAGAAAAGACAAAGTTTGGATAATGCCAGGTCAGATGGAGTATACATCCCTTCCCTTTCAAAGAATGTGTGCTATTGACTTTTTCCATGGTGTTTTATCTTTTGCAATTTCTTCCAAGGAGATCTCTGGATTCAATAATTTCCTTCAGACAAGAAACCCAACTTCAGAAATGCAAGACCATTTAATGAAAGTATTTTGGGAACAGGTTTTTGAATGCTCTTTTCCTAAAGATAAGTTAGATAAAGACTCTGGGAAGCTGTGCACTGGAGAAGAGAAGCTCAAACATCTTCCTAAGTCTGTGTTTGACACCACCATGACTGGACAGAGTTACAGCATCTATAATGCTGTCTATGCTGTGGCACATGCTTTACAAGCCATGCTTTCCCCTAAGTCCAAACACAGAACAAGGGCAGAAGTTGGAAGACCAAAATTTTTCATTCAAAAAGCATGGCAGGTAATAAGAGAATGAATGAACATTTCCCATTGCTCTTTTCTCTAAGGCAGTGAGATGTACTAGTGTGGGTATGGCAAATGAGAATGCCTGAGTGATGATTTTAGGTCTCCTGTCACTCCACTTTTCTCAACCTTTCATGACTTGGAGGAATCTGTGTAATTGTGAATAGATAACAATGCTACAGCAATTCTAAGAAGGAGGAAAACATTAAGAAGAAGTTTTATCTTCTTCCCTTCCTTCCTTCCCTCCCTCCCTCCTTTTGTTCATTCATTCTTTCAGTCTTTATTTCTTTATATCTTGTAAGAGAAGATATTATTGGCAGTTTTCAGTGTATTATTATAAATATTTACTTTTACAAATTTTAATGTTTTAACCTTCCTTCCTTCCTTCCTTCCTTCCTTCCTTCCTTCCTTCCTTCCTTCCTTCCTTCCTTCCTTCCTTCCTTCCTGGGGTGAAATCCAACAGGTTCTGACAGGTTCTGGAGAACCGGTAGGGGAAATTTTGAGTAGTTTGGGGAACTGGCAAATACCATCTCTGGCTGGTCCCAGAGTGGGGTGGAAATGGAGATTTTGCAGTATCCTTCCCCTGCCATGCCCACCAAGCCACACCACACCCACCAAGCCATGACCACAGAACAAGTAGTAAAAAAATTTGAATTTCACCACTGCTTCCTTCCCTATTAATTGTCAACCTTTGCTTCTGTTTAGCTCCATCACTATTTGAGAACTATCTCATTTAATAACACTGCAGGACAGAACATCTTTTTTAATGAAAATGGGGATCTAGTGACTGGATTTGACATTATCAATTGGGTCACCTTCCCAAACAAAACCTTTATTAAAGTCAAAGTTGGAAAGATTGACCCAACAGCTTCTCCAGACAAGCTAATCACCCTTTCTGCACAGGACATCACCTGGCCCGCCACATTTAACCAGGTATTTCTTGCTCAGATTTCGAATGGTGCACATTCCTTAACTTCCCCTCTTGCTTTCAGAATTATAGATTTGAAAAGATCATGTCTTCAAATGTCAGACTGAAAATTGTACAGGTGTTTTCAAAGATTTGAGATGTAACATTTATGACTGAAATACTGTGGACTTTCAAAGGCTATAAAGACTTAAATGTCTTTATACTAAAATTAAAATAATTTATTTATATCAAATATTAGCAATACTTAATGCAACCCCGAAAGTCTTTTCCTGATGGCATTTCAAAATTGCCATGATTAAAGAAAACCACACATTTGAAAGTGCATTAAAGTAATTTAATACTAATACTAATATTAATACTAATACTAATAAGTGTATTAGTACTAATACTAATAAGTGTAATACTAATACTAATATTAATACTAATAAGTGTATTATTATGATATAATACACAAAGTTTGAACATAGCGCAGCAATTTTAATCTTACTGTATGTAGAACAGAATTCTTTATTGGCCAAGTGTGATTGGACACACAAGGAATTTGTCTTGGTGCATATGCTGTCAGTGTACATAAAAGAAAAGATATGTTCATCAAGAATCATAAGGTACAACACTTAATGATAGTCATAGGGTACAAATAAGCAATCAGGAAACAATATCAATATAAATCGTAAGGATACCGGCAACAAGGTTACAGTCATATTCATAAGTGGGAGGAGATGAGTAATGGGAACAATGAAAAGATGAGAAGATTAATAGTAGTCATTGGCATCCTTCAGTCTCAAGAGACTATGGTATCGTGCTCTGGAAAGAGGTCCTAAAACAGCACCTAGTGTGACTAAAAAAGCCAATTCGAGAGTGGCAATCCCTTCCACACTGAGGGCAGATACATTCTGTCCCCTGCCCAGCCCCCAGATTTTGCTGGTTCTGGGACTGCCTCTTTGCCTCAGCCTGTAATAGTAATGCAGACTTAGTAAATAGTTTGACAGTGTTGAGGGAATTATTTGTTTAGCAGAGTGACGGCATTCAGGAAAAAAATGTTCTTGTTTCTAGTTGTTCTGGTGTGCAGTGCTCTATACCGTCGTTTTGAGGGTAGGAGTTGAAACAGTTTATGTCCAGGATGCGAGGGGTCTGTAAATATTTTCACAGCCCTCTTTTTGACTCATGCAGTATACAGGTCCTCAATGGAAGGCAGGTTGGTAGCAATTGTTTTTTCTGCAGTTCTAATTATCCTCTGAAGTCTGTGTCTGTTTTGTTGAGTTGCAGAACCAAACCAGACAGTTATAGAGGTGCAGATGACAGACTCAATAATTCCTCTGTAGAACTGGATCAGCAGCTCCTTGGGCAGTTTGAGCTTCCTGAGTTGGCACAGAAAGAACATTCTGTATATGTATATACAGTATGTGTATATGTATTAGGAGATTTCCATAATAACGTTGGTTGATGATCTCTGGAGGGCTCAGGACAGGGGTTGCTCCTCTGTTCTGGTCCTGTTAGATCTCTCAGCGGCTTTTGATACCATCGACCATGATATCATGCTGCACCGGTTGGAAGAGTTGGGGATGGGGGGCACCGTGTTACGGTGGTTCTCCTCCTTTCTCTCCGACCGGTCGCAGTTCGTGTTGGCAGGGGGGCAGAGGTCGACCTCGAGGCCTCTTATATGTGGAGTGCCTCAGGGGTTGGTCCTCTCACCCCTCCTGTTCAACATTTATGTGAAGCCGCTGGGCAAGATCATCCGTGGCTTTGGGGTGAGATACCACCAGTACACTGATGACACCCAGCTGTACATCTCCACCCCAGGCCACCCCAACGATGCCCTTGAAGTGATGTCCCAGTGCCTGGAGGCTGTGCAGATCTGGATGGGGAGGAACAGGCTCAAGCTCAACCCTTCCAAGACTGAGTGGCTGTGGCTCCCGGCATCCCGATATAGTCAGTTGACTCCATCACTGACTATTGGGGGCGAGTCGTTGGCCCCCACAGAGAGAGCTCGCAATCTGGGAGTCCTCCTGGATACGCAGCTGTCCTTGGAGGAACATCTGACGGCTGTAACCAGGGGGACCTTTTGTCAGGTTCGCCTGATTCGCCAGTTGCGGCCCTTTCTTGATCGGGATTCCCTGTGCACAGTCACTCATGCCCTCGTCACCTCTCGCCTTGACTACTGCAACACTCTCTACATGGGGCTCCCCTTGAAGAGCACCCGGAGGCTCCAACTGATCCAGAACGCAGCAGCACGGGTAGTGACAGGAGGAGCATGGCGCTCCCATGTAACACTGCTCCTGCGTGAGCTGCACTGGCTCCCGGTGGTCTTCCGGGTGCGCTTCAAGGTGTTGGTTATCACCTTTAAAGCGCTCCATGGCATAGGGCCTAGCTATCTTCAAGACCGCCTGCTGCCACCGACGACCTCCCATCGACCCGTGCGCTCCCACAGAGAGGGCCTCCTCGGGGTGCCATCAGCCAAACAGTGCAGGCTGGTGACCCCCAGGGGGAGGGCCTTCTCTGTGGGGGCACCTACCCTCTGGAATCAATTGCCCCCAGAGATAAGGAGAATCCAAGACCTCAGTGCCTTCCGCTGTGCCCTTAAAACCTTCCTTTTCCAGCAAGCCGGGCTGGCCTAATTTTTTTTAAGTGTTTGTAATTGTTTTGTTTATCGTTTTTAATTAATGGGGCCAAATTTATATATATTTTTAATTGTATTTTAATATTTGTACTTGATGTTTTTACTTGGCTGTTCACCGCCCTGAGTCCTCAGGGAGAAGGGCGGTATACAAATTCAAAATAAAATAAAATAAAAAATAAATAAAAAAACGAGATGGTACGTTTGGAAAATCCATGGTTTATTTCCCAATAGTCCTTTGATTTTATTCAAGCTGGATTTGCAGAATATATGCAATTTGAAGTTACTTTTAATTTTAAAGGGGGAATAATTTTTACAAAAGTTGTTTACTGTTGCTGAAACATTTTGTGAAAAATGTAGTAGGAAGCAAGATGGCATCTCTTTTCCTGGGGACATTTTCTATCGTGTTAACCCTGATTCAATGAGAACACTTGACCATTACTTTCTCAAAAATTAAAAAAGGGAATTGAAATGCAGGGGTAAAAGTTCATTCCTCTCTATTTCTAAAAGTTCATTCCTCTCTATAATTTATAGAAGGCAAACAAGTTCTTCTAGATCTTGAGTTTCACCTAGCAAAAAAATGCTAATTCAGTGGTGAAATCGAAATTTTTTTTACTACCAGTTCGGTGGGCGTGGCTTGGTGGGTGTGGTGTTGCTTGATGGACGTGGCAGGGGAAGGATACTGCAAAAGCCCCATTCCCTCCCCACTCCTGGGGAAGGATACTGCAAAATCTCCATTCCCCCCCACTCTGGGGCCAGCCAGAGGTGGTATTTGCTTCTTCTCCAAACTACTCAAAATTTCCACTGCCAGTTCTCCGAACTGCTCAAAATTTCCGTTACCGGTTCTCCAGAACCTGTCAGAATCTGCTGGATTTCACCCCGTGCTAATTTCATGTCCAATTCTTCTTTTTTTACCTTTGGTTTTTATAGCTGTCGTATTCTCTACAATATTTCCATTGATTTAATATAATAAAATAATTAATATAATTGAGCCACAGTGTCACAGTGGTTAGAGTGCAGTACTGCAGGCTACTACTGCTGCCTGCCAGCTGCCTGCAATTTGGCAGTTAGAATTTCACCAGGCTCAAGGTTGACTCAGACTTCTATCCTTCTGAGGTGGGTAAAATGAGGACCCAGATTGTTGGAGGCAATATTCTGTCTCTGTAAACCACTTAGAGAGGTCTGTAAAAGCACTGTGAAGCAGTATATAAGTCTAAGTGCTATTGCTATAATTGGTCTAAAACATCAGGAGTTTTCAGGGCATCTACTTCCCATGTTCATTATTTAAAAGTAAAACCCACTCTGAAATAGAATGTTTATGAAAAAAAAAAAAACACCCTGATGACTTTCAATAAATCCTGCTTTATACATCTTAACAGGTTCCACCTCTTTCTGTGTGCAACAACAATCGCTATCCAGGATACAGAAAGATGAAAATAGAAGGGAAGCCATTTTGCTGTTATGATTGCTTTCGATGTGCAAAAGGGAAAATTTCAAACCAGATGGGTAAGAGTTGTCTTGTGCAGGACCATTCAGTCTCCTTAACTGTGATTCAAAATTCTATTTTTTTTAAAAAAACTTTCTACAACAGATTTCTAATGTGGTGGCTGAACCAAAGATATTGCTCATGAATGATGACAAATACATGTGTGACATCCCAGGATAATGTTGCAGGATCCAATCTGGGTCAGTCACTGAGTCTTCCAAGCTTTCAGACTCATACTAGAGCCCATCCTTAGGGAACTTCTCTCTCTCTCCAGATTAAAAATTGTATGGTGGATATTACCATGCTGTTCAAGGGTGGAGTCAGGTAGCTTAAGGGTTGTACCAGCCATTTAGCTAGGTTGTAGGTAGGTACTGCAGCTCCTTTGGAGCTGCAATAGGTCTGAGAAGGACCCCTATGTTCTGACCTAGGCTTCACAAAAGCACGGAGCAGATTCCTTGTCCCGACAAAACCCCTTTTTATTAAGCTAATGTGAATTCCTCTCATTCACATCCAGCAAAGTCCTGGCAAACAGTTGATATGGGTGAATTTACAATCACAGACCTTATCACTGTTGGAGAGCTGCCAGGCTGATATCTTCCAAATGCAATGCTGTACAAAAAAAGACTTGGCAAGGAGTCTCTGAGAGTCATAGACAGATCTTCACACTACTGAAATGAACTAATTGTCTCCTGCAAACTCCACTCCCCTTTCGCTCCTCTTTATTCCCTATGGGAGGGGCCATTCACCATCCACCTGTGCCTTTACTCCTGAGTCGGCCCTTGTTCCTTAGTTATTCCCTTCTCCTGGCAGCTCTGTACATGCGCACATCGGGAACAGGCTCCAGCTGTTCTGATAACTTCTGCCACACTGATATCCAACTCCAAAGGCAGTTGTCGGATGGCCCTTGCCCCATCTCTGCCTCCGATGCAGAGCACTCATCACAGCCTTCCCCAGACTCCAGGACTGGCTCATGTTCCTCCCCAACATCCTCACTGCCTGAGTCTGCCACCAGCTTCGCTGGCCGCTGGCAGGCCACAACACCCTATTTTGTGAATCTTGGGGAGCACGTAAAATCTCGCTGGGGCAGTGCCTGTTCCTCTCATTTTCCACCATTTCTTTTCAACAACAACAACAACAACAACAACAACAACAACAACAATAATAATAATAATAATAATAATAATAATGATGATAATAATAATAATTTTATTTCTATACCGCCCTTCTCCTGAAGGACTCAGGGCGGTGTACAGCCAATTTAAAAACACAAGACACAACAATGATTAAAAATTAAAATAATAAAATAGATTTGGCCGGTTTAAAACCCCAAAAATTTAAAATACCCCAATTTAAAATTATTATGTTGATAGCCCAGCCTGGCAGAACAACAGGGTCTTCAGTGCGCAGCGAAACACCCGGAGGTCGGAGATCTTACGTATTTCCGGGGGCAGTTCATTCCACAGGGCTGGGGCTCCCACAGAGAAGGCCCTCCCCCTGGGTGTCGCCAGCCGACATAACTTGGCTGATGGCACCCTGAGGAGACCCTCTCTGTGGGAGCGGACTGGTCGGTGGGAGGCTATTGGTGGCAGAAGACGGTCTCGAAGGTACCCGGGTCCTATGCCATGGAGTGCTTTAAAGGTGGTGACCAACACCTTGAATCGCACCCGGAAGACCACTGGGAGCCAGTGCAGCTCGCGCAGGAGGGGTGTCACGCAGGCACAACGAGTTGCGCCCATAACCACCCATGCGGCCGCATTCTGGACCAGTTGGAGCCTCCGAGTGCTCTTCAAGGGGAGCCCCATGTAGAGAGCATTACAATAGTCCAGCCGGGAGGTTATACAATTGCTTTGTTTAAGTTAGCTGAAATATTGTGTGACTGTCATCTTGGATGTCTTTGTTGGCCTATATGCTGAAGAATCATTGAGCAGGGTTGGAGAGAGAGAGGTTTCCTAAGGATGGATTCCAGCATGAGCCCCAAAGCTTGGAAAACTAAATCTCTGGTCCCAGTGACCAATTGGATCCTGCAATGATATTGCTGTATAAAAATTAAACATATTATATTTAATAATAAATATAACAAATTCATAATAAATATAAAACATTACATTCTATGTACTGTTTTAATAAATATGAAAGATGAATGGATATTTCATAACATCCATAAATAAATATCCAATCTGGGTTACTCTATATCAGGGCTGTCAAACTCGCAGCCTGCAGGCCAGATGCATCATGTGCTGGGCCCACCCCACCTGGTTTAGTGAAGGGGGAAAAAGTCCCAATATGTCACATAATACCGCCATGACAATGCAAATTTGACACCCCTGCTCTATATTGTTCCAGGTTATATCTTCTGATTAATCCAGAACATTTTTCCTTTCTAGGTTGAGGTATTTTCCCTTTCCCTCTCCCTCTCCCTCTCCCCCACCCCCACACTCACTCACTCACTCACTCAGTCTCTCTCTCTCTGATGTGTGTGTGTGTGAAAAAGAGGACTAGGATAAAATTGGGATGTAGCTGTTCATTTTAAGAGCTAATTCCAGTGGAATAGTATAGCATATAATATATATTTTCCTCCTCCACCTAAATCAAAACAATTTTTTTGCTATTCAGTTGGTGTGAGTTCTAAATGATAAAATATTCTGAGTATTATTAGATTTTGTAATAAGGAGAGACCTCACCACAAAGTGCTTTCTCTGTCTCTGTTTCTCTCTCTCTCCCTCTCCTGATAGATAGAAGGCAGATGACAGATTGATTGATAGATGATAGATAGATGATAGATGATAGAAGATAGAAGATAGATAGATAGGTAGGTAGATAGATTTGGCATACTTATAGAATGGCACTAAATATAAAAAGGCATTACTACATGAGGAATAAATGAATTCCAGTAACTCTCCGTTCGATTATCTATTTCTAAAAACTGACTGTGATGCTTTTATTTTCCAGATGCAGTTGATGTTCAGAAGACCAATATCCAAACAAGGCTCAAAATCTCTGTATTCTAAAAAGAGCAACTTTCTTGTCTTACAATGAGCCACTGGGAATCACCTTAGCCTCCATTAGTCTTTTCTTTTCTTTTATCACAGCTTTGGTGCTGGGCATCTTCATTAAACACCAAGACACTCCCATTGTCAAAGCCAACAACCGTAACCTCACCTACATTCTTCTCATTGTTCTCCTGCTCTCTTTCCTTTGCAGTTTGCTCTTCATTGGGCAACCAGATCAGGTGAAATGTCTAATGCGACAAACTGCTTTTGGCATTATCTTCTCGGTCGCTTTATCTTGCATATTGGGCAAAACAACAATTGTTATTCTTGCTTTCATAGCCACCAAGCCAAGCTCCAAAATGAGGAAAGGGTGGGGAAAAGACTGGCTAACACTATTGTCTTATCTTGCTCTCTAGCACAATTTACTATTTGTATAATATGGTTGGCAAATTCTCCCCCATTCCCAGATTCTGACATGCACTCCATGGCTGAAGAAATTGTATTCAAATGTAATGAAGGTTCAACCACAATGTTTTATATTGTTCATTTTCATTTCATTTTTCATTTTATTAAATTTGTATACCGCCCTACTCCCGAAGGACTCAGGGCGGTGAACAGCCATAAAATAAAACATATAAATACAAAATTTAAAATAGAGATAAAACAAATTAAATAAATTTGGCTGAACCATATTTAAAACCCCAATAATTTAAAACCAAATTTAAAATTCCCATTTAAAAGAGGAGAAGTTTAGGTCAGGCCGGCTTGCTGGAATAGGAACGTCTTAAGCGTGCGACGGAAGGTACGCAGATCCGGGATCCTCCGTATCTCTGGGGGGAGCTCGTTCCAGATAGTAGGTGCCCCCACAGAGAAGGCTCTCCCCCTGGGGGCCGCCAGTCGACATTGTTTGGCCGACGGCACCCGGGGGAGCCCCTCTCTATGGGAGCGTACTGGTCGGTGGGAGGCTATTGGTGGTAGCAGGCGGTCCCGTAGATAACCAGGTCCTAAGCCATGGAGCGCTCTAAAGGTGATAACCAAAACCTTGAAGCGCACTCGGAAGACCACCGGGAGCCAGTGCAGCTCGCGCAGGAGAGGCGTTACATGGGAGCGCCACGTCGCTCCCATCACCACCCCGCGCGGCCGCACTCTGCACCAGTTGGAGCCTCCGAGTGCTCCTCAAGGGGAGCCCCATGTAGAGAGCGTTACAATAGTCCAGACGGGAGGTGACGAGGGCATGAGTGACCGTGCGTAACGGTTCTTAGTTTTCTGGGGTTCTTGACTTCTGTCAGCTTCACAGTAGCCTTCTTAGCCAGGAAGTTGCCTGACAGCTTTAATGAAGCTAAATTTATCACCTTTAGCATGTTGGTCTTTTGTAGTGTCTGGATATCTTTTGTTCCAACCTATCTGAGTGCGAAGGGCAAATACATGGTGGCTGTGGAGATCTTCTCCATTTTGGCTTCTGCAGCTGGATTACTGGGCTGCATCTTTTCCCCCAAATGCTATATCATTATTTTAAGGCCTGATTTGAATACAAAGAGGCAATTAGTAAAAAAATGAATAATGAATATGGAGTTCAGTTTGTCATTGATTCAGTTGATCACTATCTAACAAAATGAAATTCAATGTAGAGAAAAGTAAAGTCTTACATTTAGACAAGAAAAAACAAAAGTACACATATAGTCTGGGTGAAACCAGGTTTAATAGCAGTAACTGTGAGAAGGATCTTGGAGTCTTAATGGACAACCAATTAAATATGAGCCAACAGTGTGCGGCAGCAGCCAAAAAAGCCAATGCAATCCTAAACTGCATTAACTCAGAGATACAATCAAGATCAAGTGAAGTACTAATACCACTCTATAAAGCCTTAGTAAGACCACACCTAAAATATCACATCCAGTTTTGGTCACCACTCTATAAAAAGATGTTGAGACTCTAGAAAGAGTGCAGAGAAGAGCAACCAAGCTGATTAGGGGACTGGATGCTAAACCATACAATGAACAGTTGCAGGAACTGGGAATGGCTAGTCTTGTGAAGAGAAGGACCAGGGAAGACATGATAGCAGTGTTCCAATATTTGAGGGGCTGCTACACTGAGGAGGGGGTTCAACCTGGAAATAAGGAGAAATTTTCTGACAGTGAGAACAATGAACCAGTGGAACAGCTTGCCTCTAGAAGTTGTGGGAATTTCATCACTGGAAGCTTTCAAGAAGAGACTGGACTACCATCTGTCAGAAATGGTGTAGGGTCTCCTGCTTGAGTGGGGGGGTTGGACTACATGACCTACATGGTCCCTTCCAACTCTGTTAATCTGTAATCTGTAAACAACCTTCCCCCCACTGCACCAGAAAATGCAAAACTCATTATATTATGGTGTCTCTTGACTCTGGAATTAGAATGTCATTAAAAATCTGTACAGAAATTCCATACACCTGGTGCATGAAGTAAGAATACTTCTTGGAGTGTTTAAACATTTTATTAGGTTACAGAATAAAAAACAAAACTAAATAGGAAGACAGTGGGGAGAGAGAGGGGAAAGTCAAGTGAGGAAGGGCTGAAGAAAAGAAAAAGAACCATTGACTTCCAACTCCCTCTATTGCAGTAAAATAAAGCATTGACATCAAACCACAACTTTTTGCTTTTCCATAATAATATAAACTAGCCATATCTATAAACACATATCAATCTAATCAGTAAAACATACAGTCAAAGTACATTCTTTTTCTACCTCAAGCACAAAGTTCAGAAGCAGTCTCCATGTGGCAACAAAAGTATTTAAATTCTTTTTGTTAATCAAAATGGTCAATTTAGTCATTTCTGCCAGCTCCATCAGCTTCTGTAGCTATTCATTCATGGTGGGAATCAAAATGTCCTTCCATTTTTGTATGTACAGTAGTCTTACTGCTGTCAACATATATAAGATCAAAGCTCTAATTTTTTTCTCCAAATCTTTTTCCATTAAATCCAAAACGAAAAGTTTCTGATGGGAAATTCCACCGGAAGTCCAAAATAATAATACTTCTGAACCAGGAGAAAATTGAGAAAAATTTCCAAAAACAAAAGTAGAAAGACTAAAATATTTAGAAAGGGTTGGTATTGTCAGAAGATGGGCAATGGAGTATAATCACTATGTTCCAGAAATTATTCTGTTCTCTGAGCACTTGTAGGGGAATTGGCCTTGTTAGTAGGAAATTTTGGTGGAAAGCAAGATTACAAGAAATTCCTGCCTGTGACTGAAATTCAGTAAAGAGATGAATTCCCAAGAGGTAGGGGATATTGTCCAGAGGAATAAGGGGGAACTCAATCCAGATATTATGTTTGAGAGAAAGAGGGTAGTTTCTCAGAATATATGCTTGATGGAGATAGTACAGTCCTCAAACAGGAAATATTTTATCTATAGGTATGAAAACAATAAAGAATTCTGCTTGAAAGAATCACCATGTGCCATTTTGGGGTTTTGGCCTGACACTGCCACTCACAGTGAATTATATTGAAGAAAGAAACCATTGCAGAATCTAGAATTAGAATTAGAATAACAGAGTTGGAAGATATCTTGGAGGTCTTCTAGTCCAACCCCCTGCTTTGTCAGGAAACCCTATACCACTTCAGGCAAATGGTTATCCAATCTCTTCTTAAAAACCTCCAGTGTTGGAGCATTCGTAACTTCTGGAGGCAAATTGTTCCACTGATTAATTGTTCTAACTGTCAGGAAATTTCTCCTTAGTTCTAAGTTGCTTCTCTCCTTGATTAGTTTCCACCCATTGCTTCTTGTCCTGTCTTCAGGTGCTTTGGAGAATATCTTGACTCCCTCTTCTTTGTGGCAGCCCCTGAGATATTGGAACACTGCTATCATGTCACCCCTAGTCCTTCTTTTCATCAAATGAGACATACCCAATTCCACCAACGGTTCTTTATATGTTTTAACCTCCAGTCCCCTACTCATCTTTGTTGCTCTTCTCTGCACTCTTTCTAGAGTCTCAACATCTTTTTTATATTGTGGTGACCAAAAATGGATGCAGTATTCCAAGTGTGGAGAAACTTGTTTCTATTCCTTATTGTTTTGTAGGAGCATACAATATTAATACCAGATAAATGTACAGGTTGGATGATGTGATAGCTGATGTTGGTCACCAAAAAGTGTTAATAAAGTTGCAGCACACATCTCATAATGGACATGAGTGAACCATAATTAGAAATACATGATTTATATTTTATAAATATTTCTAAATAATATGTAATATGAATATTACATTGTGAATAATAATACACATTTATAAATAATTTTAAATAAAGAAAAACAAGCACTCTAGCAAAAAGGAATGTTATAAAATGTTTTTAAGTATAGAACTTCACAACTGAATTCTTTTTCTGTTCTGTGTTTTATTGTAGGTTTAAATTTTTCTTGCTGTTTCTTAGATATGATCAATATACTGTATTTTCTACTTGTTTTTCTAATCATTGTCAACACGCAAAAGCATTTCTAGTCTGCTCTTGAGTTGCCATTAGACTCAAGGGGGGAGTACATTCCATGCATACCAGTGGTGGGTTGCTCCCGGTTCGGTCCAGTTCTTGTGAACCAGTAATAAAAGCAGCGGGAGGCTCCGCCCACCTGCCCAAACGTCATCATGGACAATTTGCACATGCGCAAAAGCATACATGCATGCTCCTGTTGTGAACCGGTAGTAAAGATAAGTAGAACCCATCCCTGACGCATACATTCTTCCAACGGTGAATCTCAGATTACCAAAGCCAGGGTGTGAGGCGTGTCTCTACAGCACGCGGGAGTGCCTCGTTGGAGAATGTGATTTATGATACAGACTGAAAGGAGGGAAGGAACAGGGTCAAAGGTGGGCCATAACTTAAGCGAGGGCAGAGCAAACCTCATGCGAGTAGATGCTGGCATGCTGCTCCTAATAAATAATTGGATTCCTTTTGAAACTAGCCATTCAAAAGCATGCAAATGTGAATTTAACTAAGATTAAAGGGAACTCCATTGGTCCCATTGTGGCTAGCAATAGAGGGATTGGCAATCTGATTCTTCACACTGAACATTTCTGATTTTACTTCTAATTCTAATTCTACCTCTCCAAGTTTTTCTTGCTATGTCATAGGTCAATGAAATATTTTATTTCATTATTTATTTTCCACTTGTTTTTCTGATCATAACAATAAGTGTCGTGTTTATTTCCCCTGTAGCTACCAAGAGTGCAAATTACTTGAACATTTCTCAAGTCCCTGAATAGTTCTTATAGAAAATAACAACAATTAACTAAGATTAAAGGGGACTCCATTGCTCCCTTCATGGTTGGGAATAGAGAGATGAAACTGGCAATGTGATTCTTCACATCGATCATTCTAACTTCTGATCCAACAAGACAACAAGAATATATTGGGCTGTTCTAATCAATGAGTTCTTTTGCTTAGCTTGTACACAAGGAATCGGTACCTGGTGTATATTTTCTTTTAAAGGATGCTACTGTTCATGACTGTGATGACAGCACTATTGCCAGATATTGTTTGCCATATTTCTGCTATGAACACAACATGTTCTATGGGCAAGCTTCATCTTATGAAGCATAAATACTATCATTCAGGAGATCTCATCATTGGTGGCATTATGCCTCAATCCTACATAATGTTTGAAACAATGAACTTTACAAGGCATCCATCTGAAGAACTGATTAATGATTTCATGTACAGACATGTTGCTCTTAAATGTGGCATGCATATGTGTATCTATCTATATTTAACAAAAAAAAAGAGTTAAAATCTTTCTGTACTATGATAATAACTTTGTTAGATAATGGAGTACCCAACTCAAAGGAAGGCTAGCTCCCAACTGCCATGCTATTACTGCATTATTATTAATCTGGTTGGTTATTACAGTTAGCCAAATGTTATTGGTATTATTATCATCAGCAGCATATTTTATTTCTTATCAATTAGTGCAGTTATTTTTTTTCATGCATGCAGCTGCCCACTGAGATCGCTCCCAAAGCCTTAAAATTTTCCATGTAGGAGACCTAAATTTAGCACAATGGTTTTTCGTTTAATTGATTCTAATTTTGAAAGTCAAAGATTTCCATATTTTTTTGCTATTTCATTTCCTGTGGATCATTAAAGATGCATTTTATTTGGTCACTGTTTACAAGTAACTGAAAATCAATATGCAATCATTGTAATGATTGCAAAATAAGAAACTAGCACGTCTCTGTGTCTGTTTAAAAGAATCAAAAGATCTTGAATATCTGTTCCCTGCAGCTGTCATATGAACAATTGGCAAATAATGTGGCTATTTGAAACAGGTGCAGAAAAATGCTACGTCTGCATTCTTACATGGATCAACCTCATGGAAGAAAGTGAATGAGGAGCTGTAAAAATAAAAAATAGAAGTAGGTCTACTAACTGCACAAGGAATACTAACATTATTGATGAATATCGCTTTCATCAATTAATGCATTCTTAGAGAAAACTATTCATAATAGATGAATGGGATTCTAATAGTTACCTCCATTTGTACAGCATTCTCCATTCTTTTCATTAGACCAACTTTCAATGTCATAGAAATAATGAGAAGTCCTAAAATACATTTGAAAACATTTCAATTCCACTTCTCCAAATAGGCCAGGAAATTCTGAAATTCTCTTTAAAGTACAGCTGTTAATATTATCAGTATGATAACATGATAAAGTTTATTTGAATGAAGCTAAATTTTGTTGTAATGTCTGTAAAATTAGGCAGACTTTGGCTAGCGATCAATGATCTCAGCACTAAATGTAATACAGTATTTACTTATGCTTCATTCTGTTTGGCTTTATTTTATTTCAATATTTTAATCTTTAATTCTGGTCTGTGACTGTAATAAAAGATAGATTTATTTATTGAATGAATGAATTCTATTTGCTGCAGAATTAATGTATCCATTTTCATACTTGTGCATCTTGCATGTATCTCAATTAAGTAGTTTGAAAATTATATGATAATATTCAAAAAGTAAACAGATCAAGTCTGACCCCAATGGCTCAGTGGTTAAAGTCACTGAGTTTGTCAGCTGGAGAGCTGACAGCCAGCCTGAGTTCGATACCTGAGCTCCGCTCAACGGTGAGCTCCTGTTACTTGCCCCAGCTCCTGCCCACCTAGCCTTTCAAAAGCATGCAAATGTGAATAGATAAATAGCTATCACTTCAGTGGGAAGATAACAGCATTCTATGTGCCAAGCTAGCTACATGACCATGGAAAATATATTTGAATAATGCTGGCTCCCTTGGCCAAGAAACAGAGATGTTCACCACACCCTAACATCGGACACGACTGATAGGGAAATTTTCACCTTTTTACTGTTATTTATTTATTTATTTTATTAGTTTGTCAAACATGTACAAGATAGTAGGTATAAATATGAACATGGACATGAACAAAGGAAATGAATACAAATAAACGGGGACAGTAAGACAGGATTGGTAGGCACGCTGGCGCACTTATGCACGCCCCCTTTTCAGACCTCTTAGGAATGGGGTGAGGTCCATGGTAGACAGTTTAAGGTTGAAGCTGTGAGGGTTTGAGGATGTAACAATGGAGTCAGGTAGAGCATTTCAGGCGTTGATCACTCTGTTGCTGAAGTCATATTTTCTGCAATCGAGTTTGGAGAGGTTTACCTTGAGTTTGTATTGATTGTTTGCCCTTGTATTATTGAGGTTGAAGCTGAAGAAGTCGTTGGCAGGTAAGACATTGTAGCAGACAATTTTGTGTACTATGCTTAGATCAGACCACAGGCAGCATAGTTCCAGTGTGTCCAAGCCCAAAATTTCAAGCCTGGTGGCATAAGGGATTCTGTTGTGAGTAGAGGAGTGGAGTACTCTTCTCGTGAAATATCTCTAATTGTCTAATTAATTGTCTGAAATATCTAATTGTCTTTAGTTAACTTATAAACTGTGTGAGAACTCCCATCATGACCAAAGCAGCATGTCTTAAAATATACCTTTTACTGCAGGTTTTTCCTTCAGAATTACCAACATGTTCTAGCTCTGATCTTCACTGTAAAGGAGATCAATGAAAAGACTGTCATGTTACCTAACATAACTCTGGGGATTCTCGTTGCGGATAGCTATTTCATGGCAAGAGGAGCCACCTTTGCTTCAATGGAGCTTCTTTCCACACAGGGCAGATTGATCCCTAACTATAAGTGTGATGCAAAGGACAAGGCAACATCTGTTATTGCAGGATCTAACTCTCACATCTGTTCCTTCATGGCAAACATTCTGAATATTTACAAGATGCCACAGGTAAATTCTGCTTAAGAGAGAGAAGAAGAGGAAGGAAGGAAACTATTTTTTTTTTCTTCTTTTATACTAACTTCTCTGATTTGGAAATTGCACCAATTTCAAACCAGGAATGAGGAGGCAAACTTGTAGGCTTGTCAAAAGATGTGGGTATTTTAATTTATTTATTCTGTGCATGTGTTTGAGCTAATTCATATTATACCATTAATTTCATGGTTCATATATGAGTTCACTGATATACAAATTGGGGCCATTTTAACTTGTTCTCACCATATTTTAATATTGATAGTATAAAGGATTCAGGAGCTTAATTTAGTCATTCAATTATCCTTTAGAGATTCCATAGACAGTGAAAAATCTTTTCTTCTTCTTCACTGCTACATTATGGAGATTCAGTAGCAGTAACAGAGTTGGAAGGGACCTTGGAGGTCATCTAGTCCAACCCCCTGCTCATGCAGGAGACCTGTACTAGGGATTTGAACCACCAAAATGCGGACCTTTCTGATCAACAAGCTCAGTGTCTTAGCCACTGAGCCACCTAGTCAAGCTCGATGTACTCTGTCATGCTTTTGGCCATACTCACTTATAGATGTACGCTATTTACTTTTAGAGATGCCAGTCAACACATTTTAGTGTTTGCAGTTCTTCAAGAAACCAAGGAGATCCATGGACTTAGCAAAAAAGCTAAGGTCACTTGGGAACCAAATGATGGAGAGCCTGGATCCACTGATCAATGCAGTAACCAGGACTACTATATAAGGAAGCCTACCCGCTAGAAAGTTTTGTAATTCCGCTTAGTCCAGAAGTGGTATGGCTGGAAAACTGGCCTGGCACTCAAGCAGGAAGGGAATGGTTCCAAGAAGTGCAGTAGTGGCCAAAATTGTGGAAACCTTTTGGGAAAAGTGTATTTTCTAAAACTAGCTAATAATACCACTTTTTTTGGAGTAGTACCATAAAATTATACATCAATGGAAAGATAATTTAATCAAGAATGAAATGCAATAGCTTTTATGAAGGATTTGCTATTAGAATAGCAGTTACAGTATAAAGAAGAAAAGTGAAACACGTAGAAAAAACGAGATATACAAAAAGTATCACCATAGAAAAAAATGAGATATACAAAAATTATCACCATAGAGAAAACGAGATATATAAAAATTATCATGCCAGTTAATACTTAGTTGGGTAACCTTTAGCATGAATTAAGGCCTTACGACGTCTTCCCATGGAGTGAACCAAGTCTTTTAGTTCTGCAGCTGTTATAAAGTGAAACCAAATTGAATGATGGCTTCTATTAACTGGGTTTTATTGCTGGGTCACTTCTGACCGACAAGTTTCTTTAGTCAGCTCCATAGATTTTCAATTGGGTTAAGGTCTGGGCTATTCCCAGGCTATTCCAGCAGTGGAATATGATTATCCTGAAACTCTAATAAAAGTGGTGTTATTAACCATCAAACCTCAAAAATACATTTTTCCCAAAAGGTTTCCACAATTTTGGCCACTACTGTACAATGTGGCTAGGTAGTAGCAAATATACGACAAAAGAGACATTGTTTGATTTCACCAATCACAGATCATGATAAACAGTGCAAAGAACAAAAGGTCAAAATTCTGTCTGGGGAGTGTAGTCAGTTATTATCTGACACAGGACAATGAAACTAATGATGGCCACAGGTTTCTGAACTGCTGAAGAATGACTGAACTCAAGCATGAATGTTATTTCCCTGAGAAATAAAAGCCTCAGGACCAAAATGCACAAAGCTCAGTGTTTTGGCATGAAACAGTCTAGGACAGGGGTGTCAAATTCATTGAGGGCCACATCAGGGTTGTGTTTGACCTTGGGGAACCGGAGTGGGCATGGCCAAGGTGGGCAAGATCAGCTCGATGTCACTCATATGATGTCATTCGTGTCAGGGTGCCTGTGGTGGCCCGAGTGCTCTGCCAGAGAAAACAGGCTCCTGAGCTCCGCTTTCGGCTGCAACAGCCTCCTGCAACCCTCTGCCAGTGAAAACAGAGTTCAGGAGGACCTGCGTGTGGCCCTCCCAAGCTCCGTTTTCACTGGCAGAGGCGCCAGTCCTTTGCTGTTTCCAGGGTGGGCCAGATTTAAGCACCCTGTAGGCCGGATCCGGCCCCAAGGCCTTGAGTTTGACACCCCTGGTCTAGGAGTTTCATTAGTCACAAAAGGGATTTTGGTAGGTGCTTCCTGTTAAATGGTAGAGCAGGAGAGAATATATTTTCCAATATATATATATATGCTATTGACTCTTATATCAGACATTATGGAAACTAACAGGCAGGTATTTTAGTAAGATGGGTGCAGCAATAAATGGATATGGAATATTTATAGTCTCTTGGTCAGAACCAGAACAGGAAACTGTCACTGTACAGAACTTGTAGGATCACAATTTCCACCAAGATGAATGATCTGGCTTTAAGGACTGAAAATTATTCAAAACTGTATATGAAACACCAAATTGATTTGTATTTTACTTTATCATTTGAGGCATATGGCTTACGGGAACAAAAAACAATGATATTTTATTGATCTTTATATTGCCATCCCTTGATTGGTTCACTTTCTTTGCTGGGACATATAAGCAGGAAACCAGATGAAGGAGATAGTGTGATGCACTTTCATTAGAACCTTTCCTGAATCAAGAATCAAGAACTTATTTCTTAAATCTAGATCTATGGCTTTGTAATAATGTTCACGTTTATACATTTCTTTAAAAAAGATGTTTATCCCTCAGTTCTGGGCTGGGGATATGATAATGTTTAATTGCAAATACTGTAACTCATAAATATTTACTGTGCTCCCTCAAAAATAAGACCGGGTCTTATATTATTTTTTGCTCCAAAAGTTGCATTAGGGCTTATTTTCTGGTTAGGTCTTATTTTTGTGGAAATACGGTGCTACTTACATCTGTCTGGCTGATGATGTTAACTGGGGCTTATTTTTAGGGTAGGGCTTATATTACAAGGATCCTAAAAAATCATGCTAGGGCTTATTTTCCGGTTGGGTCTTATTTTCAGGGAAATAGGGTAGGAAAAACATGAGTATTGCATTTTGGACATCCATCTGTTTAATTCATTTTTCTAGCTCCTCTATGGACCTGCCCCCCAAAAAGAAGACAATGTACATGCTGCATTCTTTCATCAAGTTTTCCCAGATCAGAGCATTGAGATTAAGGGAATTCTCAGTCTGCTCTTGTATTTAAAATGGAAATGGATTGGGCTGGTTTTTCAACGTACCGAGAGCGGGGAGAGATTTGTACAGAATGCCGTCACTACGTTTCCCCAGAAAGGTGTGTGCTTTGAATTCATGGAACAGGTGGCCATGGAGACATTTTCTGACAACATTTTAGTTACATTTCGTGAATTGATTAAAATGTACGTGGTTATCATGAACAGCACTTCCAATGTTGTCATCTTACATTGCGAAAACCAGGTCACAGTCATTTTTAGAATGTTCCCCTATGCGTCAGATTTTGAAGAGATCCCAATCAAGAGAAAAGATAAAGTTTGGATAATGACAGCCCAGATGGAGTTCACCTCACTTTCCTTTCAAAGAATGCGAGGGATGGATTTCTTCCATGGGGCGATATCTTTGGCAGTGTCCTCCAAAGAGATCTCTGGGTTCAAAAATTTTGTCCAAATGAGAAAGCCAACTTCAGAAAAGGAAGACCATTTAACAAGGTTGTTTTGGGAACAGGCATTTTTATGTTCCTTCCCCAGGTTGGATGAGGACATTGGAATAATGTGCACTGGAGAAGAGAAGTTGGAGAGTCTTCCTAATGCTATCTTTGATACCACTATGACTGGGCAAAGTTACAGCATCTATAATGCAGTTTATGCTGTGGCAAATGCGTTGCGAGCCATGCTTTCACCCAGATTCAAATATAAAGTTAGGGCAGCCAGACTACTGACTGTGAATCAAGAGGTCTGGCAGGTAGTGTATATCTTACTTATCTGGGGACATAATGAGAATATTGGAATGGTGATATTTAGGTCTCTTCCTTTTTTAGTGTTCTTATAATTTTAAGAATTGCATTTATCTTTACAATGATATGTAAGTAGTGGCAAGAATATGGAGTACGTATTTGTAAATGAAATCAGATCTGATTTGACGATCTATAGCTAATCCCAGGTATGACTTGATGATCTATAGCTAATCAATTATTAGACTTGATTCAGTATGTATTGAATAAGTAAACTGATCCAAAGTGTGAAACCTAGTAATGTAAAGTATTAGTAGTATAAGGTATATTTATCCCTATCAATTCTTCTATTTAGCTGCATCACTATCTGAAAAAACTCTCATTTAACAACAGTGTTGGAGATAAAATTTATTTTAATGAAAATGGGGAATTAAGAACTGGATTTGATATCATCAACTGGATCACATTCCCAAACCAGACTTTTCTCAATGTCAAAGTTGGAAGGGTAGATTCCACAACTTCTCAAGATAAGCTGTTCACCATTTCTGTAGAGAACATCACTTGGCCAGATGAGTTTAACAAGGTAATTTCTGCTCAGAGGTGGGATTGACATAATTTACCTACCGGTTCACCCAGCAACAAAAATGTGAGTGTGCGCCGCCGCTCCACGCATACGCCCAGGACTTCTGTGCATGCGCTTTGCTTGTGCATGTACCTTCCATGCAAGAGCCCGGCAAAAATGTGGACAGCATAGAGCAGGTGGGCAGGCCCACCTGTGATTTCCACTACAGGTTCACCCAGTACAGGCAAAGTTCAAAGTATCAGCAAGATTTGATTTCTCCTTACAAGCTACAGAGATATGATCCATCTGGGTCACAATGATTAAATCAGCCTGAATATAGAAGAGAACTCAGCCTTCATGGTTAGGCTTTGACACAACTTCAAACTACCCACATTCATTAATGTTCACGGATGTTCCATAAAGGTAAAGGAAACGATTCGCACATATGTGCTAGTCGTTTCCGACTCTAGGGGGCGGTGCTAATCTCTGTTTCAAAGCCGAAGACCCAGCACTGTCTGAAGACATCTCCATGGTCATGTGGGCGGCATGACTCAACACCAATGGCACACGGAACACTGTTACCTTCCCACCAAAGGTGATCCCTATTTTTCTACTTGCATTTTTTACATGCTTTCGAACTGTTAGGTTGGCAGAAGCTGGGACAAGTCACGGGAGCTCACTCCGTTATGCTGCACTAGGGATTCGAACTGCTGAACTGCCAACCTTTCAATCGACAAGCTCAGCGTCACAGACACAATAATACTTTGATTTTATTTCCTTAAATAGATATGTAATAGATTTGTTTGTTAGAAATACCGTACATACTAAACATGTTTCAGAAAAGTTGTACTTTTTTATTTTGTGCTCAAGAATTTACTTTATACTAGTACATTTAGAGAGAAATACAGATCTATGAAATAACAGCAATAATAAGAACATTCTGGTTTCATTTATCAGATGCTGCCCCTTTCTGCGTTCAATGATAATTGCAATTCAGATTACAGCAAGTTTAAAATAGAAGGTAGACCATTTTGTTGCTATGATTGCCTTCCTTGCGCAAAAGGGAAGATCTCAAACAAGACAGGTAAGGGATGTCAGTTGTAGATCTGTATGTATGTATTGTGACCCAAGCACTAATCTTGAAATTAGCACTGTGTGTTCTTCTTAACTCTGAAGTGAGATTGTGCTGTTGATCTAGAATTACTATCTGTCTATGAAACTTTAAAGCAGGGGGGCCCAACTCTTGGCCCATGGACTGGTACCAGTCTGTTGCCAATTAGGAACCAGGCCACTCAACTGGAGATGAGGGGCAGGCAAGCAAATGAAGTTTCATCTCTACATGCAAGGAATCTAGATTGCATGTGAAACCATCTCCCCCCCAGGTCTGTTAAAAAATTGTCTTCCACAAAACGATTCATATATTGGATGTACTCAATAGTAGTGTACTTCCAGAAAAAAAATAAAAGATGTAATGAAGGAGCTAACAGTGGATTCTCTTTTCTATGATAACATTCCATCAATCTACATGTTCTCCTGAACTTTAGAAAGAGAAAATAAGTTTTTAGCCAGTGATGATTTTGCTTAAAGAATTTGTGCAACCACTCATCTCGACATGTGACTCTATACAGCGAACAATAATAAATAGAATAAAAACAATTACATTCCAATCACCAAAATTAAAACATATAGCAGCTGAGAAAAACCACACCGTCCACAGTGACTCACAGTACTTAGTGAATACAATTGTTTTTGTTTGTTTTTTTAGAATAGCTAATGCACATTTTTTCCTCCATTACATCATGCTGCTAGCAGCCTTAGACTTTGCCAAAGACTGATTTTTATCTAGGATAAAATAGCTGCATCACTGTTATGAGAAAAATGTATGTCTGCTTATTGGCCAATACATATAAATATAAAGACCAGTCCAAACACCACCATTCATATACATGCAAGGAGAGAGACAGAGAGACAGAGACAGAGACAGAGACAGAGATAGAGAGACAGAAAGAGACAGCAAGAACAGACTTATGCATTGGTACATTCACATACAGACTTCATCTTTCTGTAAGATGTTCCATAATAAATACTTGTTATAAAGTATTTAGAAACTAATAAAATCTCATCAACTAATTTTCAGCCCATCGAAGTCAAATAATTGTTATACTTGAAGCACAAGTATTTTGTTTTTCAGATGCAGGTGACTGTTTCAAATGTTCAGACAATCAATTCCCAAACAAAGCTCAAAACCTTTGCATTCTGAAACGGATCATATTTTTGTCTTACAAAGAACCCTTGGGAATTACCTTGACAAGTATTGCTCTCTTCTTTTCTGTCATCTCAGCTGTGGTCCTGCGAATCTTCATTAAACACCAGCACACGCCCATTGTCAAAGCCAACAACAGGAACCTCACCTACGTTCTTCTCATTGCTCTCCTGCTCTCCTTCCTTTGCACTTTGCTTTTCATTGGGCAACCTGACCAAGTGAAATGTCTCATGCGACAAACTGCCTTTAGCATTATCTTCTCTGTAGCCCTTTCTTGTATGTTGGGCAAAACAACCATTGTTATTCTTGCTTTCATGGCCACCAAGCCCGGATCTCAAATAAGGAAATGGGTAGGAAAAAGACTGGCTATCACTATTGTCCTTGGTTGCTCCTTGGTACAAATTACAATTTGTATTTTATGGCTTACAATTTTCCCCCCATTTGCTGATTCTGATATGCACTCAATGCCTGAAGAAATTGTCCTGCAGTGTAATGAAGGTTCAGCCACTATGTTTTATACCGTTCTTGGCTTTTTGGGAGTATTGACTGCTATCAGTTTTACAGTGGCTTTCCTTGCTAGGAAGCTACCTGATAGCTTTAACGGAGCCAAATTCATCACCTTTAGCATGTTGGTCTTTTGTAGTGTCTGGATATCATTTGTTCCAGCCTATCTGAGCACCAAAGGCAAATATACAGTAGCTGTGGAGATCTTCTCCATTTTGGCTTCTGCAGCTGGCTTATTATGTTGCATCTTTTCCCCTAAATGCTACATTATTTTCCTGAGACCTGATTTAAACAAAAAGGAACAGCTGATAAAAAGATAATTGGCTTATACTGTATGGATTATACTGTATGGAGTTCATATTGCTGTATATTCACTGCAATAGAGCTTCATTCACTTCTGGAAGAAAGGCTCAAATGTTACAATTAACTATAACACATAAATTTCATCCTAGTTTTCTACTGTAATTCCTGAATTTAGTAACATTAATCTGAAAGATCTGTCCCTATTCTCTCAAGAGAAAAATTTGTTGAAATGTTGGCACGGTGCCAGAAAAAAACTTCAAATGATGTATCTTCCACGAAGAAAAAGGCCATAAATTCATTATTAATTATTTGGGTTTCTAGTCTTTTTAGGCAATGACAATTGAAAGGAACAGATGCTAAGGTACTAAAATCTTAAACAGAATTTGACCACCCATGAAAATTTGTTAAGTAGTTATTGTATTAAAAAAAAAAACACGTGACAAACAGAATAGGCTGCAGGAAAATCATGTTTATAGACTAAAAAAATATTCTGCACAATAAACTTACTGCATTCTCACCCCACTCTGGGGCCAGCCAGAGGTGGTATTTGCCAGTTCTCCAGAACTGGTCAGAACCTGCTGGATTTCACCCCTGTCCCCCCACCCCCCGACATATAATTCTTACTATTCCAAAAATTAACTCCTGCTCACGCAGAGGAAGTGTAAAACACCATTAACTTGGTTTAAACAAGGTTTCAATTGCCGCCATGCTTTTTCTTTCTTTCTAATGATATCCAGGTCTAATGTACCATTTACTACAGAAATGCACTCTGAATTGATATTCACCAAGACTTTATAATACATTTGCATACTATCTTCAATCAATTGAAAAATACTGTATCTATTCCATTTTGTCCCGTTCAGGTTAAATCAGTGGTTCCCAAACTTTTTTTGGGCCATGTCCCACCTAAGCATGCCTAAAATCCTGATGCCCCCCCCCAGTGGTGAAATCCAAATTTTTTTACTACCGGTTCTGTGGGCATGGCTTGGTGGGCATGGTGTGACTTGGTGGGCATGGCAGGGGAAGGATACTGCAAAATCTCCATTCCCACCCCACTCTGGGGCCAGCCAGAGGTGGTATTTACCAGTTCTCTGAACTGGTCAAAATTTCCACTACCGGTTCTCCAGAACCTGTCAGAACCTGCTGGATTTCACTCCTGTCCCCCCACCCCCTGACATATAATTCTTACTATTCCAAAAATTAACTCCTACTCATGTGGAGGAAGTCTAAAACATCATTAACTTGGTTTAAGCAAGGTTTCAATTGCCCCCATTAAAAATCAAATTGCCTCCCTGTGGGGCGTGGGCCCTATGCTGGGAACCACTGGATTAAATGAACTCGGCCTTGTCGTTAATTATTTGGTACAGTACATTCAGATATTTTATCAGACTGTTCAATCAAAATCATCATATTGAAGGGTCTATTTAGGATTTTGGTTTTTTGGACTTCTTTCAATGTATATAAGCTTTTCTGTAGGAAGCTTGCCACTGAAGAGTTATTTATGGATTAAACACATTAAGAAATACTAATAAGTCTGCTCAAAATAAAGCTACTGGTAACTAATATTTATATCAACCAAATTAATTTGGGTATAGTTCTAGTGATTATATGATTTCATTTTAGAACACCTGAAGAAAAAAAAGATCCAAAAAGATGTTTCAACTTAGATGGGAGAATATGAAAGTCATTTCATTTTGAGAATGGAATGAAATAGAACAGCTTGGTATAGTGTTTTAGGCACCAGGCTAGAAACTATGAGACTATAAATTACAGTGTCATCTCAGGTATAAAGGCCAGCTGGGTCACCAATTACTCTCTATCAGCCCAGCCCACCATATAAGGTTGTTGTTGTGGGGAAAATAGGAGGAAGAAAGCATATTACATGTGTTCACTGAGGCAGGCTGCTCAGATCCTCAGGGCCAGAGCCTTTGGCTGATGTTGTGCAATGCCAGGTCCGTTGTTAATAAAGCCCCCCTCATTCACGATCTTATTCAGGAGGGGGGAGCGGACCTGGCAGGCATTACGGAGACCTCGTTGGGCCAGGAGGGGGGAGTTCCCCTCGTGGATATATGCCCACCAGGCTTCAGTGCATTCCATCAGTCGAGAGCTCAGGGCAGGGGTGGGGGGGTGTCGGTTATTATAAAGGAAGGTCTGGATCTGAGGGAGACCTCTGTACCACAGATAGCCAGATGTGAGTCCCTTTTTGTGAAGTGGGGTCGTGGGGTGCAGATGGGCCTGTTGATCACGTACCTGGCTCCCTGCCATGTGGCAAAGGCCCTGCCCGAGCTGCTCAACGTCATAGCCGGGGTGGTGGTTGATACCCCCAGGCTTTTGGTCATGGGGGATTTTAACCTGCCATCCATCGGTGAAATGTCTGAGGTGGGCCAGGAGTTCATGGCTTCCATGATGGCCATGGACCTGACTCAGTTAATTCATGGCCCCACTCACATAGGCGGGCACACTCTGGACTTAGTTTTCATCTCTGGTCAGTGGTCGAGTGGCCTTGATATAGGGGATATAGTCATCGAACCCTTGTCATGGTCTGACCACTCACTCCTTCGACTAGACTTTCTAACCGCTACACCCCGCCGCAGGGAGGCGGAACCGATTAGGTGGTTCCGCCCCAGGTGCCTGATGGATCCTGATAGGTTCCAGATGGAGCTTGGGCCAATTCCTGAGACTCTGGCTCATGACTCGGCTGAGGACTTGGTGTCCGCCTGGGACAGTGCAGCTGCCGGGGCCTTGGACCGCATTGTGCCTTTGCGGCCTCTGACCTGGCACCGAACTCAACTAGCTCCTTGGTTCTCCGAGGAGCTGAGGGAGATGAAGCGCCGGAAAAGACACCTGGAGAGCGGGTGGAGGATCAGCCATTCCGAATCTGACCGAACACTGGTGAGGTCTCACATTAAGACCTACCTAGTGGCGATAAAAGCGGCAAAATCTAGCTATTTTTCCACTCTTATTACGTCATGAGATAACCACCTAGCTGCCCTGTTTAGGGTGACCCGCTCCCTCCTCCATCTGGGAGCGCGAGATGACCCCTTGCAGGGTCGAGCTGAGGATTTTGTGCAGTATCTATATGATAAAATCACTCAAATTCAGGAAGGTCTGGCCTCTGACTGGGTAAGTCCGGATGGGATGATTGAGGCAGGTCTTGAGAGTGTTATCTGGGAGGAATTTGATCCTGTGGCTCCTGAGGACATGGACAGGATTCTGGGATGGCTGAACATATTTATTGGACCCGTGTCCCTCCTGGTTGGTGCTGGCTTCCCGGGAGGTTACACGAGGCTGGCTCCAGAGGATTATTAACGCTTCTTTGAGTGAGGGTGTCCTGCCGGCTGCCTTGAAAGAAACGGTGGTGAGGCCCCTCCTCAAGAAGCCCTCTCTGGATCCAAAACAGCATGTTTTGGCTAACTATCATCCAGTCTCCAACCTTCGTTTTATTGCGAAGGTTGTTGAGAGTGTGGTGGCGCAGTAGCTGCCACAGTACCTGGATGAAGCTGTCTATCTAGATCCGCTCCAGTCCGGCTTCAGGCCTGGGCACAGCATGGAAACGGCATTGGTCGCGTTGGTGGATGATCTCTGGAGAGCTCAGGATAGGGGTTGCTCCTCTATCCTGGTCCTATTAGATCTTTCAGTGGCTTTTGATACCATCTACTATGGTATCATGTTGCGCCGATTGGAGGGGTTGGGGGTGGGGGGCACCATTTTGCGGTGGTTCTCCTCCTACCTCTCTGACCAGTCGCAATCTGTGTTGACAGGGGGGCAGCGGTCGACCTCGAGGCGCCTTGTTTGTGGGATACTGCAAGGGTCGGTCCTCTCGCCCCTTCTGTTCAACATTTATGTAAAGCCGCTGGGTGAGATCATCCATGGCTTTGGGGTGGAGTTCCATCAGTACACTGATGACACCCAGCTGTACATCTCCATCACAGGCCACCCCAATGATGCCCTTGAAGTGATGTTCCAGTGCCTGGAGGCCATGTGGGCCTGGATGGGGAGAAACAGGCTCTGACTCAACCCTTCCAAGGCCAAGTGGCTGTGGCTTCCGGCGTCCCGATATAGCCAGCTGGTGCCATCGCTGGTTATTGGGGGCGAATCACTGGCCCCCATGGAGAGGGCTCGCAACTTGGGTGTCCTCCTGGATGCATGGCTGTCTTTAGAAGAGCATATGACGGCCGTGGCCAGGGGGGCTTTTTATCAGGTCCGCCTGATACGCCAGTTGCATCCCTTTCTGGATCGGGACTCCCCACGCACGGTCACTCAGGCACTCGTCACTTCCCGCCTGGACTACTGCAATGCTCTCTACATGGGTCTCCCCTTGGGGTGCACCTGGAGGCTCCAGCTGGTCCAGAATGCGGCTGTGCGGGGGATTATGGGAGCGACGGGGCGCTCCCATGTGACACCTCTCCTGCGCAAGCTGCACTGGCTCCCAGTGGTCTTCCGAGTGCACTTCAAGGTGTTGGTGACCACCTTTAAAGCGCTCCATGGCTTAGGGCCGGGGTATCTACGAGACTGCCTTCTGCTGCAAATAGCCTCCCACCGGCCAGTACGCTCACACAGAGAGGGCCTCCTCAGGGTGCCATCTGCCAGACAATGTTGGCTGGCGACCCCCAGGGGGAGAGTCTTCTCTGTGGCGGCACCCGCCCTCTGGAACGACCTCTCCCTAGAGATACGCACAATACCAGACCTCCAGACTTTTCGTCGGGCCCTGAAAACTCACTTATTTCACCTAGCTGGGCTGGCTTGATCCCATCCGTTTCAGTTTTAATTTGAAATTGGTTTTAATTGGGTTGTTTTAAATTTTGGGCCAAAATTATTTAATTACCTTTTAAACTGTTTTTTAAATTTTGTATGCTCTGTTTTATCTCGGCTGTTCACCGCCCTGAGTCCTGCTGGAGAAGGGCAGTATACAAATCAAATCAAATAAAATCAAATAAAAATAACAAAAATCATAAAGGCGGGATATCAATCTGAGTCGACTCGATTGGGGATCCCATAATAAAGTGGAACTTGTTAGAATGTTATATCTACAGTAGTGGCCAAAATTGTGGAAACCTTTTGGGAAAAGTGTATTTTTGAGGTCTGATGGCGAATAACACCACCTTTTTTGGGGGGGCAGTTTCAAGATAATGACTATTTCAGCTTCAACCTCAATAATACTCACGCAAACAATCAATATAAACTCAAAGTAAACCGCTCCAAACTCGATTGCAGAAAATACAACTTCAGCAATAGAGTGGTCAATGCCTGGAATGCTCTATCTGACTCTGTTGTTACATCCTCAAACCCCCACAGCTTCAATATTAAACTGTCTACCGTGGACCTCACCCCATTCCTAAGAGGTCCATAAAGGGGGCATGCATAAGCGCACCAGCATGCCTACCAGCATGCCTACCTGTCCGTCTGTCCCCATTTTTTGTACTCATGTCCTATGTTCATCTCCATGTTTATACTTATACCTGTTATCTTGTACATGTTTGACAAATGAAATAAATAAATAAATAATCATATTCCACTGCTGGAATGACCTGGGGATAGCCCAGACCTTAACCCAACTGAAAATCTATGGAGCCGACTAAAGAAACTTGTTAGTCAGAAGCGACCCAGCAATAAAACCCAGTTACTAGAAGCAATCATTCAATCTTGGTTTCATATTATAACAGCTGCAGAACTAAAAGACTTGGTTCACTCCATGGGAAGACGTTGTAAGGCCGTAATTCATGCTAAAGGTTACCCAACTATTAACTGACATGATGATAATTTTGGTATATCACATTTTTTCTATGTGTTTCACTTTTCTTCTTTATACTGTAAGTGCTATTCTAATAGCAAATCCTTCATAAAAGTTATTGCATTACATTCTTGATTGAATTATCTTTCCATTGATATATAATTTTATGGTACTACTCCAAAAAAAAAAGTGGTGTTATTAGCTAGTTTTAGAAAATACACTTTCCCCAAAAGGTTTCCACAATTTTGGCCACTATTGTATGTCTTTCAGAGAAATAAGTATATTCTTTAGAATTGCCATTTTATGTTTCCATGCACCAACAACCTGCTTACATATTACTTATTGAGTAACATATTTGATTTGGAATAGCTTAAAAAAAAAAGAAATATGTGATTCATAATTCATGGTGGACATTTCCATTTGTAATTAGACATTCTTTCAACTGGAAAAAAAATTGGAACATTGTAGTATTTTTTTATTCTCCTTTTGCAAATTAGAGAAGGAGCTGACCTTTTCTAAGTCCCCCCCCACATCTCAAAACTTTGCCTTTAGTTACCAACTTCAATTGTCATGGAATTGCAAAATTGACAGACATTTTTATTTTTTAAAAAAATCAATATAAAATATGGCATATTCTTCAGACACATCATGCCGAAGGTCCCTCAAGCATGGGATGATTTGCCCTATCATTATCAACTTCTCCATTATTAACTCCAAGTCCCAAAAGGGATTCAAGAAATAGATCATGGCAATGAATTAAAGCTATACTATATATTATCTCATTTCCGTGTAGGGAGAGAGTGGAGAAATAAGATGCCCTCAGTTTTATTCTTTGCAGATTATGTTGCAACCAAAGGAAAACTCATTCTGCAGAATGATTTTATTCCTTGCAACCCTACTCATGTTATTGCATCCTATCACATGCTATATTTTTCTTGGTAAATGTACTGTTGGGAATCCACTCCTTATTAGTCACAAGAAATACCATTCAGAAGATCTGGTTATTGGTGGCATAACTTCTCAGATTTATATATTTTTCAGCAAGATAACATTAGTAAAGACGCCATCTAAAGAAATTGTGGATGATTTAACGTAATTATTTTTATTGTGTTGCGAACTGGGATCATTCTTCCCAGTTATTTGATATATAAAAGTAAAGAGTGGAGTTGGTTTTAATGGGTGGTAGACACTATGGCAGTAGAAGAGAATAGCTTTAAAAGTGCAGGAAGGGAATTCTGAATTTACATGCCATTCCTTTTCTTGGAATTGTAATTATTTAAACATTAGCTAACCAGTAGTATTAGTAATAGCGTTAATAGAGGAAAAATGATGAAAAGAAATAGTTGTAAGATAGTGGAAAAGATAAGGAAGGATAATATGCCATATTTTTCGCATTATAAGTCTCACTTCCCTTCCCCGCAAAAAACTGGGTGGAAATGTCTGTGCATCTTATAGAGTGAATATTTCAGGGAGGGGCGTCAGTGTAGTGAACGGCAGTGGCGGTGAATGGTGGCAATTGTGAATGGCGGCGGTGATAAGCAGAGAACATCGGTAGCGGTGATAGGTGGCAGCAGCGATAGGTATTTCGGGAGAATGATCCAACAGCCAGTTGACAGCAAAGGCTCCAGCGTTCCCTCGTGGCGGCAGCAGCTCAGCTCAGTTGACTGGTGGTGGCTGCAACAGAGCAGAGCTCTGACAAGCCACATGTTGGGGCTGCGATAATGTGCTGAAGCTGACCAGGCTGTTTGCTGTTTGCTTCAAGGATGCTAGCCGGATGAATACCAGATGGATGCTGGGAGGCAGAGGCAGATTTTTTTTTCTTGTTTTCCTCCTCTAAAGCTAATGTGTGTCTTATGATCTGGTGCATCTTATAGTATGAAAAATACGGTAATTATAAGTAATTCTATTAAACTTAGACACATTTTTGCATTGCACTATATCCCCGAACAAGTGATGGCAGATTATAACATATTAAACGAATGGACTCTTCAATCAAGCATTCTCTTCTAAAAAATGTTTTCCATTTAGAGGTTTAGAAAGCTTTCTTTTCCTGTATTTTTGCATCAAAATTTAGCTCTCCACATGCTATGGAAAATTCAGGTACATCTGATTCATATTTTTCTCATCTATAGCATTGGCCTGTTAAAAATTATGTACAATGATAGAAAACTCAAATTGAGCATTCAGATGATGCTCAAAAGAGCATCTCTCAAATTATGTTGTTCTTAGGTTATATTCCGAGAACACTTTAGCTTTATTAAAACTCTGTATAGATTTTCTCCTGATTTATGGCAATAGAATCAAACCTCCTAAATATGATTTAAAAATAAATAAATCAGAGCATAGAAAAGTTCCTATTTGGAATCATAAGTATTGGAACAGAAATAATATTTGTTGGACTTCCGGTTTGCTGTTCGTCGCTGCCAGACGTTCCTTTGGGATCGTCAGCTTCCACTGCCTGTCAGAGCCGCCTTCACAACGGAATGGCGGCTCGAAAAAACTCTGTTTCCATGAGGAAACGGAGATAGAGCCGGCAGGGGTGGGTAGAACTCTCTGCGGAGTCCCAAAAGTTTTTCCTTTACTTTTGGGACGGAGCGGATGAGATGCCCCGTATCCCCAGCCGCTGCTCCGGGCTTTGGGAGACCTCTGCTAATGCAGAGCCAGGCGTCAAAAGCAAGCCTGCAAATTTAACAGATTACTCAAAGAAAATGTGAGCTGGACCTGTAATACTGAACCGCAAGTATTTTACTGATTTTTTAAAAATTACTTAAGAGAGAGGAGGAAAAGAAAGAGGAAAAAAAGTCTTTTAAAATGGCGTCGGCTGGAGGAGAGGCTGAAAGGGAAAGTCCTTCCGTTTTCTATTATTACAATGTAGCGGAATAAATACCACTGGCTACATTTGTAGACAAAACTTCGCTCCTGTGTCTTTTTCTCTTTTTTTCCCTTGGAGACTTGATATTGTTGTTGATTGGAAAGAAGTCTTTTTTCTTGTTTTTTTTTTTTTTAACAAAGCCTGCCTGGGCGGAAACATGGCACTGAGACTCACAAAGTCAGATAAACAAGTAGGGGGGGGGATTCCCCCACCAACAATTTAAAGGAACAAGTCTTAACTCTTCAGTCTCAGAAACCTGATTTTAATATAATAGAATTTTTCTTAGAGGAGATTGAAAGAAGGGAGGAGATTGTGAATCAGCAACTTGAAAAATTTAAGCAGGAAATTAAAGAATTGGTGAAATCTAAGTTTGATTTTTTGGAGAAAAAAATTCTCAAAAGTGGCTAATGGTTTTTCAGAATTTATGATACAGTTGGACACAAATACTAATTTACTAGAGTCTAAAATGGAAGAAATTCAAGATAAATTGGACAATAGAACTCAAAAAATTGAAAATGATTTGACAAACACTCAGGATAATAGCTTAGAAGAAAAACCTAAAATGGATGCTGATCAAAAGTCTGGTAATGTAGAAAATCTGCAACAGAAGATTGAAAAAGAGATTTTAATGGTACAATATAATTTCACAGAATATGCGATAAGATTAAGAGGTTTGCAGGAAAATAATAGAGATGATTTAAGGAAAATATCTTCTGAAATTCTAGCTGGGATTCTAAAGGTTCAACCTGAGGAAGTGTTTTGTAGGATTGACAGAGTTTATCGAATAAACTCCTGGATTGCCAAGCAAAGGCAATTGCCTAGAGATGTGGTGATTTATTTTACAGATAAAGAAATTAGGAATAATATCGTGCAAAATTCCTTCAATTCTAATTTGCAATTGTATGGAAGAAAGATTTGGATTTACAAGGAACTCCCACCTAAGATATTGATGGAAAGGAAGAAATTTGGTTTTCTGGTGAATGAGTTAAAAAAGAGAAATATCCCATTTAGGTGGGACGCCCCAGTTGGTATTATATTCAGATATCAAGGAGAAAGATATCAGCTAAATACTGTTGAAAGAGCGGAAGAATTTTATCAAAATAGGTTGAAAATGAACTTAACATCTTCAGGTATAATACAGGATAAGCAGAAGGAGCTGGAAATAAAGGTAAAATATCGAATTACAGAGACTGTACCAGATGAATTGCCTTTGGATTTATTGGATACCCCAGCTGGACTATCTACAAATTTGAGAGAAGTGGCATCTAACCTTAATGTGATGACTTATCAAGGCAAGGATAAGCATGGAAACCAATTAGGGGATATACAAGGGATAAAAAAGAAACATGAGATACAAAAACAAAACCAACAAGACCAATCTACAAAGCAGAATGAAAACCGACCAGATGATACACAATTTGTAGAAAGGAAACCAGGATGGAAACCAAACCCACAAAAAGAAAAGAAAAAAAGAAAAAGGTTGCATAAAAATAGAAATTTCTAAATCAAGCAACAGTGAAGCCAGTGACTTTAAAATGTGAATGATTATGTGTAAACATAGAAGAGGCGATGTATTGGTTAATATCATCCTGAGGATTGTGGCAGATCTCTGCATGGCCGTAATCTGGGGACGTGAAAAGAGCCTTAAACTGATGGATTTGAATTATCCACTTTGGAATTTCTTTTTGTGTTGATAAACATATTATAATTATCTTGAATCACAAGGCAAGAGAATTATGCTGGGGCATGCAGAAGATCGGGTTGTTACCCACTACGATGATGGGAATCAATAATCCTGATGAAACCCACAATTATTACTATAAGGAATATAATTATAATGTCACTCGGGTGGTTGTTTTTACCTTTATACATATAAGAAGATATTTACTACTGATGGGGGCAGATATGATTGAAGACCCTGAATAAACTGTTGCACCAGCAAGCTATGTTACCCGATTATGGATGTTGGTTCTACCAATCCAGTGGAAAGACCTCAAAGAGGATATTATATGGATTATAAATTTAAAGTCATTGTCTTTTCTTTTTTTTTATTTAGATATAATGGAAAATATAGACATATATTTTTAAGTAGTGTGGGCAGTGAATCAAAGATATTAAGAAATGTTGTGTATGGTAATTTTGCATGATAGTGGGTGAATAAGCTAGTTAGTAGATTGATTAGTCTAAGAAAAGGGATTTTTAAGTGATATATTTAGGGGAGTGGAGGAAATGGATAGAGTGGAATAAATGTTAAACTAGATTTTATGGGGAAGGCCGCTTTGAAATGTTATAGTAATATATATAGAAGATTAAATGTTAAAGTAGGACTTATCGTATAGTTTTAAAGTGGAGAAGTTATTCTATAATGTTATAGTATAATGTTTTTTTTTTTCTTTCTTTTCTCTTTTCTGAAATGTATGGATAAAGGGGGATGTCATAATATTAATAATATTTTTAGTAAGTAAAGGTCAATATTTAGAGGAGGGAGTAAGTAATCTGTTATGAATTAGGTTTTTTTTTGTTATGAAGAAGTCACAGGGGGGATGGGTGGGGAGGGGGGGTTAGGGAGGGGGAGGGAGAGGGGGAAAAAAAAAGGGGGGAAAATTTGTATTTGAAAACTTTTTCAATAAAAAAAAAAAGAAATAATATTTGTTAACAAATTCCATTTCAGAATTCATCTTCAGAATTTTCAGCATATCCTGGCCTTGGAATTTGCCATCAAAGAAATCAATGAAAATCTCCAGCTCTTACCTAATATCACATTGGGCATACATGACTGTAATAGCTATTTTTTGGCAAGATGGATCTATCTGGCTTCCATAGAACTTCTCTCTTCAAAGGGAAATTGTTGCAATATTTTCAGGATCAGACTCAATAAGATTAGTGAGAGTTAGAGGTTTGAATATATTTTCTTTTATTTACAGCAGGCATTCTATATTCACTGAATATTCACAGATAGAAGCAAGGAAAAAGATGCAGACAGCTCCTTATATATACAATGGGAGGAGCTAGATGTGGGAGTGGTGAATTATGAATACATTAAGGAGTGAAGAATAAATTAACCCCTGATACCCCGTTCATATACTATTTACACATTGGAGAATAAGGCATTTACATCTGACAAATCCCCCTCTAAATGCCGATTCGTTATGCAACACCAATGACATTCAGATTCAGGACAATACAAAACATACAATTTAGAAGTTAAATATTTGTGCTGCTTAGAAGGTAAAGGCTTTGTCAATATGTCAGCTAATTGTTCTGAAGTATCACAATGCACTGCTTTAATAAATCCATCCTGAGATAATTGTCTCACATGTTTAAATTTTATATCTATGTGTCTGGACCTTTGTCCAATGGCGTCAGATCTAGATATTTCAATGGCTGCTTTGTTGTCTTCATGCATAACAAAAGGCAAAGCAGGTTTTTTCCAAACATCTGAAATTAAATCATTAAACCATACAAGGTTATTTGCAGCTTTGGATAAACAAACATATTCTGCTTCTGTCGTTGAAGTGGCCACTAGTTCTTGTTTACCAGTGTACCAGTAAACTGGACAGTCATTTAAGAGGAATATATAGCCAGATGTGCTTTTTCTACATGAGGTGTCTCCAGCCCAGTCCGCATCTGCGTAACATGTAAGCTTTGGTTCTTTATTATCATTAGGTTCTAACATTAAACAAAAGTCTAGTGTACTTTTCAGATATCTTAAAATTCTTTTAACAGCTTCCCAGTGATACATTGTTGGCTTGCTGACATGTCTGGATAATAAATTGAGTGGTAAAGCGATATCTGGTCTTGTCCAATTAGATATATAAAGAAGTGAACCTATGATTGATCTATAAAATGTGTTATCTTTGAATTCGGGAGAAGATTCATCAGTATTTCTTAGAAAGTCAGTTTGCATAGGAGTATCACAAGGTTTGGCATTATTTAGATTGCATTTATTTAAAAGTTCTATGATCTTATCTCTCTGAGTAAGTTTGAATCCTCTTTTAGTCTTATTAATTTGAACACCAAGATATTTGTTTACTTTGCCTAGAGATTTTAACGAGAAATGTTCATTTAGCTTAGTTACAAAAGTTTCTCTTCTCTCTTTATGTTTTCCTATGTATAAAATGTCATCCACATAAATCAATACAAATTCTATGTAATCATCACCCTTTTTGACAAAGAAACAGTTATCAGCAGTGGTAGCATTGAAGTCCATGGTTTTAAGTACTTTTACTAAACAATCATACCATTGTTTACCAGATTGTTTTAACCCGTATAAACTCTTGTTTAACAACCAAATCTCATTTTTGTTTGTGTATTGACTGTGAGGTGCTCTTACATATATTTCCTTATCTAGTTTTGCGTGTAGATACGCAGTCTGTATGTCATATTGGAATACATCAAGATTGAGTGCTGATGCTACCACTAGAGCTGTTTTGACACTCTCTGTTCTTACTGTGGGGGAATACGTGTCAGTATAGTCCTCCGGATATTTCTGTGCATAACCTTGTGCAACTAGTCTAGCTTTGTATAGGGTATTGCCTCCCTCTAAGTTCTTAATTTTATATATCCACCTGGTACCAATAATTGTTTTATCTTTAGGTGCAACTGCAGGTGTAAATACATTTAGTCCTTGTAAACTTTCCATCTCTTTTTTCATCGCTAATTCCCATTTTTCTTTTTCTTTACTAGGGAGTTTTAACACTTCCTCATATGTATTAGGTGTTGTTGGCTCACCATCCATATGCATTATATAATCCTTGTATTTATTTGGTATTTGATTTCTGGTGTTTCTAATAGTTTTTTTAGGTTTACTATCGTTATCATGCAAATATCTTGCTTCCTTTTTTGTTAGTGTATCTGTTTTTATTTTGTGTTGGCTATTTGTCCATGTTTTGGTTTTGTTTTTATATTTGTTGATATCTTGCTTTTCTATAGTCTCTTCCTCATGAGATTTTGTATCTTTGTTGTTATTTGGAAATATTTCATTAAGATGTATTTTAGACCAGTTGGCCTGTTCATGGAACACAGCTGTTCTGGAGACTATAAATTTGTTATTATTATCAATGAATCTGTATCCTTTAGTGCCTGTCTCGTAACCCATAAATCTGAGTCTTCTGGATACGTTTTCGCCCTTTCTTCTTAATTGCTTAGGTATGTGTACGTCTGCAGTGACTCCAAATATGTGCATGTGTGCTAATTTTGGTTTCCTATTATACATCACTTCATATGGTGTCTTATTTACAATGCTGGACCAGGTTCTATTCTGTGTGTAATTTGAATAATGTAAGGCTTCTGACCAGAATTGTTTGCTTAAGCCAGCATCTTCCAATGTGCATCTAATCATGGTTTGTAATGTTGAGTTCTTCCTCTCCGCAATCCCGTTCTGGAATGCAGAAAATGGGCTAGATGTGTAATGTAACATTCCTTTGTCTTTTAACCATTGGGAGAATTCTTTAGACATGAATTCACATCCCCTATCTGTCATAATTTGTTTTATTTTGATATTGTGTTGTGTTTCTATGCGTTTGTAAAATTCTTTAAATTTTTGAAAGGTTTCATCTTTGTGTTTTAATGTATAAACAAATCCATAGCGGCTATAATCGTCTACTATTGTCAAGAAGTAACGTTTTCTATAAGTGATTGATGGAGTTAATGGACCAACTAAGTCCATGTGTACTAAATCAAAAATTTTGTTGGTTGATCTAGTAGATTTTCTTGGTCTGGGACTAGTTTTTAGTTTTGTAGATTTACATACTGAGCATTCCAAATAGTTTTCACAATTTTTTATTTTAACACCTTCTGCGTGTTCAGTCATTTTTTGTACTACAGGAAAACTGGCATGTCCTAACTTCCTATGTAAGATGTGAGCACACTCATCATGAATTGGCTTACCTATTTTTGGTTTTTTTTTTATTGTGTGTATCTATGTGATCATGAGATATTTTACATTCATCATTGTCACTGTTGCTAATATTTTCATTATCTACTTCAATACAATCTTCCATATTTGAATCAATGTTATGCAACCATTTTTCCTTTGTTATCAGATAAGGTAGGCCTCCTTTAATCATCACAGTGCCTATATTTATTTTATTCTTCTCCAAAGTCGCTTTTCCTTTAGAAAAAACAATGTTAATGTCAGAATCTCTACTTAGTTTTATGGCACTTAGTATGTTATGAGGTATTTCAGGTATTAACAATACCCCCTCTATTTTTCCTAGACCAGGCAGGGTTACATTCCCTTTACCTAATACTTGAACCTTTTCTTGGTTAGCTACCTTTATTACAAATTTATCTTCTATAAATGAAGACAATATATTTTTGTTATTAGTGGTGTGATTAGTTGCTCCAGAATCAATAAGCCAATTATTGTTCTCATTTTGCTGTATGTTAGTGTTGTCTTGTTTATTTAATCCATTTAGTGAACCAGATTTTCTATCCTTTGAATTATCTCTGCCCCCTCTATTCTCTTTGTAATTTGGTGGGCTTCTATATCTATGTCTATCTATGGAAGACTGTCTATAATTGTATTTGTTTCTATATTCTGACCTATGTCTTTCTTTTGAAATCTTGGGGCAATCTCTCCTATTGTGTTCCCTGGATCCACAGTTATGACATTTAAATGTTTCATTATATTTTTCTTGGAAAGCTACTTTCCTATATGGTTTGTGTTCTATGTGATTGTTAGAACGATTCCTTCTTGAATTGTCTTCTGCTATTAATTTATTGGATAGACTTTCTATGGATAAGTATCCTAGATTGATTGTGTCTAAATGTGTTATATAATTGTCCCATGATGGATCAAGTGAGTTGATAATAACACTTTTCATTGTTTGGTCTGAAATCACCTCCCCCCTCAAATGCAGCTCAGCTCTTATTTTGTTTAAAGATATTAAGTGCTCACTTATGGAAACCCCTGGTTTTATCCTAGATGAAAAGAAATCTTTAGACATCCTTGTGGTGGTAGCTACACTGTCACTGTGAAACAAATTAAACATGCATTGAATAATTTCTGAAACAGTCAGATTTGGCTTAATGCTGTGATACATTGCAGGAGACACACTAGATATTAATAAGAAAAATGCTCTATGGTGTAAACAATCTATTTTTAGAGTCCAAGGTCTTTTTGGGGGACTAGTGATAAAAAACAGTAAGTTTTCCTTCATAAAGACAACCTGGAGCTGTTGATACCATTCTTGCAAATTAATGCCATCTACCCTTAGCTTTGGGAAGTCACTGGGTAAATTTCCGACATTATTAGGTCCATTACTTACAACCTGAGGTAGTCCGTGGTCTCGTAAATGCAGAAAGTTACAAAACGGCATGGGGATGCTCGCAACGAGCCTGCACGGTCTCCTCGCCAGTTCATGTCTTCCCGGGCCATCTGCGTAGTCTTGCGCATGCGCGTTGTCCATTTCTTCCTTGGAGTCGTCGTGAAAGGTTCTCCTCACCGCGGCTCGCTCGTTCCGCTCCTCCTCAGATGAATCGGTCTCTGGTTCGATTTTGGGAGTCCTGACGACGGCGGCTGTTCTTCCTTTTCTTCTGAGGGCGTTGGTGCTTGCTTCGGTCTGTGGCGTGGGGCGGTATCGGCAGGGCTCTCTGGGTTCGGGCGTCGGCGCTCTCGTAGTCAGGATGGGAGCGGGCAGGTCTTGAGGCATTGGCTTGCTCGCTCGCTTCTTCGTTAGCTTTTTAGTAATTTTTAGTTTTGGCCCAAATGCAGCAAAAAGCGTTTTCATTGCTGATTTTATTTGGTAGTTTGTTGAATCACCTTCACTTTCTGATTCTGATTCTTCTGAGGAGTTTGAATCTTCTTTTTCATTTTCGTTGTCTGATAACGTTTTTCGCGCCAGAAATTTTGAATTGAGCTTTTTGATTGGCTCTGCTTCGCTCACCTTGGAGGCCTGTTGAAACCAAGATGGCTGCCATTCAAAATTTCACGCTGGATCACCGTTTTTCTTCTTCACAATATTTTTTTCTGCAGTCATATCACTCACTGTTTTTGGGTCTTTAGACTTTTCATTAGTGATGTTTTTCTCTCTCGCTGCTCCGCTGTTCTTCAGCATATCTTGGAGGTTCGCGATGAGGCTTTCATCGTTCTTCTGGCTCTTTAATAGTTTTAATATTTCTGACCTGAGTTCGTTATTCTCTATTTCGATTTCCTCCTGGTCATCATTTTCATCTATAATTTCTTCGTCTTCAGTGGTGTATTCTTCGGATTCTCTCGAAATTGCGTTTGTGGATTCGTTGATTATTTCTTGTTCTGTTTCCATTTCTTTGCTGTATGCCCTGGTGTTGGGCCTATCTTTCTTAGACATTTTTAAGTTTTTATTGAGTCAATTAACCATCCTCTGCTACCAGCTTGTTGCAATATTTTCAGGATCAGACTCAATAAGATTAGTGAGAGTTAGAGGTTTGAATATATTTTCTTTTATTTACAGCAGGCATTCTATATTCACTGAATATTCACAGATAGAAGCAAGGAAAAAGATGCAGACAGCTCCTTATATATACAATGGGAGGAGCTAGATGTGGGAGTGGTGAATTATGAATACATTAAGGAGTGAAGAATAAATTAACCCCTGATACCCCGTTCATATACTATTTACACATTGGAGAATAAGGCATTTACATCTGACAGAAATTTTATCCCAAACTACAAGTGTGATCTCAAGGACAATGTGTTAGCTGTTCTTGCTGGACCTAATGCTTTCATTTCTCAGTTCATGTCAAATATTCTCAGCATTTACAAGATTCCACAGGTAAGATATACTTTTCAAAGAAAGATGCACAGAAAAACATCTGTGATTTGTATACAGAAGTTGTTAAATGAAATGTGAACAAATAACACTGTAAAATTCTCTGATAAATTTTCAGATTTGAATAAACAAATGATAGCTATCCATTATCAAAGCAATAATTATGATTGGGATGCATGAACACAATAACAGAGTTGAATGGTGTGTGGTGTGAAAACGATTAACGAGATAGGTGAGAAGATGGCTGCCATGTGACAGCCTTTTTAGTGAGCTCCTTATCTTCCCGTAACAGCTATTTTAATATAGCTGTAAAATACTTTATTTTTATTTAATAATATCTATAAATTAGGGTTTTTTTTAATTAGGAGCAGTAATTTTAGGTTTTTAGATTTAGGATTACATAGGATTTAGGTTTTTAAATTTCGAATTCCGGAACTTGATGCTGTGGGAGTATTGGGATACATATATTCTTATGGGATACATTTGTTTTAAAAAATTAACAAATTTCGACATTAACGGTAATTGATAGGAGTTAATTCACAACTTGTGAAATAGATGTTTACTTAGTGCAAATATCTAGTGAGTAAAAACCCCTGGCTTTTTTTTTTTATTATAAACAACTGGTAACTTGATTTAGTCTTTGGAACTGCATACAAAATATATCACTGAGAAACATTTGTTACAATGCTTCATAAATTGGTGCTGGTGTACATAATAATCACAATACCACACATGTATTAACTTCTGAAAGCATTTTTTTTAATTGTTTGCTTTATGATTATTGATTTTTGACCCATCAGATTGGTGTCAATTCTTAGAGACCACACAAAATCCTATCTAAAAAAAATTAGGAAAAGAATATCTGTTAATATTATTTTCAGAGTACAAAGAGAAATCAGAACCCTCACTTTATGTTTTAGATAGTTATTACTTCATATCAATTGATTCTAAACAAGCCCTAATGTCAGGCCTGCCTCTGTTCAAAACCCAAGAAAGAAAACCCCAGACTCCATTGAAGTAGAGAAGAGGTACTTTTACTGTTTGAAATGATAGCGGCACAAGGAAAGCAAGATCTGATCCAAAAGGCGTGAAATTACATATTGAAAGTTTCCCCAAATCCCTTCCCCCAGGGACCTAGGCTAAATGTCCAATCCACATCCCACATAGTGTCATGTGGAGCACATCTTTAGGTGTTTTCATCCACCTGGCGTCCTAGGACGGTTGGCCTTGACTGGGTGTAAACAACTCCATTCAGCAGCGCAGTAATTCTTGAGAGCAAACCTCCCTTTTAGTTCACGTGGTCCTTCATCACACCAGCACACTTCCCAAACCCCAATGCCATGCTCCCCTCCCTGTTACTATGGCAGCCGATAGCAAGCATGCATCAAAGGGAAAACCCATGCTGGAGATCCGGCTGATGGAGATCCTGAGATCCTTAGCAAGAGTCTTTTGTTTTACACTTATTTTTTTTTCACTTAGTAAGATCTCTCTCACTGATTGCCACACCACATCTATCTGCTAAGTGTGTTTTGAATAAGTTCTGATATTTGATTTTCATAACTATTGGATTCCACATGTAATTTTCTCAGCTCACCTATGGCTCTACTTCAGCAATAGATGTCAGCACACAGGCTGTTTTCTTGCATCAGACATTTCCAAGTGAAGATCTTCAAATTAAGGGGATGATCCAACTGTTGCTCTATTTCCAGTGGGTATGGATTGGGCTGATTGTCCAAAGTACTGAGAAGCGAGACGGGTTTCGACAGAACAGGCTTGCTTTATTTTCTCAGGAAGGTATATGCTTTGACTTTGTGGAAGAGTTACCAAAAGGATCCGTTTCCAATGAAGTTGCAGGTACACTTACACACTATATAAAAGTTTACACGGTTACCATGAGGAGCAGGGCCAACATTGTCATCATCTATTGTGAAAACCAGGAAACAAGAGTATTGAGAATGTTGCCCTACATTTCAGAATTTGAATACAATGTAGTGAAGAGAAAAGACAAAATTTGGATAATGCCAGCCCAGATGGAGTTCTCATCTGCTCCTTTTCAAAGATATCAGAGTATGGAGTTCATCCATGGTTCTCTGTCTTTTCGAGTTTCCTCAAAGGATCTCTTAGAATTCAAGAGATTTCTTCAGATGAGAAAAGTTACTCTTGCTGAGGAAGACAGTTTGATCAGGATATTTTGGGAAAGTGCATTTCAATGTTCTTTCTCTAATGCCATGTTAGAGGAGGATGCTGTGAACGAATGCACAGGTGAGGAGCAGCTGGAGACCCTTCCTCAATCAGTATTTGACACCAGGATGACTGGACAGAGTTACAGTGTCTACAATGCTGTCCATGCTGTGGCACATGCTTTTCAAACCTTGCTTTCATCCCAGCACAAATGGATGTCAACTAGAAAAAGTTCCAAAGTGGGAATTTTGAATAAGAATGTGTGGCAGGTAAGAGGGGAATGAATTCCCTTTCCATATTAAGCAGGAATCATTAGAACATCAGATAGAACATTTTGATGCAATTTTGACTATTATTTTCAACATGACCCTATTGTTATGAGAGGTCTACAAAGAAGGAGAAAGGAAGAGGCGGTCAGTGGGAAGAAAGCAAAAGAGGACATTGAGCAGAAATCGCATATGGAATTCCTTTTCCATATTAAGCAGAAACTACCAGAACCATCAGATAGAATGTCTATGGAGATTCTCAGTCATCCAGGTCATAGTTGTCTCAAATGTTGATTCGGGTTAATGTCATGGTTCCAAGTAACACCCCCAACGAAAGAAAACTCTGAGGCTTGAATTTCCTCAAAGTTACATTTTATTAGAGATGTCATATTGGCACATCTGGGAAAACCCGAATCTGAAAGTTTCCAGATTTTCCCCACCCAAAGAAAAGTTCATGTCCCTGCCCAGCACCCACAGGTCCATCACATGGTCCAATCAAGCATCGTTCCAACTGGAGATGCCTCCCAGTTCCAGCCTTCCAGGTGCAGGGCAAGATGGCCTTGACTTCTTGAGAAAGGAATGTTATTATGACTATATATCACCTATGCTCTGTACAATCCCTCCCAATTGCCTACAGTAGTAAACGTGGCAGGTCTGAAGGCCTAATACAAAAGATGGCTTCCAGGCCTGACATCAAAGATGCTTTTTCAAAAGGCAACTGGACTATGTATTTTTTCTTGAGGAAGAGATTTCGCTTCAGAACAGAAATTGTGAGAAAAAAACCCTCTCATATAGAAATGCGGAGACCATGAACAATAAAAAGCATATTTATTTAAAAGATATATCATAAGCTTTTGAAAAAGGGTTCTCCAAGAAGAGAGAGAACATCGTACAAATCTGAATACATGGTTTAAATACATTTTCAAACTATCAGCAAAACAATTATACACCCCCACTTATCGGATGTTACATAGGTTTTTAGCTATTCCGCAACATTTTCCTGAATCAGAAATCCCCATGACACATGTCTTCATAGCAATACAATTAATCTGAACATGTCAGCTTCCTTCCTTCCTTCTACTGTGACATTTGACTTAGGTCAGACTGACCTAACTTGGAATGTACTAAGCAAGTTTATAGCTCTATTTGTCCCAGAATCAACGTCATACATAATTCCTTATCTTAATGTCTTACACAGATGGTTAGCTGTCTACAATCTAAAACACTCAAAGAGCCATTTGGACCCATTTCCCACAGAAAAGAAAATACTGGGAACCACAAAACCTGGATGGGCATGGCCAACTCAATGTCACTTACTTCCACCAGTCACATGACCCCCTTGCCACGTGTACCCAGCCGGTCATTAGGACAGAGAACCGGTTGTTAAAAAAGACCGGGAACCACAAAACCCTTTTGATATATATATCTCTCTCTCCCCCCTTCTCCCTCTCTCCTCCCCCTCTGTATCTTTCTATCTCTCTCTCTCTCTCTCTCCCTCCCCCTCTCTCTGTTTCTGCCCCGGCCACTTCTCCATACCCCCCCCATCACTCTTACCTTCTCAGGCCAGGCATGGAGTGACTGGAAGAAGAGGGCGAAGGGCGGGGCCAACTAGTGGTGGGATCACCCAACAGGGAACCACAGTAGAGGGCCCAAAGAGCCGCATGTGGATCTGGAGCAGCAGGTTGCTGACACCTGGCTTAGGTTATGAAAAGTTCAAATATGGAGTCACTAAGGCTCTTTTCTTTACAGGAATAATTTTATTTCTCTCACTTCAGAACTGAAGAAGTTTAGTTGGATGAACAGCAAAACCTCTTCCTCAAAGAAAAAAAAACCCCAGTGTCGTTGCCTTTTGAAAAAGCCTCTTTGAGACATCAGGTAAAACACTTTGATAAAATCTTGACTGTTATTTTCAATATGATCACAGAATAACAATAAGAATTGTATCAAAATGTTCTACCTGGTTTCTCAAAGGTGCTTTTTCAAAACGCATCTGGACTGTTATCTTCAATATATAATCACATGATGCCTTATTTAAACTGGACCAGGGGAGACATGATAGCAATGTTCCAATATTTGAGGGACTGCCACAGAGAGGAGGGGGGGTCAAACTATTTTCCAAAGCACCTGAAGGCCAGACAAGGAATAATGGATGGAAACTGACCAAGGAGAGATTCAACCTAGAAATGAGGAGGAACTTTCTGACAGTGAGAACAATCAACCAATGGAACAGCTTGCCTTCAGAAGTTGTGGGAGTTTCATCACTTGAGACTTTCAAGAAAAGATTGGACTGCCATTTGTCAGAAATGGTGTAGGGTCTCCTGCTTGAGCGGGGGGTTCGACTAGATGACCTATAAGGTCCCTTCCAACTCTGTTAATCTGTTAAATATGTATATCAGTGATACAAAGACTTGATTCACACAGCTGTGAGAAACCTGCAAAGAAGGAGAAAGGAAAACAAATAGGAGGTCAGTGGAAAGGAGGAGAAAGAGGATATTGAGCAGAAGTTGTATTTGGAACACAGGAGGAAGGAAGGAAGGAAGGAAGGAAGGAAGGAAGGAAGGAAGGAAGGAAGGAAGGAAGGAAGGAAGGAAGGAAGGAAGGGGAGGGACATTATCACTGGAGAAAGAGTAATCCTCCCCATGGGAGGATTGGGCTATATATTTAAGGCTATATATTTAAAGATCAAAACAGAGCAAACTTTTTTTTAACTTGGCTTTGCAACCATTAGAGCCAGTTGCATCATTATTTATTTTAAGTTGCCAAATGTTATTCATCATTATTCATTTCAAGTTTCTAAATGGAATCCTTCTTTCCTTCCTTCCGACTCAGGGCGGTGAACAGCCAAGATAAAATACAGATAATACAAATATTAAAAAATCCCTTAAAATTATTAAATATTTCAGCCGAAACACAGATTAAAACACCCAATTTATAAAATCACGAATTAAAAAATTTAAATTTAAAAATTTAAAAGATGGGAGTTAGGCAAGGCCAGCTTGCTGAAATAGAAAAGTTTTGAGAGCACGGCGAAACGTGCGCAGGTCCGGGATCTTCCGTATCTCTGGGGGGAGCTCGTTCCAGATGGTAGGTGCCCCCACAGAGAAGGCTCTCCCCCTGGGGGCCGCCAGTCGACACTGTTTGGCCGACGGCACCCTGAGGAGCCCCTCTCTATGGGAGCGTACTGGTCGGTGAGAGGCTATTGGTAGCAGAAGGCGGTCTCGTAGATACCCCGGTCCGATGCCATGGAGCGCTCTAAAGGTGGTAACCAAAACCTTGAAGCGCACCCGGAAGACCACCGGGAGCCAGTGCAGCTCGCGCAGGAGGGGGGTCACATGGGAGCGCCACGTCGCTCCCATAACCACCCGCGCGGCCGCATTCTGGACCAGCTGGAGCTTCCGGGTGCTCCTCAAGGGGAGCCCCATGTACAGAGCATTGCAGTAGTCCAAGCGGGAAGTAACGAGAGCATGAGTGACTGTATTTAACGAGTCCCGATCCAGAAAGGGATGCAACTGGCGAATCAGGCGGACCTGATAAAAAGTCCCCCTGGCCACGGCCGTCATGTGCTCTTCTAAAGACAGCCGTGAGTCCAGGAGGACACCCAAGTTGCGAACCCTCTCCGTGGGGGCCAGTGACTCGCCCCCAATAGTCAGTGATGGCACCAACTGACTATATCGGGATGTCGGAAACCACAGCCACTCGGTCTTGGATGGGTTGAGCCTGAGTCTGTTTCTCCCCATCCAGATCCGCACGGCCTCCAGGCACCGGGACATCACTTCAAGGGCATCATTGGGGTGGTCCGGGGTGGAGATGTACAGCTGAGTATCATCAGCGTACTGGTGGTACTTCACCCCAAAACCACGGATGTTCTCACCCAGCGGCTTCACATAAATGTTGAACAGAAGGGGCGAGAGGACCGACCCTTGTGGCACCCCACATACAAGGGGCCTCGGGGTCGACCTCTGCCCCCCTGTCAACACAGACTGCGACCGGTCAGAGAGAAAGGAGGAGAACCACCGTAGGACGGCGCCCCCCCACCCCTAACTCCTCTAGCCGGTGCAGCATGATACCATGGTCGATGGTATCAAAAGCCGCTGAGAGGTCTAATAGGACCAGGACAGAGGAACAACCCCTGTCCCGAGCCCTCCAAAGATCATCAACCAACGCGACCAATGCCGTTTCCGTGCTGTACCCAGGCCTGAAGCCCGACTGGAACGGATCCAGATACGACGATTCATCCAGGTACTGGGGGAGCTGTCGCGCTACCACACTCTCAACAACATTCGCAACGAAGCGAAGGTTGGAGACTGGACGATAATTTGCCAACACTGCCGGGTCCAGGGAAGGTTTCTTGAGGAGAGGCCTCACCACCGCCTCTTTCAAGGCAGCAGGGAAGACACCCTCACTCAAGGAAGCATTTATAATCCCCTGGAGCCAGCCTCGTGTAACCTCCCGAGAGGCCAGCACCAACCAGGAGGGACACGGGTCCAGTAAACATGTGGCTGTGCTCAGTCTGCCCCGTATCCTGTCCACGTCTTCGGGCGTCACAGAATCAAACTCTTCCCAGATAATACTCACAAGACCTGCCTCTGTCCTCCCCGCTGAATCTACCCGGTCAGAGTCCAGATGTTCCCGAATCTGAGCGATTTTGTCATACAGATACTGTACAAAATCCTCGGCTCTACCCTCCAAGGGGTCCTCCCGCGCTTCCTGGTGGAGCAGGGAGCGGGTCACCCTAAACAGGGCAGCCAGGCGATTATCTGATGACGCAATAAGAGTGGCAAAATAGGTATACTTCGCCACTTTTATCGCCACCAGGTAGGTCTTAATATGAGACCTTTTATTTTATTTTATTAGAGATGTCATATTGGCACACCTGGGAAAACCCGAATCTGAAAGCTTCCAGGTTTTCCCCACCCAAAGGAAAGTTCAAGACCCTGCCCAATACCCATATGTCCATCACGTCACCCAATCCAAACTCCGTGCCGACTGGAGATGCCTCCCAGTTCCAACCCTCCAGGTGCAGGGCAAGTTGTTCTTGACTTTCTGAGAAAGGAATGTTATTATGACTATATATTACCAATGCTCCATACAATCCCCCCTCCCAGTTTCTCCCAGTAGTAAATGTGGCAGGCCTGAAGATGCAATGAGAAAGATAGCTTCCAGGCCTGACAGCAGTACTGCAAGCTACTTCTGCTGATCACTAGCTGCCAGCAGTTTGGCAGTTCTGGTCTCACCGGCTCAAAGTTGACTTAGCCTTCCATCCTTCCGAGGTCGGTAAAATGAGGACCCAGATTGTTGGGGGAAATATGCTGACTCTGTAAACTGCTTAGAGAGGGCTGTAAAGCACTGTGAAACGGTATATAACTCTAAGTGCTATTGCTATTTTGGTCTACATCTGTAAATCCTTAATAAATATTAAATAAATGCAAGTTCCCATGTCCACATCACATGGTAAGTTTTCAATCTGTCTTCTTGTATTTGAGGAATAAGGAATGTAGTGAAAATTGAAATATTACTCCCTTTTTATGACCCTGTAATCCCTTAATTCAGGGTACAGTCAGGGCAACTGGAGTTGGGTATTTGCTGGCCCAGTGTCCTTCCTGACACCATGCAGAGTTCACAGCAGATGTTTTTTCTTTGCCTCCTAGGTGAGAAACATCTGCTGCTACCTAGGATTGGTCTCACAATCTTATGAGTGGGAGACAAGCGTATTTACCACTAGGCCACTGTGCTGCTCTTGTGAAAAACATAATATTATGTATAATTAATGCAAAATATTAGTGAAATGTAGTGAAAGTCATAACAGTCTATAAAAGTGTTTTTGATTCCAATAGAATTCCGATAGAATTCTTAGATTAAGATGAATTTAGGCAAGAAAAACAAATGCACAGGTACAGTATATGTGGTACCTTGCTCAATAGTAGTGACTGTGAGAGGGATCTTGGTGTCCTAGTGAACAATCGCTTAAATATTAACCAGCAGTGTGCTGCAACTGCCAAAAAAGCCAACATAGTTCTAGGCTGCATAAACAGAAGAATAGAATCAAGAGCACGTGAAGTGTTAATACCACTCTATAATGCCTTGGTAAGGCAACACTTAGAATCCTGCATCCAATTTTGGTCGCCACAATGTAAAAGAGATGTTGATACTCTAGAAAGAGTGCAGAGAAGAGCAACAAAGATTAGGGGACTGGAGGCTAAAACATATGAAGAACGGTTGCAGGAATTGGGTATGTCCAGTTTGATGAAAAGAAGGACTAGGGGAGACATGATAGCAGTGTTCCAATATCTCAGGGGTTGCCAAAAAGAAGAGGGAGTCAAACTATTCTCCAAATCACATGAGGGTAGAACAAGAAGCAATGGGTGTAAACTAATCAAGGAGAGAAGCAACTTAAAACTAAGGAGAAATTTCCTGACAGTTAGAACAATTAATCAGTGGAACAACTTGCCTCCAGAAGTTGTAAATGCTCAAATACTGGATGTTTTTAAGAAGATATTAGATAACCATTTGTCTGAAGTGGTATAAGGTTTCCTGCATAAGCGGTGGGTTGGACTAAAAGACCTCCAAGGTCCCTTCCAACTTTGTTAAATTATTATGAATATTTATTTCAAAAGATGTGAAATAGAAAATTTATTTGTACAACTTTGGATTTGCCAAGTGAATAATATATTCATGTCATATCCAAATTGAAAAAAAAATCTGAAATGTATAAGAAAAACTGTGGAAGCCATGTATCTGAAATGTAGGAATTTCTGAATATTAAGAAATAGTTTCTGAATATTCCATTATTAATTTTCAACAGGTGCAACCCATTTCTGCATGCAATGATCATTGTGTTTCAGGCTACAGTAGGATCAAAATAGAAGGGAAACCATTTTGCTGCTATGATTGCCTCCGGTGTCCAGAAGGGAAGATTTCAAATAAGGCAGGTAAGAAATATCATATAAGGAATGTCCTAATACGTTTTCCAGGAATCAAATTACAAGTTTAACAAGTTGTTCATAATTTGGGATAGACAGGGACTACTATTTGAAAAAAAAAAGGTTTGGAGTAGGCAGAGTGCAAGAATTCTTTTTTTATCTAATATTATCTTCTCAAGTCTCCTTTCCTCAGGAGCATACTTGATCATGGGTTCCTCAGAATACAGCAGTGAATATTCATAAGCTCTCACACAGGGTTTTTTCTTCATAAGGTTGTCCTAGTTTGTGAAATGAGACATTTCCCATTAAGGGATGAACATGTGGAAGGGAAAGCAAGAACTTGTCAACACGCAAAGTATCCCTGGCCTGCTCTCGAGTTGTCATAGGCAAAGGGGGATGGGAAACCGATGAAGCAACATGGCAGCCAAAGACAGGAGCACATTCCAGACATATCTTTCTCAAGGCTGTCTCCCAGGGTTAACTACAGCAGCCAGAGGGGAGTGATCTCTACAACCTGCAAAATTGCTCCGTTGGCAAATATGATTGATGTCACACTCTGGAAGGAGGGAGGAAACAGGCCTTAAATTACATGAGATCAGATTTGGCTTCATTTGGGTATGTGCTGACACGGAGCTCCTAATAAATAACTGGATTTCTTTTGAAGCTTGGCTCGAAGCTCATGATTTAATTAGGGCATCCGTCGGAACCCTGACACAACTCTATTACATAGAGGACTAATAAGAAAAGAAACATAATCAAATCTAGTATTAACAAATCTTCCTCCTACTCTTATTATCAAATAAAGTATTGGCAAACTGCAAAGGATTTTTGAAAGAATAAAATATAGTCTAATTTCTTAATCATGAAAAAGTAGTTGCCTTAAATCATACAGAGCATAGAACATAGAATAATAGAGTTGGAAAGAACCTTAGAGGACTTCTAGTCCAACCCCCTGCTCAAGCAGGAGACCCTATACTATTTCAGACAAATGGCTGTCCAATGTCTTCTTTAAAAACTCCAGTGATGCAGCACCCACAATTCCTGAAGACAAGCTTGTCCACTGATTTAATTGTTCTCACTGTCAGTAACTTTCTCCTTAGTTCTAGGTTGGATCTCTCCTTGATAAGTTTCCATCCATTGCTTCTTATTCAGCCTTCTGGTGCTTTAGAGAAAAGGTTGACCCTCTCTTCTTTGTGGCAGCCCCTTATATATTGAAACTCTGTTATCATATCACCCCTAGCTCTTCTTTTTATTAGACTAAACCTATCCAATTCCTGTAACTGTTTTTTGTATGTTTTAGTCTGCAGCCCCCTAATTGTTAATATCCTAACTTTCTCCTTTTTTTCATTTTCATTGAGAGTTATACCCTTATAGTGTATGAGCAAAATTAATATAAAAGCACTGACTAGGTCTCATTTTAAGGCTCCTTTACCAGAAAGACTACAAAGGTATGTGAACATCCAGACTTCATTATTCATAACACACCAAAGTATAAATGAAAAGAGTTCAGACTTTATTTTGAAAGCTTGTTCTGTCTCTGTGGTGTGAACAAATAAAAAAAACTGAAGTTTGGCTGTTCTGTGTTATTCTTGGGCTGGGTCTGACATTTATAAACTTTTTAAATACGACTGAAATTATTTCTTTTTCAGATGCAGATGACTGTTTCTGGTGTTCAGAAGGTCAATACCCAACTAAAGCTCAAAATACTTGCATTCCAAAACAGATCACATTTTTGTCATATGAAGAAATATTGGGAATCGCCTTGACCAGTGTTGCTGTCTTTTTTTCTTTCTTCTCAGCCATAGTACTTGGGATCTTCATTAAACAGCGGGACACTCCCATTGTCAAAGCCAACAACCGTAACCTCACCTACATTCTTCTCATTGCTCTCCTCCTCTCCTTCCTTTGCACTTTGCTCTTCATTGGGCAACCAGATCAGGTGAAATGTCTCTTGCAGCAAACTGCTTTCAGCATAAGTTTCTCTGTAGCACTTTCTTGTATATTGGGGAAAACAACCATTGTTGTTCTTGCTTTCGTGGCCACCAAGCCAGGCTCCAAAATGAGGAAATGGGTGGGAAAAAGGCTGGCCTACATTATTGTCCTATCTTGCTCTCTGGCACAAGTCATCATTTGCAGTGTGTGGCTGGCAATTTCTCCTCCATTCCCAGATTCAGACACATATTCTGTATCTGAAGAAATTGTTCTGGAATGTAATGAAGGTTCATCCATAATGTTTTATACTGTCCTTGGTTTTATGGGTTTCTTGACTGTTATCAGTTTTACAGTGGCTTTCTTGGCTAGGAAGCTGCCTGATAGTTTCAATGAAGCCAAATTTATCACTTTTAGCATGTTGGTGTTTTGTAGTGTCTGGATATCATTTGTTCCCACCTATTTGAGTACCAAAGGGAAATATATGGTGGCTGTGGAGATCTTCTCCATTTTGGCTTCTGCAGCTGGATTACTGGGTTGCATCTTTGCCCCTAAATGCTACATTATTGTTCTGAGGCCTAATCTGAACAGAAAGGAACAGCTGATAAAGAAGCAAAACTGATTCTTTTAGTCCACTGCACTATACTTTTTCCAAACTGTGACAGAAACCTAATTTTTTTTTCATTAATAGTTTGATGTGAATCTTGCAGAAGTGATGCAAAACTAGGATTTTTTGCTTTTATACCAAAAATGTGCAAGTCTATAATGTGACATTTGGCATGAGTTCTTATAGTATAGTTCCCTTATATATCAGATTTGATTGCTTTTTTGACAAGTAGAGAAGTGTATTGTGTGTAACCTAAGAGCTATTGAAGCCTTTCACAGAGACTGTTGGAAAATGAGGTATGCCAAGCCAAAAAAAAGGGGGGGGGGAATAGTGAAGGAGAAATGGGAGAAATAAAATTTAAGCTTGCTTTTTGTCTTTTTGTTCCACTTGTTATATTTCTAAACAGAAGAAAATAGAGAAAAGATGAGAATGTTTATGGAGATTCTCAATCATCCAAGTCATCATCATCCCAAAGGTGCTTTTCAAAAGGCAACTGGGCTTTCTTGTTCTTTTTTCCTTGGAAACATTTCACTTCTCATCCAAGAAGGTTCTTCAGTTTTGAATAAATCTTTTCATTCCCCAACATTTAGCCAGAACTGAAGAAGCTTCTTGGATGACAAGAAACTCAAAGCCTCAGCTCTCTGCCCCAAGTAGAAACTAAGGGGCCAACTTTTAGAAATGCAGATTTATTAATCCATTCAAGACAGGATTAAAACCCCAAGAAAGACAGGATTAATTACATTTGTTAAATAAGATTAAAAACCCCAAGTCATTGCTAGCCTTCGCTAGACAAACTAATTAAAATCAAATAACAAAATACACAAAACAAGCCTCTAAATAAAAAGTGCTGTAGGACAAACTGTATAAAATTCCATGTACTCATCAAACCAAGTGTTCAGATGCCCAGGACCTCAAAATCCATGTGTTCCTGTCCATCAATAAACCATCTTTCCAATCAGTCTCCATGTTTCCTGTTAGATCAGGCGCAGGAAATGAAGACGTGACCAGCTCGATACATTTAGTAACTTTATTTGTTACAAAGGTATAAGACAAGACTGCTGGCGCGCTGCCGGAGCCCTCCTTATATTCGCTCCGGCAGACGCACCGCCCCTTGACAGGGATTCAAATTTCCCGCCCGATGGCTAGCAGCCAATCAGGGCGGATGTCCTTATAAGGACATAACACTCCTCCCCCCTTAGTCCGGGAACTGTTAAACTTCGTCCACAAAAGTCACGTAATCGCGCAGGTACGTAGGACGCCTCGGCACCCTAGCTGACCTGCGCAGTCTCACTTCTTCTCTGTCTCCGGCCTGGATGGACGGGGCTCTTGCGTCTCCTGGTTCCCTCCCCGGAACTGGGCTTGGTTCGGCCGTCGAGTGTGCGGGGTCACCCTCAGCGCCTCCGGCCGGACCGCAGACCTTGGCTGGCTGGTTCTGGTGGTCTTCCTCCTGGCCTGTGGATCTATCGCCTCGTCTCGGTTGCTCGGTTCCGACCTGGGAAGAGCGTCTGATTCTCGGTAAGTCCCAGGCTGTCGCTTGCTCCTCCCTGGTCTCCCAGGCGCTGCGGTTCAGTTGCGGTCCGGCTTGCTGCCGTCTGGGTGGTGGTTCCGCTCGGTGCCCTCGGGTCCGGTCCGCTGGCTGCGGGTGGTTCTGGCTTGCGGCGTGCTGTTCGACCTCGCAGGGGTGGCGTTGGTCCCCTCGGTTGGGCTGGCGTTGGTCTACCCCGTCTGGTTGGCGGTGGTCGACCTGGTCGGGATGTTGTTGAGGGGCTACCTCTGCGGAGCGGCGGAGGTCTCCCCTGCTGGGGTGGTGCAGGTCTCCCTGGCCGGGTTGTTGTCGGCTTTCCCTTCCCCCTAGTCCCTGGTCTACCGCTGGTTGGTGCCTGGGGTCATCTGGGTCGGGTTGTTGTTTCCTGGCTGTCTTCTGAGATGGGCGGGGGTCGCCCTCGCCGGGGAGTCGTGTGCCACCCTCGCCCATGGGTAGTGGGGTGCCCGTCTTGGCTGGGTCCCGGTCTACTCGCCTGGAACTGCGGTCTCCCTGGCCGGGCTGGCGTAGGCTGCCGTCACTGGTGGGGTGCGATGCTTCTCCTCTGGGCAGGTCCCGGTCTACTTGCGGGCTGGGTTGGTGGTCCCTGGCCCTGTTGTGCCGGGTGCCCACCTCGCTGGGTTGGTGTTGCCATCCCCTGTGCGGCTGGCCCCGGTCTACCTTGCTGAACTGCCGACGTGACAGTGCCTGGTAGTGTGCTGGGCCGGCCTCGTCGGGATGGCGGTGGTCTGCCTCGCTGGGGTGTGGTAGGCCTACCTTGTCGGGGTGGTGTAGGCCTACCTCGCCGGGGTGGTGTAGGCCTACCTCGCCGGGGTGGTGTAGGCCTACCTCGCCGGGGTGTTGTAGGCCTACCTCGTCTGGGTGTGGTAGGCCTACCTCGCCGGGGTGTTGGAGGCCTACCTCGTCTGGGTGTTGTAGGCCTCCCTCGTCAGGCTGGTTTTCGTGTGCTCCCCCCCACCTTTTCCGGAGTTGGTCTATGTGACGTCTGCAGACCTGTCCATCTTCCAACTCCACGGTGTAGGATTTGGGGCCGGTTGTGCTGTCAATCTTTCCCTTCAGCCACTTAGGAGAGCCGTTGAAATTCAGCACGAAAACTGAATCTCCCTTGCCGAAGGCGCGAAGTGGGCGGCTGGCGGTTGCGGTCACTTCTGGGCTGTATTGGGGGTGCAGCCGGTCCAAGGGTGACCTCAACCTTCTGCCCATCAGCATTTCGGCCGGGCTCTTGTGGGTGGTGGCATGCGGCGTGATGTGCTGGGTGAGGAGGAAGTTGTCTATCCGTTCCTGCCAGTCTTCCTGGCCCATCTTGGTGAGTGCCTCTTTGGTGAGCCTCACCATGCGTTCAGATTGTCCGTTTCCGGCCGGCCTGTACGGGGCGGACAGGGCGTGGAGGATGCCCAGTCCTGCCAGGAAGGACTCCATGGCAAGGGATGTGAGCTGGGGGCCGTTGTCGGAGACCAGCACGTCCGGTAGTCCATGTGTGGCGAAAAGGCGGCGGAGGGCTCGGATCGTCGCTTCTGTTGTGGTAGATGCCATGGGTACCACCTCGAGCCACTTGGAGAAGGCATCTACCACGATGAGGAGGTGTCGCACTTGCATCGGACCCGCGAAGTCGATGTGTATCCTCGACCAGGGGTTGCTGGGGGTCTCCCACTTCGCGACTTCGGATTGCGGCGGCGCTGGGCGAACTTCTTGGCACGGGTCACATCTGGAGACCCATTGTTCAATGTCTCTGTCCAGGGAGGGCCACCAGACGTAACTCCGTGCCAGGGCCTTCATGCGGACGATGTCCGGATGCCCTTTGTGCAGTCTCTAGCGTCCGCCGTTGTAGAGTGCTTGGGATCAGCACCCTGTCTCCCCATAGTAGACAGCCCTTTATGGTGGACAGCTCCTTCTGCTTCCTGGCGAACGGGCTGAACCTCTCTTCTGTCTTTTCCGATGGCCACCCTCTGAGGATCCAAGACTTCATTTGGCGGAGTGTGGGATCCTTTTGGGTGTGGACGGCCACATCTGCGGATGAGACTGGACAGCTGGCGTCGTCATCTATGTGGAATAGGTGGAGCGTGGGGGCTGGGTCTTCAACCGGATTCTTCGATGGGCATCTGCTGAGTGCGTCTGCGTTTCCTATGGCTGTGCCTGGCTGGTGCACGAGCCTATAGGAGTAGCCGGCTAGGAAGATGGCCCATCTCGTCATCCGCGGGGACATGAAGGTCGGGGTGGGTTGGTCACCTGCGAGGAGTCCCAGGAGTGGCTTGTGATCGGTGATTATGGTGAAACGTCTTCCATAGAGGTATTCATGGAAGCGCTTCACTCTTGCCACGATGGCCAGGGCTTCTTTGTCCAGCTGACTGTAGTTCCGTTCTGCGCCGGACATGGTCTTCGAGAAGTAAGCGATCGGGGCTTCTGTGCCGTTGGGCAGTTCATGGCTGAGAACTGCCCCCACCCCGTAAGGCGACGCATCACAGGTCAGCTTGATGGGGAGCGTCTCGCTGTATTGGATGAGGACGCTCTTGGACGTCAATAGTCCTTTTATGGCCCGGAATGCTGCTTCCTCTTCCTGGCCCCACTTCCAGGAAGCCGATTTCCCCAGCAGGCGGTGGAGTGGCTCAGCAACTGTGGCTTTCTGTTTTAGAAAAATTGCGTAGAAGTTGAGCAACCCAAGGAATGCCTGAAGCTCCGTTTTGTTTTTTGGGCTTGGAGCTTCATGGATTGCTTCCACTTTTGATTTGGTGGGGTGGATGCCAGTGCTATCAGTGAGATAGCCCAGGAACTCGACTTCCTGTACTCCTATGATGCACTTGTCCCGCCTGACCCTCAAGCCCTTGGCCTTGAAACGCTGCAGGACAAGCTTGAGTCTTTCAAGGAGTTGAGCTCGAGAGTCACCGGAGATGAGCACATCGTCGAAGTAAGGCACCACCCCTGGAACGCCTTGGAGAAGGCGTTCCATCATAGATTGGAAAATGCCTGGGGCAGCACTGACTCCAAATTGGAGGCGGTTACATTTGAATGCCCCCCTGTGCGTGACAATTGTTTGTGCCTCCGCCGTTGTTTCATCCACTGGCAGTTGCTGGTAAGCCTGGGCCAGGTCCAGTTTCGCGAAAATTGAGCCCGTTCCCAGGGAATGCAACAGATGTTGCACGACTGGGACTGGGTATGCGCTCTGTGCCAACGCCTTGTTGATGGTACAACGGTAGTCGGCGCAGATGCGCACAGACCCATCATGCTTCAGTGGGGTCACAATGGGGGGTCTCCCATGAGGCATGATCGATCGGTTCCAGAACGCCCTGGGCGATCAGCTTATCCAGCTGTTCGTCTACTTTCGGCCGCAGGGCAAACGGAACTCGGCGGGGCTTAAGCCTGATTGGGGTGATTCCCTTGTCCAGATTAAAGGAAATTGGCCTCCCCACAAATTTCCCCAGCTTACCATCGAAGACTTCTTTGAACTCTTCGAGGATGGTGTCGAGTTCGTCCCTATGGATTTCGTGGATGCCCTCGATGGAAAGCCCCAGCGGCTTAAACCACTCCACTCCTAACAGGTTCGGTCGGCTGTTCTCCACGATGGTGATGGGCAGCTCTCCGTTAAAGTCCTTGTATTTGATGTGGATGGTGGTTCTGCCCAGGATTCCAATGGGGTTTCCGTTGAAGTCCACAAGCCTCAACTTCGGGGTTTTCAGCTGGGTCTTCTTGCAGGATGGCTTCAGCTGCTGTAGGTGCTGCCAGTCCATGATGGAGTAGGCGGATCCGGAATCTACCTCCATCTTGCACGGTGACCCCTCTGCCAGCAGCGTCACGTGGAACTTGGTGGTCCCCTCATCGCTTGTGTGTGCGATGGTGGTCTGGTGCACAGTTCTGTTACGGGAATATTCCTCCTCCCCGCGCCTGGGCTGGTTCGAGGACCGTTTGGATGTCCTCTGGTTATCTTTGCGATTCTCGCGGAATCGTGGTCTGGGCGGTTCCGGGGCTGGATCTGCTGCTCTGCAGGCCTCAGCGATGTGCCCCCTCTTCAGGCATCGGCGGCAGGTTGCGTCCCTCCATCTGCAGGTTGCCCTGGGGTGGTCGCCTTTGCAGCTGCCGCATCGTTCTCCCCGGTCGCCATGCTGTGGGTTTTCCCACCTGGGGGGGCGGGAAACCTTGTGGACGGCCCTTTCCTCATCAGACTCGGATTGCGTGGTTGAGTCGTCTGATGAGGTCAGGCCCGACTTGTGGATCTTGTGGATCCCTCTAGCTTTTACCATCGCGGCGGCTGCCTTCTCGGATGTTTCAGCCGCTGTTGCTTCGTCGAGGACGTCTTTGAGTGGGATCCTCTTTCGGCTGAGGAACTTCTTCTGCAGACCCACATCTCTCATTCCAAAAACAACGCGGTCTCGGATGGCATTGTCCACGTTGTCGAACTCGCAGTTGGCAGCGATTTGGCGAAGCGCTGCCACGAATTCCTTGATGGATTCACCTTCCCGCTGGTTTCTCTGTTGGAAGGTGAACCTGTTGGCGATTGGGGTGCCTGTGGGTGCGTAGTGTTCCTGTAGGACTTCCTGCAGGTCGTTCCAGGACATCTCCTCAATGTCCCTGGGTGCCACGAGGTCAATCGCCATCTCCAGGACGTCCGATCCGCAGTGAGCCAGGAAGAGGGCTCTTTTCCGCTCATCGTCAAGGTTCTGGTAGCCATTGCCTCGCAGGAACTGCCGGAATCGGACCATGTACGACCTCCACTTCTCTCGGGATGGGTCGAATGGGTTCAGTGCGGCAATCGGAGCTTGCGGAGTTCGCTGTGGTTTAGTGACTTCAGCTCGGTGGGCGATCGTGCCACGAGTCTTGTTCAGGTTCTCTTCTCTAGTCCTTCGTCGCCAGTGTTAGATCAGGTGCAGGAAATGAAGACGTGACCAGCTCGATACATTTAGTAACTTTATTTGTTACAAAGGTATAAGACAAGACTGCTGGCGCGCTGCCGGAGCCCTCCTTATATTCGCTCCGGCAGACGCACCGCCCCTTGACAGGGATTCAAATTTCCCGCCCGATGGCTAGCAGCCAATCAGGGCGGATGTCCTTATAAGGACATAACATTTCCAGTGTCTTTCTCCCCACTTGGAACTGAACCAGATGGATATTTCTTCCAACAACACTTAACCCAAAAGAATGTCTGTTCTCCAATATGATTCTGTTCCTTGCAACTTTATTAATGTTGTTGACTCGGATTACACATTATATTACGCACAAATAAGACCAAGGAGCTTATAGTGGACTATAGAAGGAATAGATCAGACCTCCAGCCCTTGCTTATCAATGGAGACCGAGTGGAACAAGTGACCAGTTTTAAGTTTCTGGGTGTTATCATAAAAGAGGACCTGACCTGGGGCATTCACATTGCAGCACTGGTCAAAAGGGCCCAGCAGAGATTATACTACCTGAGACTTCTCAGGAAACAACAACTGAATGAAAAACTGCTGGTGACCTTCTACCGCTGCACCATAGAGAGTATTTTAACTTACTGCATTTGTGTATGGTTTGCCAATTGCCAGTAGCAGATAGGACAGCACTCCAGAGGGCTAACGTCATTGCCCAGAGGCTCATTGGTTGCCCTCTCCCCTCTCTGGAAGAGCTTTATAGCTCCCACTGCCTTAAGAAAGTTCAAAACATTCTTAAAGATCCCTCTCATCCTGGGCACCCTTTTTCTTTTCTTTTCTTTTCTTTTTTTTTAACTATTACCATCTGGCAGACGGTACAGGACAATAAAAACAAGGACAAATAGGCTGAAAAACAGCTTCTATCCCAGAGCAATAACCATATTGAATTCTATGGTATAGTGCAATATTGGGTTTTCAATTTCAATTATATATAATGTAAAGGATGTACATTTGTGTTTTATTTTTATAGTTATAATGTACACTGAAGACAGCATTTAATTTCATTGTACCATGTGCAATAACAATAGAGTAAACTAATTAACTAATATTCTTCTCAGTAAATGAAAAGTCTCTTCAGGTTTTTTGGCAAGTTTTTTAAAAAGTGATTTGCCATAGCCTCCTTTCTAGGGCTGAGAGAGAGTGACTGCCCCAAGGTCACCCAGTTGGCTTTGTGCGCAAGGCACAACTAGAAGTCATAGTCTCCTGGATTCTACCCTGGTGTCTTAACCCCACTACCAAACTGTTTCTCTACCTTTTCTTAATGCCTCCTAAGATAAGGATGAAATTGCACATATAGTGCCTGTCAGGGTTCCAAGTAACACCCCCAAAGAAAGAAGATTCTGAGGCTTGGAGTTCCTCAAAGTTCCATTTTATTAGTGATGTCATATTGGCACATCTGGGAAAACATGAATCTGAAAGCTTACAGATTTTCCCCATCCAAAAGAAAGTCCAAGTCCCTTCCCTTGCACCTACATGTCCATCACATGGTCCAATCAATGCACTGTACCAACTGGAGATGCCTCCCAGTCTCGCCACTCCAGCTGCAGGCCAGAATGTCCTTGTCTCTCAGAGAAAGGAATGTTATTATGGCTAAATATCTCCACCACTCGATGCAATCTCCCCTCCCAGATTCCCAAGCACTAAGTGTGGCAGCCCTGAAGATCCAAAGTATTTATTTTTTATTTTATTTGGCAGTATTTATATGCTGCCCTTCTCCCGAAGGACTCAGGGCGGCGAACACAGGATTAAAAACATACAATGATAAAATAATAAAATCCCGTTAAAACCAAATTAAAATCAATAAATAATAAAACCCAAGAATCAGCATCAACCCATTTGTTGGAATAGCCAAATCTTCAGGCCTCGACGGAAGGAGCAGAGATCTGGGGCCGTCCGGAGCTCGGTGGGTAGTTTGTTCCAAAGGGTAGAGGCACCCACAGAGAACGCCCTACCCCTGGGCATTGCCAGACGGCATTGCCTGGTCGACGGTACCCTGAGGAGAGCGGCACTGTGAGAGCGGACAGGATGGTGGGAAGCAGGCAGGAGATGGTCCTGCAAGTACCCCAGGCCTAAGCCATGTAGGGTGTCAGACTTCGATGCTATCTCAAAATAAATGAATTTCCAAACTGCCAATCTTTAAGGAAATATTTTCTTTAATTGAACACAGCCACCGGATCATGACTCGATGTGGACAAGACTGACCTTTTGCCCCCCAATCCCTCCCTTTCCGATCCCCAAATATCTGCTTCTCATTGGCTATCTTCCAAGTCATTCTTCAGACTTCTTGTCACATCATTTCCCAGGAATGTCTCCCCCCTTCATTTCCATGACAACCGGACATCAAAGGGATTTAGCAGGCAGAAGTTCAGAGCTTATCTCTCTCTCGCTCTCTATCTCTATCTCTATGCCAGCCAAACGCTGACATCCGGCCCCTCTCCCTTCACTCAGGGGCTTCCCCTTATCTTTAGTGTCTGGAAAGGGGAATTCAGCTTCTGCAGATTTTGGCAAAGTCCACCAAGGTTCATCATTTTTTCTTCTCTTGGGCTGGAGCATGATCGTCTGTCCTTGGTAATTCTGTGGCAGTGGGGGGGGAGGGGGGGTTGCAGCTTTGCTGGGGGAGGGGGTGGCCCCGTTGCATCCAAGCTGGCTGGAGTAGGGAGGGATGGCTGGTTCACAGCCGTTTGAAGTAGACTTTCAGTAGAGAGCTGGCTTGCTGCCATGGCTTCAGAACCTTGCCTCCAATTCGTCCAAACATCTGGTAGGGAGCTGGAGGGTTGGAGGTTTGCCAGTTTGGCTTGGAAAGTTGAGTCTTGTCCGTCTGTCAGACTTTGATGCTATCTCAAAATAAATGACTTTCCAAACTGCCAATCTTTAAGGAAATCTTTTCTTTAATTGAGCACAGCCACCGGATCATGACTCGATGCGGACAAGACTGACCTTTTGCCCCCCAATCCCTCCCTTTCCGATCCCCAAATATCTGCTTCTCATTGGCTATCTTCCAAGTCACTCCAATGACTACTTATCTCGTCATTTCACAGGAATGTCTCCCCCCTCATTTCCACAACAACCGGACATCAAAGGGATTTAGCAGGCAGAAGTTCAGAGCTTATCTCTCTCTCTCTCTATATATATATATATCTATGCCAGCGAAACGCTGACATAGGGCTTTATAGGTCAATACCAGCACCTTGAAGTGAATCTGGTGGACCACTGGTAACCAGTGCAGCTTGCGCAGGAGAGGTGTTACACGGGAGTAACGAGGAGCTCCCGTAACCACCCGTACGGCCACATTCTGGACCAGCTGGAGCTCCCGGGTGCACCTCAAGGGCAGCCCCATGTAGAGGGAATTGCAGTAATCCAAGCGGGATGTAACCAGGGCATGAGTGACCGTGCGAAGGGCATTACGGTCTAGGAAAGGGCGCAACTGGCGCACCAGGCATACCTGTGCAAAAGCCCCCATGGTCACGGCCGTCAAGTGTTCTTCTAAAGACAGCCGGGAATCCAGGAGGACACCCAAGTTGTGGGCCCTTCCAATGGGGGCAAGTACCTCCCCCCCATCAAAAGTGATGGGACCTCTAGAGCGCGTGATGCCGGCAACCACAGCCACTCAGTCTTGGAAGGGTTGAGTCTGAGTCTGTTCCTACCCATCCAGACCCGCACCACCTCCGGGCATCGGGACATCACAGAAAGGGCATACCCGGGGTGGTCTGGGGTGGAGATGTATAATTGAGTATCATCGGCGTACTGATGATACCTCACCCCGAAACCATGAATGATCTCACCCAGTGGCTTCATATAAATGTTAAAGAGTAGGGGGGAGAGAACCGATCCCTGAGGCACCCCACAAGTTAGGGGCCTCGGGGTGGACCTCTGTCCCCCCGCCCAAACAAACTACGAGTGACCTGAGAGGTAGGAGGAGAACCACTGTAAAACAGTGCCTCCCACCCCCAACCCCTCAAGCCGCTGCAGTAGGATACCATGGTCGATGGTATCAAAAGCCACTGAGAGGTCAAGTAGGACCAGGATGGAGGAACAACCTCCATCCCAGGCCCGCCAGAGATCATTCACCAGAGCGACCAATGCCGTTTCCGTGCTGTGCCCACACCGGAAACCCGATTGGTATGGGTCTAGGTACTCCATTTCCTCCAGGAACTGTGGGAGCTGTTGTGCCACCAGGGTCTCAACAACCTTCGCAATAAAGTGAAGGTTGGAGACAGGCCGATAGTTATTAAGTGAGTCTGGATCCAGGGCAGGCTTCTTGAGGAGGGGTCAAACCATAACCTCCTTAAGAGAGGCAGGGAAGACCCCCTCCCTCAAAGAAGAGTTGACAATTGCCTGGATCCAGTCTCCAGTCACCTCCCGGGCGGCCAAAACAAGCCAGGAGGGACACGGATCCAGCAAACAAAAGTAAAAGATGGCCTCCAGGGCTGACAGTGCCTTGCAAACACAGTTACTTTCAGGGTATTCCTTTCTGACACTTAGATCCATATGCAATCACCAATATACCTTTTGCTTACATATTATATATCAAGTAACCAGTGGTGGGTTGCCCCCGGTTCACACTGGTTCTATAGAACCGGTAGTAAAACCGGCAAGAGGCTCTGCCCACTGACCCTGATGTCATGAAAATGCTTCTGCGCATGCACAGAAGAGCTCACGCGTGGCCCCGTTGCGAACCAGTAGTAAAGGTAAGTACAACCCACCCCTGCGAGTAACACATTTGATTTGGGATAGTTTAAAAAGGAAGAAAGAAGTGTGTGATTCATATTTCATGATTCATATTTGGTGGAAGAATTAGAGAATTGAGAGAATTTTCCAATTGAGAGAATTAGATATTCTCTCAATTGGAAAACGTGAACTGTTCTGGTATTTCTTCATTCTCCTTTTGGAGATGTCACCTTTGCAAATAGAGAAGGAGTTTTTCCACCTCAATCTCAAGTATTTTGTGTTTAATTGCAGGCTTCGATTGTTATGGCACTGCAGCAATTTTTATATTAAATATATTTATATTATATTATATTATTATATTATATTAATTATATATATATATGTTTTCGCAGGTTTTCGCGGGTGTTTGTATGAAGGTCTTTGGTTATTCGGGTCTTCTCCCACGTAAAATTGGAAGTGTCTTGGCGACGTTTCGACGAAGTCTCATTCGTCATCTTCAGGCTGGTGTTCTCGGCTTCGTGCTTCCAGGAGCAATATATATATATATATATATATATATATATATATATATATATATATATATATATATATATATATATATATATAAAATATTAATATTATATTGTATTGTATCATATTATACTATACTATACTATACTATACTATACTATACTATACTATACTATACTATATATTTATATTAAATATATGGCATATTCTGGCCGAAGGTTCCCCGAGTATAGAGTGATTTGCCCTATCATTATCAAATTCTCAGTGATTAAGTCCAAGTCCCTAATGAGATTCCAGAAACAAAAAATACCAATGGATTAAAACTCTGCTGTATATTATCTTTTCTCTACGTAGGATGAGTCTGGAGAGATAAAATCCTTGTTGCTTTTATTCTTTACAGAGTATGTTGCAATCCTAATGAATCCCTAATGAGATTCCAGAAGGGGCGTTGGTCCTACCTGACACGCTCCTTCTCGTTGTGTGGAGACAGCAGCCAGTATGGGTAGTACTCGCCCAATCAGCTGAAGGACTGAGTCAGCCAATCATGTTAAAGTCTGCCCTTGTTGCCGGGCAGCTCCAGCTTTTGATGAAGGACTATAATGGCAGACTCGGCATGTGGGTAGGCAGAAAGAAAAGACCCAAGAAGAAAAAACACAAGAGGACCAGACAGGCAAAGGGAGGGTCTGGCTGCTGTCTCCACACAACGAGAAGGAGCGTGTCAGGTAGGACCAACGCCCCTTCTCCATTGTTTGGTGGAGACAGCAGCCAGTATGGGACATACCCCAGTTCACAGTCCCCAAGTCTGGGAGGGGCCAGGCTGGTCCGAAACCATGTCACTGGCCACAACCTGTTGTAACACCTGACGACCGAAGGCGGCCTCAGTCGAAGCAAACTTGTCCAGTTTATAGTGCCGTATGAACGGTGCAGGCGAAGTCCAGGTAGCCACCCGGCAAATCTCCAACAACGGGGCTTGAGTAGCCCAGGCCGCCGAAGTAGTGGAATGGGCCGTTACCCGAGAAGGTTGTGGCAAGGAACGAAGGTCATACACTGAAGCGATGGTCTGACGAAGCCAGCGGCCTATAGTAGAGGAAGATACTTTGAGACCCAAGGAGACTGGGAGGAAGGAGACAAATAACGCTTCCGACCGGCGAATAGCAGCAGTCCGCTTGATGTAAATTCGCAGAGCCCGTCGGACGTCCAGAGTGTGCCAACGGCGCTCCCGAGGATGAGAAGGACGAGGGCAGAAATTTGGCAGAATAAGTTCTTGTGCCCGATGGAAGACGGAGTTGACCTTCGGCACGAAAGTAGGATCCAAGCGGAGGACAACACGGTCCGCGTGAAACACGCAGAGGTCAGCTCGGATGGACAAAGCCACCACCTCCGAAATGCGGCGAGCCGAGGTTACCGCCACCAAAAAGGCGACCTTGCAAGACAGCAACCGTAGAGAGGCCGTCCTCAGAGGTTCATACGGAGGACCCATGAGGGACTCAAGCACCAACGGAAGGTCCCAGGTAGGGTAACGATGCAGGACCGGAGGAGACAGGTTCGTTGCTCCCTGAAGAAAACGCCTAATCAGAGGATGTTGAGCCAGAGATGACAGTGAGCCGCAGGTAAGTACAGAGGAAATAGCGGCCACCTGACGGCGTAACGTGTTAGGGGCAAGACCATCGGAGAGACCCCGTTGTAGAAAGACAAGAATGTCCATAATAGAGGGTTGTAGAACATTCACACCAGTCCGGTCACACCATGAGCAGAAAGCCCGCCAAGTCGCAGAATATATTCTGTCAGTGGAGGAGCGTCTTGACGCCTGGATCGTCCGAATCACGTCCTCTGGAGCTAGGGCGCTCCTCAGGGAGAGCCGCTCAATCTCCAGGCGGTCAGGCTGAGCCAAGGAAGGTCCAGGTGGTTCAGTGCCCCTTGCATCAGAACGTCCGTCTCGAGAGGAATGCGCCAGGAGGGAGCGACAGAGAGGGAAACTAAGTCCGCAAACCATGCTCTGCGTGGCCAATGAGGAGCCAAGAGAATCACCTCCGCCCATTCGTCCAGAATCCTGCGGATGACCCTGGGAAGTAAGGAGATTGGAGGGAAGGCGTACAAAAGACCGTCCGGCCATGGTGACAGAAGTGCATCGATGGCTTCCGCCTGGGGTTCCGGAAACCGGGCAAAGAAACGGGGCAACTGAGCATTGGCATGAGTTGCAAACAGGTCCACAACTGGCATCCCGAACCGATGAACCAGGGATTGAAAAATCCTGGGATGGAGCCGCCACTCCGCATTGTCCACCTCCTGACGGCTCAGCCAATCTGCTTGGGCATTGGCGACACCGGAAATGTGTTCCGCCCATAGAGACTCGAGGTGGCGTTCCGCCCAAAGGCCGAGCTTCATGGCCAGAGACAACAGGGCCTTGGACCTGGTGCCGCCCAACTTGTTGAGATGTGCCTTGGCAGTCACATTGTCCGTTAGCACAAGTACATGAGACCCGGAGACCAGATGGCGAAACGCACGGAGAGCCAGAAAGACAGCTTGTAGCTCCAACCAATTGATTGGACGGAGAGCGTCCGCCATGCTCCACGTCCCCTGAGCCAGATGGCCTTGGCAATGGGCGCCCCAGCCCCGGAGACTGGCGTCGGAGGTTACCACCACCCGCCAAGGTTCTAGAAAGAGACAGCCTGCTGATATCGCTGGGGACCGCCGCCACCGGAGGGATCGAAGCACTGAGGAGGGAATGGGAACCGGCCTGGTTGACGTGCCTTTGCCCGATTTCTGTAGAGGCAAGAGAAACCATTGAAGTTCCCGGGCATGGAGCTGAGCCCAGGGAACAATGGCAATGGCCGAAATCATCTTTCCCAATAACTGAGAAAGAATATAAGGGGAAGAAGACCTAAACACCTCAATCCTAGCTACCAAGTCCCGTAAACTATTCTGGCGGTCAGGGGAGAGAAACACCCTACCCTGTATAGAGTCAATGAGGGCTCCCAAATGAACTAGAGAAGTAGAAGGAACAAGGTTGCTCTTCTCTAGATTAACAGAAAACCCATGGGCAGCTAACGTCTCCAGAGTTAGCTTAATATCCAGCACAGCTTGGTGAGTAGAAGAGGACAACACCAAGATGTCATCTAAATAACATAAAAGTCTAACAGACTGAACCCGAAGGGAAGCAGCCAAAGCCGCCAATACCTTTGTAAAGGTACGGGGGGCAGACGAGAGCCCAAAGGGCAACGCCCTATACTGATAATGAACCCCCCCGTAACAAAACCTCAAATATCTTCTATGAGAAGGGAGAATAGGGATATGCAAATAGGCTTCAGTCAGGTCGATTGAAGAAAGGAGATCGCCCCTCCTAACACCGTCAAGGATGGATTTCAATGATTGCATCTTAAATTTACGGTATACAACATACCGATTCAACCGTTTTAGGTCCAGAATGGGTCTCCACCCCACCCCCCGAGGACTTAGGGACCAGGAAAACCCGGGAATAGAACCCCTCCCCAACCTGGTCGGGAGGGACAGGTTGGATAGCCCTGATGGAAAGGAGATGCTGAACCGCAGCGTCCATACACGCTCTTTTCTCAGGGTTACGAGAAATCGGACAGCAAACAAAGGAGCTCGGAGGAGGGGAAAGAAATTCGATGGCCAACCCAGATCTTAAGGTAGCCAGGACCCACTTATCTGAAGTAGACTTCTCCCATGCGGCGACAAAAAGGGAAAGCCTGCCGCCAATGGGGGGGAGTCGCGATGCAATCAGCGCCGGCGCCGGTAGGAACGACCTCCTCCCCCTCGAAAGGGCCGCCTGGATACAAAGGGCTTCCCATGAGACGACCTATCTAAAGCGCCTCGCTGCCTGCCCAAGCTATTATAAGGCCTAGGGAAAAAGGAGGAAGAAGATCCCGCACCATCAGCACCTCGGAATTGAGAGCGAGGGGTATAAGGAGAAAACCGAGAGTCTCCTCATCTAAAGGCCGGTGCCAAGACCTTCTTTTTGTCTCTGGTCTCGGTGAGGAACAGCTCCAAGGCATCCCCAAAGAGCCGGGACCCACCAAACGGGACTGAAGCTAGACGCCACTTGTGGCGGGCGTTAGCCTGCCAGTGACGGAGCCAGACCAGACGACGGGCAGAGACTGTGGAGGCCATCGCCTTGGAAGCGAAGCGAGCAGCGTTCAAAGTGGAGTCGGCCGAGAACTGCAAAGCTGCGACAATCTTGTTCAAGTCCTGCCGGACTCGCGTGTCCTCCGGGGGCAATTTCTCTTGAAGCTGGCGCAGCCAAAGCAAAGTAGTACAGTTAAAAAATGATGCAGTGGTAGCCGCCCTAATAGCCCAGGCAGAACTCTGATGTGCTCGCTGGAGAACCAAGTCCGTGCAACGCTCATCCGGACGAAGACCTTCAACCGGATCTCCCGGAACGTTGGCGATGGGCAATAGGACGGCAATCGGAGCATTGACCGATGGAACCTGGAGAAGAGAGTCTAGCTCAGTAGCAACCTGGAAGTTCTTGCGGTCATTTGAAGTAAGCGAAGGAGCCGTGCCCGGTGAGGACCACTGTCGTTTCACCACGTCGACAAAAAGGGGGGGGGGAGTCGGAATAGAGGTAACAGGTCTAGCTGGCTCAGCAAACATGGGATCTAACGCCTCCGGAGCTGGGACTGGGTCCACAATAGGAGAGGACAATCGAGCAGTATTAACAGCCTTAAACAATAAGGACTTGAATAAGGATTGTGGGAATAGTCCAGTGAAAGCCGGTTGCTCCTGAGGCAAATTTTCGTCATCAGACAAGGCAGAGTCACAATAGTCCACATCAGTCAAAACAGAGTGATGGCTGGAATGGGAACAAGTAGGAGAATCAGGAGCTCGAGACTGGAATTCATCAGTGACCGGCCGCTCTGGAGAAACGGAAGAAGTCGATCGTACCGATTCCGGACGGCTGTGTGACCGCTCACGAGCGGCTAACGACCTCTGCACTGCCTTATCGATAAGAAATTGAAGTTGCTCCAATTGAAGTTGCTCTGGAAGTAATTGACCAGAAACTGTCGCCACTGGAGCAGAAGAGACAGGTTGTGCAGTCACCGGAACAGGGGCAGCCGGAGGAATAGGAGCAGAAGCCCCCCACAAATCCGAAGTCGAGATGGTCACTGGACAATCCCTTAAGGACAGCTGATCCGGTGTATCCGGTCTAGGCAGAGACCCAGGAGGTGGGTTGTCAGCTACTGGAGTGGAAACCACATCCTTTGCAGCAATGCTAGCGCTCGCTTTGTCGCAGAGCTTTGTTAAGACTTTGTCTCTGCGCTGCTCAGATTTAGAGGCCCCGCTGTGTTTGTGCCCTTTCTGACGAGACCGCGAAGGATCAGCCAATGACAATGAGGTCCTGGAGACCACCGTTTCCGCAGGACTATCGTGGGGGCCAGAACGAGTGTGGTCTTGTGCAGCAGTACTGGCCGAACGGCCATGTTTAGATTTTGCCAGTGCTTTAGGCATAGCTGCGGTGATAAAGAAGGCCTCAATTAGGTATGTGGGGGCGTGAAAAAGCTCCACCAATTAGCCCCAACCAACACAGTAATCCAAGAAAGGCGGGAGCGTTAACAAAACTCCACAAATATGCAGCTGTAACTGGGCGTAAAAGCTCCTCAAATAAAGTTAGAGGGGGCGTAAAAGCTCCTCAATAAGGATAAATCAGTCAGCGTAAATGTCCACCAGGAGGCAGTAAAGACCGAGGCGAGGGGGCGCAAACGTTCCACACTAGCTGTAGTCAACGTTGGATGCAGGAAGAAAGCAACAGTTCCACAAAAGTCAATGTCCCAGTCAAATGGCCGCCACCGCAATTAGGGCGTAAATGGAGGACAGTCACAAGATCCACTAGAGAACGCCACAGACGTAGAGAAGCTGGTGAGAAGAGAAACGAAGCCCAGCTGACAGGAGCAAGCGTTTCCAATCCTTGCAGAATGAGGCTTCCCCGCTGAATAACAGAAGCGGGGGGATGATTGACAGGTGCAGGCCAGCCAGCAAGCAGGAACCAGTCACTTAGCTGAAGCAGAGAGGCAGATAGGGGCGGCAGATGAAACGAAGCCTCTCAGATCCAAACACCCCACTCGGCTGCCGATACAAACAAACGGCTGCAAACAACGGAAAAGTGAAAATGGAGGTGCTTAATTAGCTCCGAGGCGAAATGGTGCAAAATTCGATCTAAAATGGCCGCCGCTATCGCGCTGAAGCAAAAAAACGCCGAACTGAAGCTGGAGGCAAAATTGAAGAGAGCACTGACTTTAAAGAGCTTTAAACGAGCCAACGAAGGGGAAACCCCCCCCCCACACCCCCGGAGGGGGGCAGCAAGGGAAACGGAGCCTCCCTGTAACCACGGTCAGATAGCAGGGCAGGGATCACTCACAACGTCCAACAGTCAAATAGGAAGGAGAAAGGGCCGTAGTCGATCAATCCAAAGTCCAAATACCGCTACACAGAGGAGAAAACGTAGTCCAGCAATCCGAGGTCAAAACCAGTAAATAAATCCAATTTTTAACAACAGGAAAGGAGATAGAAGACAGAGCCAGAAACCCACACGCCCGATCAACTGAAAGGACTGAGTCAAAAGCTGGATCTGCCCGGCAACAAGGGCGGACTTTAACATGATTGGCTGACTCAGTCCTTCAGCTGATTGGGCGAGTACTACCCATACTGGCTGCTGTCTCCACCAAACAATGGAGAAACAAAAAATACCAATGGATTAAAACTCTGCTGTATATTATCTTTTCTCTACGTAGGATGAGTCTGGAGAGATAAAATCCTTGTTGCTTTTATTCTTTACAGAGTATGTTGCAACCAAAGGAAGGCTTGTTTGGCACAATAATTTTATTCCTTGAAACCCTATTAATATTATTGCCTCATATCACATGGTATATTTTCTTTGGTAAATGGACTGTGGGGGACCCATTCCTTACTCACAAGAAATACCATTCGGAAGATTTGGTTATTGGTGGCATAACTTCTCAGATTTACCAATTTTTCAGCCAGATAACATTAACAAAGAAGCCTTCTAAAGAAATAGTTGATGATTTAATGTAATTATTTTTATTGTGTGGATAACTGATAACCGGATCTCCCTTCACAGTTATTTGATATATAAAAGTAAAGAGCAGAGTTGGCTTCTATGGGTGGTTGAAACCATTGCAGTAAGAGCGGAGGTGGTATTCAGCTGGTTCGTACTGGTTCAGGTGAACCGGTAGCGGCGACTGAGGGTGGGCATGCCCACCCGCCCTGGACTAATGCCATCCTATTTAGCCACATTTTCAAGGCTGGATGCATGCGTGGAAGGCATGCATGCACAGCAAACTGGTGGTAAGAATATGTGAAACCCACAGCTGAGTAAGAGATAATAGCTTTAAAAGTACAGGAAGAAAAGTATTACATAGGGCAATTCTGAATTTCCGTGCCATTTTTTTTCCTGGAATTGTAATTGTTTAAATATTGGATTGCTAGTATTAATAGAAGAAAAATAATTAGAAGAAAAGATTGTGAGACAGTGGAAAAGATTAAGAGTGGATGATAAAATGTCCACTATACCAACAGACTGTGCAATAATCTGGAAAATTTTCAAATGTGCAGAAATGGACAAACTTACTTTAGAATTATATAATAAGGAAGACTCGGAATACTACTAAACTTGGGAAAATTGGTATCAATGGATAGAAATTAAAAATAAGGAATATATAGAATAAAATAAGATATAAAATGTGTTTAAATATGTTGATTAAGTAGGAATATGTGGGAAAAGTTGAAGAAAGTTGAGAATTATGTACTGTCAGAAAGACGTTGAATTGTATAATTATTATGGATGTATTTTTGTTATAGATGTTTATTTATTTATTTATTTATTTATTTATTTATTTATTTATTTATTTATTTATTGGTTCGATTTATATGCCGCCCTTCTCTGGAGACTCAGGGCGGCTTACAATGTGTTAAGCAATAGCCTTCATACTTTTGTATATACCTGCTTAGTAGGGCTTTCAGCCCCAGCCCCCCCCCCCCCCCCCCCCCCGCAAGCAGTGTTCTTTTTTATACAAAGTCAGCTTATTGCCCCCACAATCCAGGTCCTCATTTTACCTACCTCGAAAGGATGGAAGGCTGAGTCAACCTTGAGCCTGGTGAGATTTGAACTTGCAGTAATTGCAGACAGCTGGTGTTACTTAACAGCACTTTAGTCTGCTGCGCCACCAAGGCTCTTTTAACTTGTATTTTTGGATTTTAAATGTTAATAAAGGTTTATTTAAAAAAAGAGTGGATGATAAAATTATAAGTAGTTCTACTAAACTCAGGTCAATTTTTGCATTGCACGACATCCCCATAGAAGTGATGGAAAATTATAACATATGAAAGGAATTGACTTTCTCTTCCAAAGAAAGTTTCCCATCTATAAGTTTAACAAGCTTTCCTTTCCTGTATTTTTGCATCAAAATTTAGCTCTCCACATGAGAGAGAAAATTCAGGTATATCTGATTCATATTTTTTTTTCATCTACAGAATTGTAAAGTTAAAATTGTGCACAATGATTGGAAACTCAATTTGAGCATGATGAATCTGAAAACACAAGACTCTCAAATTAGTGATGTACTTAGACTGATATTCAGAAAAATCTTTAGCTTCATTAAAACTCTGCATAGATTTCCCGCCCTCCTTTACAGCAATAGAATCTGCTCTTCTGAATATGATTAAAAATATAAATCAGAACATAGCAAAGCTCATATTTGGAATCCGAAGTATGGTAACAAAGGTAACATTTGTTAATAAATCACATTTCAGAATTCATCTCCAGAATTTTCAGCATATCCTGGCCTTCTAATTTGCCATCAAGGAAATCAATGAAAATCTCTACATCTTACCTAATATCACATTGGGCATACATGACTATAATAGCTATTTTTTGGCAAGGTGGATCTATCTGGCTTCTATGGAACTTCTCTCTTCAAAGGGAAATTTTATCCCAAACTACAAGTGTGATCTCAAGGACAATGTGTTAGCTGTTCTTGCTGGACCTAATGCTTTCATTTGTCAGTCCATGTCAAATATTCTGAGTATATACAAGATTCCACAGGTAAGATGTTCTTCTAAAAGAAAGATGTACAGAAAAAGACCTGTGACCTGTATATAGAAAGTGTTACATGAAATATGAACAAATAATAATGTAAAATTATCTGAGAAATTTTCAAATTTGGAAAAAAAACAAACGATGGCTACCCATTATCAAAGCAATAATTCTGATTAGAGCTTATGTTCTTTGTTTTTAAACAGTTTATTTATATATTTTCACATTACATAGATACAGTAGTGGCCAAAATTGTGGAAACCTTTTGGGAAAAGTGTATTTTCTAAAACTAGCTAATAACACTTTATTTTTTTGAGTAGTACCATAAAATTATATATCAATGAAAGATAATTTAATCAAGAATGTAGTGCAATAACATTTATGAAGGATTTGCTATTAGAAAAGCAGTTACAGTATAAAGAAGAAAAATGAAACACGTAGAAAAAACAAGATATACAAAAATTATCACCATAGGAAAAAACGAGATGTAGAAAAATTATCACATCAGTTAATATTTAGTTGGGTAACCTTTAGCATGAATTAAGGCCTTACAACGTCTTCCCATGGAGTGAACCAAGTCTTTTAGTTCTGCAGCTGTTATAAGGTGAAATCAAGATAGAATGATTGCTTCTATTAACTGGGTTTTATTGCTGGGTCGCTTCTGACTAACAAGTTTCTTTAGTCGGCTCCATAGATTTTCAATTGGGTTAAGGTCTGGGCTATTCCCAGGCCATTCCAGCAGTGGAATAAGATTATCTTGAAACTCCAAAAAAAAAGTGGTGTTATTAGCCATCAAACCTCAAAATACACTTTTCCCAAAAGGGTTTCACAATTTTGGCCACTACTGTAGGTGTACAGTGTATTGTCTGGATCATTTTATTTATATCTAATAATACTTTTTCCTTCTCCTAATTTCTACCTCTACTATCTAAGCATTTGTAAAACAAGTCCCATGTTCGAAAATACTCTGTGTCATCTTTTTCTTTTAATTTTAAAGTCAGTTTGTCCATTTCTGCACAATCCAATTTTTTTTTAATTACATCTTCTTCTGCAGGTGTTTCCTCATTTTTCCAGTACCATGCATATACAATTCTTATTTATTTATTTGTTCAACTTGTATGCCGCCTTTCTCCGAAGACTCAAGGTGGCTTACAATGTATTAAAAACCATATATAAAAACAGTAAAAATTAAAACATTAAAAACAATTAAAACCCATTCACACCATTCATGGCCGGATCTCGCTAGATCGCAGCAGCGAGATCAACGGCCCCAGGCCTGCTGGAAAAGCCAGGTCTTCACCACTTTTCGGAAGGCCAATAGGGTGGGGATGGTCCGGATCTCAGGAGGTAATTGGTTCCAGAGAGCTGGGGAAGCCACAGAGACGGCCCTCCCCCACAGGCCCACCAGCCGGACTATTTAGCTGACGGGACCCAGAGGAGACCAACTCTGTGGGATCTTACCGGTCGCTGGGAGCTATGCAGTAGAAGGCGGTCAAGAAGATAACCTGGCCCTGAGCCATATAGGGCTTTAAAGGTAATAACCAACACCTTGAATTGTGACCGGAGACCAATAGGGAGCTAGTGCAGCTCGCAGAGAATTGGTGTAATGTGGGTGTACCTAGGTGCACCCACGACAGCTCGCGCGGCTGCGTTCTGGACCAACTGTAGTCTCCAAACACTTTTCAAGGGTAGCCCCATGTAGAGCATGTTGCAATAATCTAACCGTGAGGTGACAAGGGCATGAGTGACTGTGAGGAGAGCCTCCTGATCCAAGTAGGGTCACAATTGGTGCACCAGGCGAACCTGTGCAAAGGTCCCCCTAGCCAGAGCTGACAGATGTTGCTGTTGTTGTCAGAACATGTAATATTAAATATAGATTCCCTTTATCATATTTTTCCGGTATTATGCCAAACAAAAATTTTCTGGTTTATAATCTGTATTACTAGTGCTTATATTCTTATGGGAAACATTAAAAAAAAAAAAAAGTCTGACCAATTCTGACATTGACAGTAATTGATAGGAATCAAATAGAATAACAGAGATGGAAGAGACCTTGGAGGTCTTCTAGTCCAACCCCCTGCTTAGGCAGGAAATTAATTAACAACTTATGAACTAAATTACTTTGTGCAAATACCTAGTGAGTTAAAAACCTAGTGAGTTAAAAATACCTAGTGGCTTTTATTAAGAACTCCTAGTAAATTAATTTATACTTTGGGACTGCATAGAAGAAATTCCTGGTGAAAATGTATCACTGAGGAGCATTTGTTGCAACATTTCATTGGTGTTGGCGTAGGTGTAGGTTATTATTCATTGTACCACACATGTGCTACACAATTTTCAAAAGTTTTAAAAAGTTTTTTTGGTTTTTTTTCTTTTTGTATCTGTGTGCTTTATGATTAAAGATTTTGTAGCATCGGGTTGGTGTCGATTCTTAGAGACTACATGGAATGCTATCTATAGAAATTTAAGAAAATAATATTTTTAAGATCCTCTTCAGTGCAGAAAGAGAAATCAGAACTTTTAATTTTGAACGGTTATTACATCATAGGAATTGATTTTGAGCAACAAAGATGGTTAAGGGCCTGAAGGCTAAAAGATATGAAGAACGCTTTCAGTAATTGGGTATTTCTATTCTAGTGAAAAGAAAGACTAGGGGTGACATGATAGCAGTGTTTCAATATCTCAGGGGCTGCCACAAAGAAGAGGGTATCAAGCTATTCTCCAAAGCACCTGAGGGCAGGACAAGAAGCAATGGGTGGAAACTAATCAAGGAGAGAAGCAACTTATTTATTTTATTTATTTATTTTATTTTATTTCTATACCGCCCTTCTCCTGCGGGACTCAGGGTGGTGTACAGCCAGAATAAAACATAACTTATAAAATTTAAAAACATTTTAAAAAACAATTAAATAATTTTGGCCCGAATTTAAAACAACCCAATTAAAACCGAATTCGATTAAAAAACTGAGAGGATGGGATCACTTAGAACTAAGAACTAAACTTAGAACTAAGGAGAAATTTTCTGACAGTTAGAACAATTGATCAGTGGAACAATGTGCCTCCAGAAGTTGTAAATGCTCCAACACTGGAAGTTTTTAAGAAGATGTTGGATAACCATTTGTCTGAAATGCTATAGGGTTTCCTGACTTAGCATGGGATTGGACTAGAAAACCTCCAAGGTCCTTTCCAATTCTGTTATTCTATTGTTCTAGAATTAAGGAGAAATTTCCTGAAAGGGAGAGCAATTAATCAGTAGAATTGGCTTGCCTTCAGAACTTGTGGGTGCTTCATCACTAGAGGTTTTTAAGAAAAGATTTGGCAGCCACTTGTCTGAAATGGTATAGGGCCATGATGGCGAACCTATGGCACGTGTGCCACAGGTGGCACACAGAGCCATATCGGTGGGCATGTGAGCATTGCCGTAGCTCAGCTATGGCGCGCATGCCTGAGCCAGCCAGCTGATTTTTGGGCCTTCTCGGCCTACTGGAAATTGGGAAACAGTCCATTTCTGGCCTCCAGAGGCTCTCTGGGAGGGTGGGGAAGGCCGTTTTTGCCCTCCCCAGGCTCCAAGAAAGCCTCTGGAGCCTGGGGAGGGCAAAAACCGAGCCTACGGGCCCACCGGGCCATCGCATGCCAAAAGCGGGTGGACACATGGAGGTCGCATGTGCATACGCGGTGGGGAGGCAGGGCACATTGAATTATGGGTGTGGGCACACATGCGCATGACCCCACACTTTTGGCATGCGACGGCAAAAAGGTTAGCCATCACTGGTATAGGGTCTCTTGCCTCAGCAGGGGCTTGGATTAGGCAAGGTCCCTTCCAACTCTATCATTTTGTCACACTTTTATTCTGATTCTGAACAAATTATTTGTTATTCTTAGAAAGCAGCTTTTTTTTTTAGTAAGTCCTATCTCATTGATCGCCATACCATACTATCTGCTAAGTGTGTTTTGAATAATTTCTGATATTTGTTGGTCATAACTATTGGATTCCACATGTAATTTCCTCAGCTCACGTATGGCTCTGCTCCAGTGATAGATGTCAGCACACAGGCTGTTTTCTTGCATCAGACATTTCCAAATGAAGATCTTCAAATTAAGGGGATGATCCAACTGTTGCTTTATTTCCAGTGGATATGGATTCGGCTGATTGTACAAAGTTCTGATAAACGAGATGGATTTCTACAGAATAGGATTGCTCTATTTTCTCAGGAAGGTATATGCTTTGACTTCGTGGAAGAGCTACCTAAAGGATCCGTTTCCAATGAAGTTGTAGGTACACTTACACACTATATAAAGGTTTACAATGTTATCATGAGGAGCAGGGCCAACGTTGTCATCATCTATTGTGAAAACCAGGAAACAGCTGTATTGAGAATGTTGCCCTATATTTCAGAATTTAAATACAGTGAAGTGAAGAGGAAAGACAAAATTTGGATAATGCCAGCCCAGATGGAGTTCTCATCACTCCATTTTCAAAGATTCCAGACAATGGATTTCATCCATGGTTCTGTGTCTTTTCAAGTTTCCTCAAAGGATCTCTTAGAATTCAAGAGATTTCTTCAGATGAGAAAAGTCACTCTTTCCAAGGAAGACAGTTGGATCAGGATATTTTGGGAAAGTGCATTTCAATGTTCTTTCTCCAAGGCCGTGTTAGAGAAGGATGCTGTGAATGAATGCACAGGTGAGGAGCAGCTGGAGACCCTTCCTCAATCAGTATTTGACACCAGGATGACTGGACAGAGTTACAGTGTCTACAATGCTGTCCATGCTGTGGCACATGCTTTTCAAACCTTGCTTTCATCCCAGCACAAATGGATGTCAACTAGAAAAAGTTCCAAAGTGATAATTTTGAATAAGAATGTGTGGCAGGTAAGAGGGGAATGAATTCCCTTTCTATATTAAGCAGGAATCACTAGAACATCAGATAGAACATTTTGATGCAATTTTGACTATTATTTTCAACATGACCCTATGTTTTGAGAGGTCTACAAAGAAGGAGAAAGGAAGAGGTGGTCAGTGGGAAGAAAGCAAAAGAGGACATTGAGCAGAAATCGCATATGGAATGCAATAAGAGTGGGAATTGGAAACTCAGAATGAATAATAATGAATAACATTTGGCAACTCAAAATGAATAATGATGTAACTTGTTATAGTGGTTGCAAACCACCTTGTCTTGATCTTTGAATATACAGTAGTGGCCAAAATTGTGGAAACCTTTTGGGAAAAGTGTATTTTCTAAAACTAGCTAATAACACCACTTTTTTTTTAGTACTACCATAAAATTATATATCAATGGAAAGATAAGTTAATCAAAAATGTAATGCAATAACTTTTATGAAGGATTTGCTATTAGAATAGCAGTCATAATATAAAGAAGAAAAGGAAAAACAAGACATACAAAAATTATCACCATAGGAAAAAATGAGATGTAGAAAAATTATCACGTCAGTTAATACTTAGTTGGGTAACCTTTAGCATGAATGATGGGCCTTACAACATCTTCCCATGGAGTGAACCAAGTCTTTTAGTTCTGCAGCTGTTATAAAGTGAAACCAAGATTGAATGATTGCTTCTATTAAGTGGGTTTTATTGCTGGGTCGCTTCTGACTAACAAGTTTCTTTAGTCGGCTCCATAGATTTTCAATTGGGTTAAGGTCTGGGCTATTCCCAGGCCATTCCAGCAGTGGAATAAGATTATCTTGAGACTCCAAAAAGAAAGTGGTGTTATTAGTCATCAAACCTCAAAAATACACTTTTCACAATTTTGGCCACTACTGTATAGCATGATTTAAAAGACACTGGAAGGATTCCCCAATATTAATTTCCCATCCCTCTCCTCTCCTCTCCTCTCCCCCCTCCCCTCCCCTCCTTTTATTAACATTAATATCCCTTCCAATTCTGAAGAAACATTTAGCTACTATTAATCTGTATTTGATTAACTTTGTATATTTTTACCATTTTTAAATATAATTTTCTTTAGCTTCATAAGTACCTGAGGACTGTTTCGTTTAACAATAGTGCTGGAGAAAAGATTTTCTTTGATCAAAATGGGAAAATAGCAACTGGCTTTGATGTAATCAACTGGGTCACTTTCCCCAACCAATCCTTCCATCAAGTGAAAGTTGGGAAAGTAGATCCATTTGCTCCCCCAAACAAGCTGTTGTCCATTTCTGCAGAGATTACCTGGCCCACCATGTTTAAGAAGGTAGGTTCTGCACTTACCTCAGAATATGTGAAATGGTTATCTCCTTATTCATATTACACTTCAATTTTCAGACAATTTTCTTCTAATCATTGTGAATGTGATCTTATTAAAAAGCAGAGACATCATCCTGCCAACAAAAGTGTGTATACTCAAGGCTATAGTTTTCCCAGTTGCAATGTATGGCTGTGAAAGTTGGACCATAAAAAAGGCTGAGCGCCAAAGAATTGAGGCCTTTGAACTATGGTGCTGGAGAAGAGTCCTGCGAGTCCCTTTGACTGCAAGGCGAACAAATCGGTCAGTCCTAGAGGAGATCAACCCTGACTGCTCTTTAGAAGACCAGATCCTGAAGATGAAACTCAAATACTTTGCCCACTTAATGAGAAGGAAGGACTCCCTGGAGAAGAGCCTAATTCTGGGAACGATTGAGGGCAAAAGAAGAAGGGACGGCAGAGAATGAGGTGGCTGGATGGAGTCACTGAAACAGTAGATATGAGCTTAAATGGACCCCAGAGGATGGTAGATGACAGGAAGGCCTGCAGGAATGTTGTCCATGGGGTCGTGATGGGTTGGACACAACTTCGCAACTAACAACAACAACAAGTTATGGAATATATCCTACTGTCCAAATGAACAAGGAGTAAAGGAACTTGAAAAAAGTACTCAAAATGCTTTTATTTTCATTGCATGAAAATTGGGGGGGGGGGGGGTGAAGACAGCCAAACTGGCATACTTAAAAACTATATGTTCCATGCTATTGATCAAGAACCATGCTATCGATCAAGAAATCCAATGAAATTCCCTATTCAAGAGATTTATGGTATGTTTTGATACTAAAATGCACAGATATTTTGAAAGGCCCTATATATCTTCATAATAGGATAATTAATTCAGAAACAAAGTATTCAATAAATTCAGGCTGGTCACAACAGGGAATGTTGCACTTCCTATTAAATGAGAAGGCAGAGTCTCTTAGAAGGAACCCAGATTTCGTGCTGTCCAAAATCTAGACAGAAACCATCAGAACTGAAGATGATACAAGCATATGTAGTTACTGTGGCGCAATTTCTTTTTGGCATATCATTCTTTTAGTTTTGTTTTGCAACTGTAGATCCTTAACAAATATTACATAAATACAGGTACCTGTATCCACATCACATGGTATGTTTTCAAGTATTTGTAAAATAAGGAATGTAGTGAAAATCATAATATTGCTCTCCTTTTATGACCTTGTAATCCCTTAATTCAGGATAAAGTTGGGGTGATTGGAGAAAGCTGAGCATTTACTGGCCAGATGCCTTCCTGATGCCACACAGTGAAATGGAGTGAAGACCATAATAACTGTTCTTACAAATGTTTATGATTCCAATTTTAAGAATGATGTTATTCTAAGATTAAGAATACTAAATAGAAAATTTATTTTCTGAGGAACCTCTACAATTTACATCACAGAAATGTGCCAGATGAATAATATATTCATGCCATAGCCAAACAGAAAAATCTGAAATATATATAGGAAAAGTAGTGGAATCCGTGCATCTGAAATACAAGAATTTCTGAATATTAAGGAATAATTTCTGAATATTCCATTATTAATTTTCAACAGGTGCAACCCGTTTCTGCATGCAATGATCATTGTGTTTCAGGTTACAGTAAGATGAAAATAGAAGGGAAACCATTTTGCTGCTATGATTGCCTCCGGTGTCCAGAAGGGAAGATCTCAAATAAGGCAGGTAAGAAATATCACGAAAGGAAAATTCTAATAAGTTTTCCAGAAATCAAATTACAGGTTTAACAAGTTCACAATAATTTCAGATAGATAGGGACTACTATTTGAAAGCAAAAAGCTTTGGAGTGCAAGAATTCTTTTCATCTAATATTATCTTCTCCTTTCCTCAGGAGCTTGCTTGATCATGGCTTTATCAGAATACAGCACTGAATATTCATAAGCTCTCACACAGGGTTTTTTCTTCATAAGGTTGTCCTAGGTTGTAAATGAAGCATTATCCTATAAGGGCTGAACATGGGGAATGGAAAGGATTATCTGGAAAAGATAATCAAACAATGAATCACCAAACACCTAGAAGCAAACAAAGTAATAACCAAAAGTCAACATGGGTTTGTCAAAAACAGATCATGCCACACTAATCTTACTGTATTCTTTGACAAAGTGACAAAATTAGTAGACCAGAGAAATACTGTCAATAAAATTTACTTGGACTTCAGTAAAGCATTTGATAAAGTAGACCATAACCTACTACTAGATAGATTCGTAACTAGCTGATCAACCGCACTCAACATGTAGTCCTCGATGGAACTGCATCTACATGGAGGGAAGTATGCAGTGGAGTACCCCAAGGCTCTGTTTTAGGCCCAGTACTCTTCAACATCTTCATCAATGACTTGGACGAGGGGATAGATGGGGAACTCATCAAATTTGCAGATGACACCAAGCTGGCAGGAATAGCCAACACTCCAGAAGATAGGCTCAAGATACAGAAGGATCTTGACAGACTTGAACATTGGGCACTATCTAACAGTGAAAAAAGTAAGGTTCTACATTTAGGCAAGAAAAACAAAATGCACAGGTACCGTATATGTGGTACTTTGCTCAATAGTAGTAACTGTGAGAGGGATCTTGGAATCCTAGTGGACAACCATTTAGATATGAGCCAGCAGTGTGCAGCAGCTGCTAAAAAAAGCCAACACAGTTCTGGGCTAAAATAAACAGAGGGATAGAATCAAGATCATGTTAATACCACTTTATAATGCCTTGGTAAGGCCACACTTGGAATACTGCATTCAGTTTTGGTCACCATGATGTAAAAAAGATGTTGAGACTCTAGAAAGAATGCAGAGAAGAGCAACAAATATGATTAGGGGACTGGAGGCTAAAACATATGAAGAACGGTTGCAGGAATTGGGTATGTCCAGTTTAATGAAAAGAAGGACTAGGGGAGACATGATAGCAGTGTTCCAATATCTCAGGGGTTGCCACAAAGAAGAGGGAGTCAGACTATTCTCCAAAGCACCTGAGGGTAGAACAAGAAGCAATGGGTGGAAACTAATCAAGGAGAGAAGCAACTTAGAACTAAGGAGAAAATTCCTGACAGTTAGAGCAATTAATAAGTGGAATAGCTTGCCTGCAGAAGTTGTGAATGCTCCAACACTGGAAATTTTTAAGAAGAGATTGGATAATCATTTGTCTGAAGTGGTGTAGGGTTTCCTGCCTGGGCAGAGGGTTAGACTAGAAGACCTCCAAGGTCCCTTCCAACACTGTTATTCTATTTTATTCTAAAGCAACAACTCCCTTACATAGAGGGCTAATGGGAAAAGAAATATCAACAAATCTAGCATTAACAAATCTTCCTCCTACTCTTCTTATCAAATAAAATATTTGTCAGGGTTCCAATGGATGCCCTAATTAAATCATGAGCCTCGAGCCAAGCTCCAAAAGAAATCCAATTATTTATTGGGAGCTTCATGTTGGCATGTTCCAAGTGAAGCCAACTCTGACCCCACGTAATTTACAGCTCATACTTGATCATGTTTCTCCCCTCCCTTCAGGGTGTGTCATCAGTCACATTCATCAATGGAACAATTTGATAGGTTGTAGAGATCACTCCCCTCCAGCTGCTGTGGGTAACCCTGGGAGACAGCCTAGAGAGAGATATGTCTGGAATGTGCTTTTGTTTTTGGCTGCCGTGCTGCTTCGCCATTTTCCCATCCCCCTTCCCTATGGCAACTTGAGAGCAGACCAGGGATGTTTTGCGAGTTGACAGTATTGGCAAGCTGCAAAGGAATTTTGAAAGAATAAAATATAGTATAATTTCTTAATTATGAAAAATGAGTTGCCTTAAATCATACCCTAACTTCATCCTTTTTCGTTTGAATGAAGAGTTTTTATACTTAAGTAAATGAACAATATCAATGTAAAAGGTTTTCTCAAGTTAAGGCACCTTTAATAGAAAGGCTAAATGAAAAGCATTTAGACTTTACTATGAAAGTTAGCTTGCTTTTGTCATTTATTGTGGTGGAATATCTATGAAGGGGGAGATGGTATGAAGTAGCAGTTTCCAAGGAATATAGGAGCACCTTCTATGGAAGGTGGGTGAATGAGAAAAAATAAATCACAACCATGAGCTGGATCAAAGAAATAAGAAGTTTTAGGATAGCCATTCCCTAGAATCTTCAGGACTTATACATTACGGTTAGAGTAATATAGGTTTAGTCTGGCAAGATTATGTCTATATACGAGCAAATAAAGAACTGAAGTTTGGCTGTTCTGTGTTATTCTTGGGCTGGGTCTGACATTTATAAACTTTTTAAATACGACTGAAATTATTTCTTTTTCAGATGCAGATGACTGTTTCTGGTGTTCAGTGGATCAATACCCAAATAAAGCTCAAAATACTTGTATTCCAAAACAGATCATATTTTTGTCATATGAAGAATACTTGGGAATCACCTTGACCAGTATCGCTTTCTTCTTTTCTTTCTTCTCAGCCATGGTACTGGGGATCTTCATTAAACAGCGGGACACTCCCATTGCCAAAGCCAACAACAGGAACCTCACTTACATTCTTCTCATTGCTCTTCTCCTCTCCTTCTTTTGCACTTTGCTCTTCATTGGGCAACCAGATCAGGTGAAATGTCTCTTGCAGCAAACTGCTTTCGGCATCATCTTCTCTGTAGCCATTTCTTGTATATTGGGGAAAACAACCATCGTTGTTCTTGCTTTCATGGCCACCAAGCCAGGCTCCAAAATGAGGAAATGGGTGGGAAAAAGGCTGGCTTACACTATTGTCTTGTCTTGCTCCCTGGCACAAGTCACCATTTGCAGTGTGTGGCTGGCAATTTCTCCTCCATTTCCAGATTCAGACACATATTCTGTATCTGAAGAAATTGTTCTGGAATGTAATGAAGGTTCATCCATAATGTTTTATACTGTCCTTGGTTTTATGGGTTTCTTGACTCTTATCAGTTTTACAGTGGCTTTCCTTGCTAGGAAGCTGCCTGATAGTTTCAATGAAGCCAAATTTATTACTTTTAGCATGTTGGTGTTTTGTAGTGTCTGGATATCATTTGTTCCCACCTATTTGAGTACCAAAGGGAAATATATGGTGGCTGTGGAGATCTTCTCCATTTTGGCTTCTGCAGCTGGATTACTGGTTTGCATCTTTGCCCCTAAATGCTACATTATTGTTCTGAGGCCTGATTTGAACAGAAAGGAGCAGCTGATAAAGAAGTAAAACTGACTCTTTTAGTCCAGTGCACTATAATGTCTCCACATTATGACAGAAACTTAATTTGTCTCATTAAGAGTCACTCACTAATAACTCACATAGATCATAGAAAAACTTTTGGTAAAAGGTAAACATCTAAAATGGAATGGAATGAGAAGAAGTTACATATATGACTATTTATAAGGATAGCTTTAAGGATTGTGTTTAAACAGAGACTGAATACAATCAATTCAATGTAAGAATACAAAGAAATGCAACTAACAAACAGGAAAGTTCCAAAAAGCGTGTTTATGTACATATAAACACATATTTATATTTAACACATATACATATTTATACACATATATCTGTGCACACATAAAATGTATGTCTTTCTGTGAAAGTATACACACACACATGCAAATAAAATGATAGCTCAAATGTAGGAAAGTGTTTATTAGTAGTATATGTTGGCCAATCTGTACTGAATTAATAAAAACCCTTTCCAACTCTACTTCAATACTTTTTTTTATTTTTTTTATTTGTTTATTTATTTTTGTTATTTTTGTTTGTTATTATTTCTTCTTAATTAGTTGCTTTTTAAACCTGTGCTTACCAAAACTGTGAGACAGGCTCCTATAAATAAAATAAATAATGAATATATGAATAATGAATAGTGAAATAAATTATAAATAATGAAAAATAAATAAATAACTGAATTGTCTGGTTATTTTTGGAAGCATGGAAACATACCCTCAGAATTTCATCCCCAAATTTCTAATATATATCATATTTAATCTTCATTATGGATAGCATGCATTCCATTTTAGTAACTTTTACTGATGTGTAATGTTTTTGTTATGCAGAAGAAAGTAACAGAATGGGAAATAAAATAAATGAATAAAATAAATAAATAAATAAATAAATAAATAAATAAATAAATAAATAAAATAAAATAAAATAAAATCAAAATTAGCCATTCTTTCCTCTTGACTTCCAAAATCATTGAGCTTTTCCACAATCATTGAGCTTTTCCAAATAATAATATGTTTCTAACTCTTTATCACATCTCCAAGGGATATTGATATAATTGGGATTCAATTTGCCAATCATACCTGGGATAATATAGTAATAGATACCACTGTTATCTACTTTTGAAATGTTACAGTAAAACTCATTCATTGATAATCCCCTTGCTGTATATCAATTGTCACAGGGGTGGGTTTTAAATTTTTTTACTACCAGTTCTGTGGGCGTAGCTTATTTTGTGGGTGTGTCATGTGACAATTCTTTAGGATTTAGCAGAGGTACTGGTCTACCAGGCTTTTAACTGCTTGCAGAGCTGTACCAGTCTACTCATTTGTTTTTGGAGGCACTGGTCTACCCATTTATTTTTGCAGGCACCGGTCTACCCATTTATTTTTGCAGGCACCAGTCTACTCATTTGTTTTCTTTTAACACTGATCAGCTATGTTTTGAACACTGATCAGCGGCCCTTTGAAGCTCTGCGTCAAGAGTTTAAACAGTTTTTGTCCCTCTAGCCGATCAGCTGGGACTCAGGAGGCAGCAATAGATTGGGGGTGGGGCCAAATAAAAGGTAAGAATAATGCAGGGGGGGCGGGGGGCAGAACCGGTTCAGTGACGTCATATCGTCACTGCTACCGGCTCGGCGGAACCAGGCGGAACCGGGAGGAACCCACCACTGAATTGTCAGTTGTATCCTAGGTATCAATCATACACTTTTGATGAGACTTGATGAAACACACATATCTGTTTCAGAGTAGAATTCATAAATAAAGTCTAATGAATGTCTACAGTTCTGCTTCACAATATTTTCAAATTCTGCTAAGGCTCCTATGTGCAAGATAGTTGCTCCACTCAATAAAATAATGTCTTCTTTATTGAAATACCTGCCTTCCAGAACAAAGATCCTTGTAGAGATCCATCCAGATTCGAGAACAAAGATCCTTCTAGAGATCCATTCAGGCCTACTTTGTGGCAATAAGTGTGTGAAAACATGGGGCCATTGTTTTGAGTAACTAATGTCCCTCCTGGTTAGCCAAGGCTTCTTGGGATACAACATGTGATTAGGTTCAGACAGTGGCAAATGTAATATTTAGAACATGGATGGTCCCATTGATGCAGGAAACCAAGAATAGATCCAATTGTATTTGATAATTTTTGCCCTGGATCCAATTTTCCTTTTTAGAAAAAGGTTTATTTATTTATTTAATTTATTTATGTAATTTATATGCCGCCCTTCTCCCGTAGGACTCAGGGCAGCTTACAAAACAAAACAAAGAATTACATAAACAGATTAAAATAATTTAAAATTAAATTAAAATCAATTAAAAATTATTTAAAATTGTTTGAAGTCACCCCTACGGATTCAGCCCATTTGGTGGAAAAGCCACGTCTTCAATTCGCAGCGGAAGGAGAGGAGGTCTGGGGCTATCCTGAGGCTGGTGGGCAGCCCATTCCAGAGGGTCGGCACTCCCACAGAGAATGCTCTCCCCCTGGCGGCTGCCAGACGACATTGTCTGGCTGACGGCACCCTGAGGAGGCCCGCTCTGTGTGAGCACACCGGACAGTGGGAGGAAGGCAGGAGATTATCCTGCAGATACCCTGGGCCTAAGCCATGTAGGGCTTTATAGGTGAGCACCAGCACCTTGAAACGAACCCAGAGAGCCACCGGCAGCCAGTGCAGCTTGCGCAGGAGAGGTGTCACATGGGAGTACCGAGAAGCCCCTGTAACAACCCACACGGCCGCATTCTGAACTAACTGTAGTCTCCGGGTACATCCCAAGGGCAGCCCCATGTAGAGGGCATTACAGTAGTCCAACCGAGACGTAACAAGGGCATGAGTGACTGTGGCAAGGGCATCCTGATCTAGGAAAGGGCGCAATTGGCGCACAAGGCGTACCTGTGCGAAGGCCCCCCTGGTCACGGCCGTCAAATGATCTTCTAGGGATAGCCGTGAATCCAGGAGGACCCCCAGATTGCGGACCCTTTCTGAGGGAGTAAGGATCTCCCCTCCCATCACTAGTGATGGGGCCACTAGATCAGGAGATGCCGGTATCCACAGCCACTCAGTCTTGGATGGGTTGAGTCTGAGTCTGTTTCTTCCCATCCAGGCCCACACCGCTTCCAGGCAGTGGGACATCACAGAAAGGGCATCCCCAGGGTGATCCGGGGTGGAGTTGTAAAGCTGAGTGTCATCAGCATATTGATGGTACCTCGCCCCGAAACCACAAATAATCTCACCCAGTGGCTTCATGTAGATGTTAAAGAGCAGAGGGGAGAGAACCGAGGGGTGGATCTCTCCCCCCCGTCCACACAAACTGCGAGCGGCCCGAGAGGTAGGAGAAGAACCACCGTAAAACGGTGCCTCCCATCCCCAACCCCCTGAGTCGCTGCAGTAAGATACCATGGTCGATGGTATCGAAAGCCGCTGAGAGGTCAAGCAGGACCAGGATGGAGGAGCAACCTCTATCCCTGGCCCACCAGAGATCATTTACTAGGGCGACCAATGCCGTTTCCATGCTGTAACCGCACCTGAAACCCGATTGGTATGGGTCTAGATAGTCAGTTTCCTCCAGGAACTGCGGGAGCTGCTGTGCTCCCGCAGGTTGTGGTGAAAACAACCAAGCTGTAACCTCAGGGAATTCTAAAAGAAATAGATTACTTAGAATCTTTCAGTGAGGTTTCAGACTTTAGTATGGAATTGAAACATTGATTATGTCTTTGGATACTCTCTGGTGGGAGCAGGATAGAGGTGGTACACACATTCCATCTTTCCTTGATGCTTTATAAACTTTTAATATCAAGAATCATGATATCTTTCTGGACTAGCTCAGGGGATTTGGAATAAAGGATCCAATGATGCTATAGTTGTCACTGAAATCACAAGTGACCAGAGTCAAACTATCATAAAAAGGTAAAGGTTCCCCTCACACATATGTGCTAGTCGTTCCCGACTCTAGGGGGCAGTGCTTATCTCTGTTTCAAAGCTGAAGAGCCAGTGCTGTCCAAAGCTGTCTCCGTGGTCATGTGGCCAGCATGACTAAACACCAAAGGCACACGGAACACTGTTCCTTCCCACCAAAGGTGGTCCCTATTTTTCTACTTGCATTTTTTTCGTGCTCTTGAACTGCTAGGTTGGCAGAAGCCGGGACAAGTAATGGGAGCTCACCCCGTTACGCGGCACTAGGGATTCGAACCACTGAACTGCCAACCTTTCAATCGACAAACTTAGCATCTTAGCCACTGAGCCACCGCATCCCAAATTAATTAAGTAAAGAGCCAACTCTCTGTAGAAGTGTTTAATTCTGGGAAAGGTAGAAGGAAAAATAAGAAGAGGACAATCAGTAGTAAAATGGATGGATACACATACAATGCTGATGAGTGCTGTATTGGGAGACTGGGAAAGAACAGTTTTGAGAAATATTGTCATGGGCAAGATCTATCAGTCCCATTGTTTCACAAAAATAGCCACTGTTGGGTTTTTGAAAACATGCCAAGTATTCTTCAACTACATCCTAGCAACACCTTCCCCTAGCATATAATGATTATCTTTCTGCCATTATGAAAATTTCCATAATTACTTCAAGTCCCTCTGGAGACATAAGTAACAGAACAAAACAATGACATAAAACGGTAGGATATTAATATTATCTTTTTTCCCCCTGTCTTGCAATGCAAGTGGAGCTTTTTCAGTCTGATTCTTTACATGGTACATTTCACCTCAAAAAAACATCTGTTCTCTAACATGATTTTGTTCCTTGCAACTTTATTAATGTTGTTGCCTTGGATGACACATTATATTCCTCTCTGTAAATGCAATGTGGGAGACCCAGTCCTTATTAAGCATAAGAAATATCATTCAGAAGATCTGGTTATTGGTGGAATTACTTCTCAAATTTCTATGTTTTCCAGCTCCATGACGTTCATAAGGAATCCTTCAGAAGAAAAAGTTGATGATTTCATGTAATTATTACTTAATAATTTTTATTGCAAAAAAGAAAAAGAAACAAGAAGTAACATAAAGAAAAGAGGTAAAGGGAAACAAAGAATAAAGACAAAGCAAAGGGGAAAAATAAAAAAAGAAATAGAAAGAAGAAGCTTCCAAATTTTCTTACAGCAAATATAAATATACAAATATAAAATTACCTCTTGATTCATGTAGTTATTTTTTAAAGGAGTAAGATGGGGAAAAAACCCAAGGTATTTATTCTGGCAAGATATTTGTTTGAGAGATTCTCCAGAGTGAAGGCAATATATATTTTTTTTAATTTGATTTATATGCCGCCCTTCTCTGGAGACTCAGGGCGGCTTACAATGTGCTAAGCAATAGCCTTCATCCTTTTATATATTTATACAAAGTCAGCTTATTGCCCCCACAACTGGGTCCTCAATTTACCTACCTTAGAAAGGATGGAAGGCTGAGTCAACCTTGAGCCTGGCGAGATTCGAACCTGCAGTAATTGCAGGCAGCTGGTCTTAATAACAGGGTGCTTTAGACCACTGTACTACCAAGGCTCTTTTTAAAATATGTATTGTGTGTTTGTGTTTGTGATCATTATTTATATCATTTTTGTTTTCATTATTTGAGTTACAATCAAGTAGGTTCTCTTTCCCTATTGTAGCATCATTACATAGATATTCAAAGAGACAGATTATTTATCCTAGCTGTAAGTAGGAAATTACTCCTTCTCCTTCTCCTTCTCCTTCTCCTTCTCCTTCTCCTTCTCCTTCTCCTTCTCCTTCTCCTTCTCCTTCTCTCACCATGACTCCTGAGCTAGGATGGTTCCTCTACTCTTGCATAAAACTTCAGTTCTTTTAGTGGTGTGAAGAATCCAATTATACCTAATTTCAGGGTTGGCATTCTACCAGTTCGGACCAGTTTGAGCGAACTGGTAGCTCCAACGATCATCTGGGAGCGAACCGGTAGCTCCGTCAATCATCTGGGAGCGAACCGGTTCGCTCCAATGATCAGGTGGGCCCACCCGCCCCTGCCCTTTAGTGACCTATACCTTCCCAGCTGATACACATGGCAGACATGATTGCCACACCTCAGCTGTGTTACTCTCCAGCAGTAACGCGGAAGGTAAATTTTCATAAAATTGTGCACATGCGTGCAGCGCGCAATCACCGAGCCGGTTGTTAAACCAGCAGGATCCCACCACTGCCTAATTTGTATTTCTCTAATTTACAAAAGGGAAATATTAAACATAGGAACAAGGGTAGGAAATTCCATTTCATCCTTAAGAATCTTTGAGACAAGTTGATTCCAAACATCTGCCCTACATGATTTTCTGCTCTCAGAAAAGTCTTTGGTTGGATTATTAATCTATTTAGATTTTTTTTTCTCTATTCTAGAGTGGTGAAATCATGTCTTCCAAAGTACAAGTAAAAAAATATAAATGACCATGCAGCAATATTGCTGTTCTAAACCAGAAGAAATGTAACAAAGTTTCTAACACTTCATTTCAGAATTCATCTTCAGAATTTTCAGCATATCCTGGCCTTGGAATTTGCAATCAAAGAAATCAATGAAAATCTTTGCATTTTGCCTAATATCACACTGGGCATACATGATTTCAATAGCTATTCCTTGGCAAGGTGGATTTATGTTGCTTCCATGGAACTTCTTTCTTCAAAGGGAAGATTCATCCCAAACTACAAGTGTGATCTCAAAGACAATGCAGTAACTGTTCTTGCAGGACATAATGCTTTCATTTGTCAGTTTATGTCAAACATTCTGAGCATTTACAAAATCCCACAGGTAACATCTTCTATTCCAAAAGAAGGGCATGTAAAAAATTTGGACATAGACACTAGTAAAAACAAATATAAATCTCAATTAACAATGTGGGGCTTCCCGGATTTCTTTTGTTTTCCCATAGTAATATAACTTAATTGATGAAATATTATTTCTTTTATTCATTAAACATGAAACTCAGTCAATTGAACATTTAAAAATGTATCACAACTATCATTGACTGGCGCTGATGGTTGATATGGGTTGCTGCCAGCATCTTAGGTATCAACCAAGTATCTTCTTAAAAATAATAATAATAATAATAATAATAATAATAATAATAATAATAATAATAATTTTAATTTAAGTATATTTCTTTGTTCCTTCTGTTACTCACTGATATAAATATAAGGACTGTCTGTACAAGATCTTATTCCACTTTGCAAATATAGCAAAAGACTACATTCATACATTCTAATTATCAAATAAAAATGCCTTCCCAGATTTCAACCTGCAAAAGTTGGTAATTCTCAGATTTCAATCTGCAAAAGCCTCCCTGGTTTTTGTGTTCAATGAATAATTCAATAAATTCTGAAAATAAAATGGATAAACCTTGAATAACAATAAAAGTAAGACCAAGCTGTATTGGAAAATTTTATTTTATTGAAAATGTTCTCTACCAGTATTGGAGAAGTAACCATTTATTTTCTAGTCTGATTTTTGGCTGCTTTTGGAGTCCAGAAAGTTTCAGAGAACATTTCTGTGGTGTAAATCTTGCCCTCCCCTCATTTATCCTATTTGTATTTTATTTCTATTTTTCCTCTGTTTTAATGGTTGTTTTGTTGTTACCTTAGATATTTTAATCTGTATCTGTTTTGTGTAAGTCAGCAAGATTTTTTTTTTAATTATGGTAGCATGGAAATATGTTTGTGTGTGACAAAGAAAGGTTGGGGGGGAGAAAATAAGTAAATTTTAAAACTTCTTTTAATGAATTAATTGATGGGAATTAATTCAAAGCTTTCAAGGCTATATAGCACAAACTCCTAGTGAAAATCAGATCACTAAGAAACATTTGTTTGAAAACTTCATCAGCCAATCTTAAAACAGGTATCATTCAATGCACACACATGTTCTCTAGAAAAGGCGCACTGGCTAATGACACTGGAGATGGTCTCAGCTCCAGTGGTTTGAACTCTAGCTCCGCATGGCATCAGAGGTAGAATTCAGCCAGTTTGGACCGGTACAGGCGAACTGGTAGTGCCGACAATAAGTTGGCCCTGCCCACCTGCTCCCGCTCTATCCTGTTCTTTATTTCCTGCTTTGTAGCTCATCTCAATCATGTGGCACAGCTGTTTCCCCTGCCCCCCTCTCTGTTCTACTTACCATTGCTGACTTGGAAGGTAAACAGCTGAGCTTCTAAATGCTCCATTTTTAGTGCTGCGCGCAAGCGCCTTAGGCATGCTAACTGAACCAGTTGTTAAACCGGCAGCATTCCACCACTGCATTGCAGGGTCAGCTCTTGTCAGTCATTTCAGCTACTATCCACCAACTTCTATCCAATTTCTGTTCAATTCGAAAGTATGTTTTATGCAAGTAGATAGCTAGGTATCACTTTGGTGGAGAGACAAGTTGGTTCTCTGTGCAGTTCAGAGCCAGATTCCTGATGGCTCTGAACTTTCCCAGTTGCAATGCCCATTTGTGAGGCAGCTCCATGAATGGAGGGGGCCTTGGGTGATGCTGCAGGAAGAACCACTCATCTTTCTCTCTGGTGCAAAGCCAGCTCACCGTCTTATGGCAATCTTGGGAAGTGTGCAAGTATTTTATAACAGGGCTGGTACTTTGGCAAGCCAAACTCTTACTCTGCAGTAGCATTGTGGTCTCCTGGCTACCGCAACAATAGCATGTTCTCTATGCTTTCCCAGACATTTAATAAACTTATAGTTTTAAAACCATTGGGACAGCTGAAAGACCAGGTTAGAGGAATATTGTTACAGAGTAAATCTGTGTAATAACTAAGAGTCCATGATTTAATGACATCTATTTAGCAATCAATAGTCTTATAACACAGTCATACAAAAAAAAAAAAAATTAAAGAAAAAGACATTCCTTTCCTTTCCTTCCTTCTTTCTCCTTTCCTTTCTTTTCCTTCCCTTCTCTTCTTCTATCTTCTTTTCCTCTTTTCTTCTGGTCCCGTCAGCTAAACAATGCCAGCTGGCGGGCCCGTGAGGGCCTTCTCTGTGGCTGCCCCAGCTCTCTGGAACCAGTTACCTCCTGAGATCCGGAGTACCCCCACCCTATTGGCCTTCTGGAAAGCGGTGAAGACCTGGCTTTTCCGGCAGGCCTGGGGCCGTTGATCTCGCTGTTACAATCTTGCAAGATCCGGACATGAATGGTGTGTATGGACTTTTAATGTTTTTAAAATGTTTTTATAATGTTTTTTTAATAATTTTCCTATGTTCTTTGTTGTATTATTTTTTGCTGTAAGCCACCCAGAGTCCCTTGGGAGTTGGGCAGCATAGAAATTTGATAAATTAAATAAAATAAATTAAATTAATTCATTTTATATTCTGTTTTTAGAATGCGAACAGAAACTAAAGTTTTGTTTTCTTGGTGTTTTGGACAATATCTCAATATAGCAGTTGATTCTGCAGAAGTCTTTATTCTTAGACACATGTTCTGTTTTAACCTTCTTTTTAAATTATTTCTTATAATTTATAATTCTTATCATTATTTTAAATTATATTAGGTGACATATGGCTCTGCTCCAGTTTTGGATGTCAGCACACAGGATATTTTCTTGCATCGGGCATTTCCAAATGAAGATCTTCAAATTAAGGCAATGATCCAATTGTTGCTCTATTTTCAATGGATATGAATTGGATTAATTGTCCAAAGTGATGAGAAACGAGACAGGTTTCTACAGAATAACCTTGCCTTGTTTTCTCAGAAAGGGATTTGCTTTGACTTTGTGGAAGAGTTACCAAAGTCATCAGTTTCCAATGAAATATATAATCTTGTGACAAATTATATAAAAGTTTACAATGTTATTATGACCAGTACTGCCAATGCTTTGATTGTCCATAGTGAAAACCAGGAGATAGTCGTTCTGAGGATGTTGCCCTATATTTCAGACTACGAGAATGTGACAGTGAAGAAAAAAGACAAAATTTGGATAATGCCAGCCCAGATGGAGTTCTCATCACTCCCTTTTCAAAGTTATCGAACTATGGATTTCATTCATGGGTCCCTGTCTTTTGAAGTTTCCTCAAAGGATGTGTTGGGTTTCCAGAGGTTTCTTCAGATGAGAAAATTTACTTCTGCAGAGGAAGACAGTTTGATCAGAGTGTTTTGGGAAAATGCATTTGAGTGTTCTTTCTCCAAAGCCATGTTAGAGGAGGATGCTGTGGATGAATGCACATGTGAGGAGCAGCTGGAAACCCTTCCTCGGTCAGTGTTTGACACCAGGATGACTGGTCAGAGTTACAGTGTCTATAATGCAGTCCATGCTGTGGCACATGCTTTGCAAGCTCTGCTTTCATCAAAATACCAGCTCAAGACAAAAGGAAATGGCTCAGAACTTAAGAGGTGGAATCGATATGCGTGGCAGGTAAGAGTAAGAGGTTGAATGCCCTTTATACATTAAGTAGGAATGATTAATACAATAGATAGATGTTCTGACCTAGGCTCCCTCACTGTTGTGGCCCACCAGCGGCCTGCGTGGATCGTGGCTGATTCCGATGAGGAGGAGGCTGGTATGGTGTCACGCCAGCAGCCGGCGTGGAGGCTGAACAGGATGTGGCGCCAGAGGCAGAGACTCAGCCAGGTCCTTCAGAACCTCCAGAGGCTCCTTCAAGTGGAGAGAGCAAAGTGGAGGAGCCTCTCCTCAATGCTTGAGCACTCAGGGCTGCCAAAAGGCAGGAGTGGCTACTCAGGAGGAGGAGGTCTCCTCGAGAGTAAGGCTTGAGGATAATTGGCCACTCCCTTAGCCTATTTAAGTCACACACCATTAGTAAGTTTCTTGCTGGAAACAACTTGTAGTTATCATCTGAGCATTTTTGGAAAAGTCTTATCGTATCTTGTTTTCTGGGCTGGTTGCCAACCTTTGCCAGACTTTGGTTTATTCTTGCTACTTAATAAATTTGATAAGGACCGTTGGTGTGTGTCAATATCCTCGGGAATCCGGAGCTGATTGGGGCAGAACATTAACAAGCAGGAGGCAAAACTGATTCCGGCAAAACCTCTTTTATTTACACGACTGTGTAAAGCCTTGATAGTACAGGGGTTTAGTGCACCCTGTTATTAACACAGCTGCCTGCAATTTCTGCTGGTTCGAATCTCTCCAAGGCTCAAGGTTGACTCAGCCTTCCATCCTTTCTAAGGTAGGTGAAATGAGGACCCAGTTTATGGGGGCAATAAGCTGACTTTGTATAAAATATACAAAAGAATGAAGGCTATTGCTTAATGCATTGTAAGCCGCCCTGAGTCTCCGGAGAAGGGCGGCATATAAATCAAAATTAAAAAAAAAAAAAAAAAAAAAAACTACATTCATTCAGTCAGCAAGGTTTGTCCAAACAGTTTTTTAAAGGAATATTTCTCAACACATCTTATCTCGTTTGGCAAGCTGCCACATAATTTGTTTCCAACCACAGTAGAAAGCAAAACCTGGCACAGAGTCTCTCAGAGTCATGGAACAAACGAGTTGTTTACTGCAAAAGCCCACTCCCTGTTTACTTCTCTTTTATTTCTTATGGGAGGGCCCAATCATCTCCAAGGTGTGGCTTTACTCCTGAGTCAATCCTGCTTTCTGAGTCATTCTTGTTTTCTTGCAGCTCTGTGTATGCGTGCACTGGGAACGGGTTCCAGATGTTCCTCTGCCTCACTGCCATCTACCTCCCTTTTTGCCTGTGATGTAGAGCCCTCATCCAAGCTTTCCCCAGCCCCCAGGACTGGCCCAAGTTCTGCCTCACTGTTTGACTCTGCTGCCAGTTCTGCTGGCCGCCAGCAGGAGACAACAATAGAATCTTTTGCTAGTATTTTTGTATGTCTTAAGGGTGACCCCCACTGATATGGGAGATGTAGAAACAATAAAGGATTTATTTCCTTAAATTTGAAGGAAATGCAGAAAGAAGAAAAAAAAAACAAGAAAACCATGACCTGGATAACTGAGAATCTCCATAGAAACCTTCCTTCCTTCCTTCCTTCCTTCCTTCCTTCCTTCCTTCCTTCCTTCCTTCCTTCCTTCCTTTTATACTTATTTATGAAGTTTGTTTTCAGCCCATCACACAAGGCAACTCTGGGCAGGCAGCTTACAACATTAAAATTAAACGTATAAATATATAAAATCACATTAAAAATTACAATAAGACACATGTTATAACTAAAGATGGGGAGGAAGGGACAAGAATACAATATATGCCTTCCTTCCTTCTTTCCTTCCAGCCTATTAACATACATAGGGATTCTGATGTACTATTTATCCATAGTTGCCAAAAAAATATAAATCCTTAGTTGTTCATGATCACATTTTTTTATTACTTTTTTCCATTACTTCTCTAGCTTCATAAGCACCTGAGAACTGTTTCATTTAATAATAGTGCTGGAGAAAGGATATTCTTTGATCAAAAGGGAGAGCTAGCAATTGGCTTCGATGTGATCAACTGGGTCATTTTGCCCAACTAATCCTTTCATCGAGTCAAAGTTGGGAAGGTAGATCCATTTGGTCCCCCAAACAAGCTGCTCAAGGTTTCTGCAGAGAGTATTATCTGGCCCACCATGTTTAACCAAGTAAGTTCTATGTTAATTTCAAAATTGGTGAAATCAGCATCCCATTATTTAAATAGATTCATGAGAATATTTGGTATATGTGCTTAAGTAATCGATGATTTAAAGGCTGCGGTGGCTCAGTGGCTAAGACATTAAGCTTGTCGATTGAAAGGTCAGCAGTTCGGCGGTTTGAATCCCTAGTGCCATGCCGCGTAACGGGGTGAGCTCCTGTTACTTGTCCCAGCTTCTGCCAACCTAGCAGCTCAAAAGCACATAAAAAATGCAAGTAGAAAAATGTATAAAAGTAAAATCTTTGTTTAATGTCCCATCCAGAAATTGATTTCACCAACCAATCAAGCTAGATTCTGCACCAACTGAAATATCCTAAACTTCCTATGTCTAGGAACACTAAGTGCTTTACTTCTCACAATCTGGCTATTCTCCAGCTTGGTTTCTTCATCCTGGTGTAATCAGCAACTTTTTGAATATTTGTCCAAAATCATAAGGGTCTCTACAAGTTTCATGGTTCCAAATGAATGTCAATCTTGGATTAGGAATCTTACAAATGGATTGACCTGACAATCAATTTTCAGTCTATATATACCGTATTTTTCAGACTTTAAGACATTTCGGACTATAAGACGCACTTAGCTTTTGGGGAGGAAAACAAGAAAAACAGCCTGGTCAGCTTCAGCACAGCCTGGTTTAGCATGAGCAGCTGATTGGTGGCTGGATCAGCCTCCTGGAATACCAACTATCAGCTGTTCCAGGCTGCGGGGATTGCACCACTTATTGCCGCTGAATGGGATATGCAGAAAATAGGATGTGTGGGGGCTGAAAATGGGGCACACAGAAGTGGCAATAGGCAACTGCAATCCCCGCAGCCTGGAACAGCTGATCATTGGTATTCTGGGAGGCCAATTCAACCGCCAATCAGCTGCTCATGCTAAATCAGAGTATGCTGAAGCTTACCAGGCTGTTTGCTGTTTGCTGCAAGGAGGCAAATTGCTGGGATGCAGAGGCTGAAGCATGGGGCCCGGCAGGTGGGTGGGGCTTCAACAACATTTGCTCTATAAGATGCATAGACATTTCCACCTACTTTTGAGGGGGGGAGTGTGTCTTATAGTCCAAAAAATATGGTATATTAGCCTATAGGCCATATCAACGTACAGGTTCAAACACATATTACCAATAAAATTCTAAACCAACAATTTAAATTAAAGTAGGGTAAAATACAATAATTATAGGATAAAATACAATAATTTATTACCTAAACATGTACAATAGAATAAAACAACATAAAATTATATTTCTTTATCACCCCTGCAATCTAACCTAATCAGGCCTACATATGCCAATATTATATCCAGATAGAAATATTCAATATGAATATCAGAGCCAGGGGAATACAAAATCTTCAACTGTAATAATTCTGACTATTAAGGACAAATTCACAGATATCCCATTATTAATTATCAACAGGCACAGCCCTTTTCTGTATGCAACTACCATTGCTTTTCAGGGTATAGCGAGATAAAAAGAGAAGGAAAGCCATTTTGCTGCTATGATTGCCTTCCGTGTCCAACTGGGGGAATTTCTAACAAGACAGGTAAGGGTAATAATAATACTATACAGAACATACCTGATATATTTCATGGAATCTCAATTGATACTTTGAGATAGTTGTTGATTACTGATAAAAGGGTTTTTTGAACTGTACCAACATATGACTCAGGGTGCAATGGAAAATCATGATTATGTCTTCCAAAGGATACAGCAATGAATATGTAGCATCCCCACTGGATGGTTTTGTTTATAAACTTCCTTTGCTACATGAAATGAAGCAACTGCCCAATCTGGAACAAAATGGAGATCCATGCTAAATGTTTCCAGATAATAGAAGAGAAGAGAAGAGAAGAGAAGAGAAGAGAAGAGAAGAGAAGAGAAGAGAAGAGAAGAGAAGAGAAGAGAAGACAAGACAAGACAAGACAAGACAAGACAAGACAAGACAAGACAAGACAAGACAAGACAAGACAAGACAAGACAAGACAAGACAAGACAAGAGAATAACAGAGTTGGTAGGGACCTTGGAGGTCTTCTAGTCCAACCCCCTACTTAGGCAGGAAACCCTACACCACTTCAGACAGATGGTTATCCAACATCTTCTTAAAAACTTCCAGTGTTGGAGCATTTACAACTTCTGGAGGCAAGTTGTTCCACTGATTAATTGTTCTAACTGGCAGGAAATTTCTCCTTAGTTCTAAGTTGCTTCTCTCCTTGATTAGTTTCCAGCCATTGCTTCTTGTCCTGCCCTCAGGTGCTTTGGAGAATAGCTTGACTCCCTCTTCTTTGGGGCAGCCCCTGAGGATAGCTTATAGTGCCATGTACATACAATCCTGCAGAATGGAATAAAAAATTTCAGTAGCAAAATTATATCAGACTTGTGACATCTGCCTCTGACTGAGAAAGAGGAATGGGGGGAAAAAGGATTTGATTACATGGAAGAGCTATGGGACCAGTAGGCTGAAATGAAAAGATCTAGTTTAAACAAATCTTATCCCCTGCTATTTTCATCAAGGAAAGTTATTCGTAAAAAGCAGTGAACTATTTTGGGTTACACAGTGGTGAAATCCTCTGCGGATCACCACCGGTTCTCTGCCCGCGTATGCACAGCGCGTGCCAAAAGCATGCTGTGCATGCATGCACAGTGTACCCCAAACATGCACTTCGTGTGGAAAAAGAAGACTTCACTAGGTAAGTAGAACAGCGAGGGGCCACGCGATTTAGCTTCGCTAGAAAGCAGGATTTCCTGCTTTCTAGTGAATAAAAACTGTATGGCACAGCTGATCATCGGAAATACTGGTTTGTCTGAGCCGGTAGCTTTTTTTAACTACTGGTTCAAGAATAAATAACTTTATTGTCATTGTATGTGTCTACACAGTATACCTATACAACGAAATTCATTTAACATCCAAAGACCAGGTCCAACACATATAACATAACAATCCCCAAACACACTCCCACCCACCACAATTCCCCACCCCTAAACCATCCAAACATCCACACAACAGACCAAGTAATGCTGTCCAACAGTTCACTGATGGTGGCCCTTTAGTTCATTGTTGAGTGCAATTATAGCTCTGGGATAAAAACTATTCAGAAAACATGCGGTCTGAGTTTTAATTGTTCTGTATCTTCTGCCAGAAGGCAACAGTCCAAAAAGATTGTAAGCAGGATGGGAAAAGTCTCTGAGAATATTATGCAACTTTCTCAAACAGCGAGATTTGAAGATGTTGTCCAGGGCTGGTAGCTGGAGTCTGATGATATTCTGGGCAGTTTTAATGATTCTCTGTAGAGTTTTTTTGTCCGCTACAGAGCTGTTCCCATATCATGCAAGAATGCCATATGTCAGGACACTCTCAATGGTGCTGCGATAGTAGGAAAGAAGTAGATGCTGAGTTAGATTTATCTTCCTGAGCATTCTCAGGAAGTACAGCCTCTTCTGTGCCTTCTTCACAAGCATGTTAGCATTCATAGTCCATGAGAAGTCCTCTGAGATATAAATGCCCAGAAATTTAAAACTACCCAAACCAGTAGCTTTTTAACTACCGCTTCAACCAAACCGGTAGTTTTTTGGGTTTTTTTTACTACCGGTTTACCTGAACTGGTAATTTTTATCACTACTGGTTCATCCGAACCAGTGCAAACCGGTAGCATTTCATCCCTGCAGTTACAGTTAAACAGGATATTTCTCTGTATAAGGATATTTCAGGACCTAAGGCTATTTCATGTGCTTCTTTGAGGGAGATGGGCAGTTCAGAAATGTGAAATATAAATAAATATTGATTGATTAATTATCTGAATGCATACCTTATTTTAATATTTTACTAATATCAAAGGAAAATCTTTGTCTGAGGAAAACAACAAGCAGCAATCATGTGTCAAAAACTTCTAACTCCATTCCTACTACCACCATTATTGAATTTTGGTAGATGGACTACAATGAATTCATTACAGAGGAGATAAGAAGATGGGAAACCTTTCTTCCCCATTTTTCCCCTCACTCCATTTTTTCTTCCCAATAAAATTCTAGGCTATACATCTAAATTCTTCACTCTGCATTTGAACTGCATTTGAATTATGCAGTCCTAGACCGGGGTGTCAAACTCAAGGCCCGCGGGCCAGATGCGGCCAGCAATGTGGTTGGATCCAGCTCTGGGGCGGTTCTGGTCTACCCAATGCAAAGAGGAAAGATCGGGCCAGTGTGGCTTCAGCCCAGTTTATCCAGTACAATGAAAGATCAGGCCAGTGTAGCTTCAGCCTGGTTTACCTGGTGTGAAGAGGAAATATCAGGCCAACATAGCTTTGGCCCAGTCTACACAGTGCGAAGAGGAAAGATCAAGTCAACATAGCTTTGGCCCGGTTTACCCAGTGTGAAGAGGAAAGTTTGGGCCAGGGTGGGTGTTGGCCTGGTGGAAGCATGCCAGCAGTTTTGGGAGTAGCATCAAGCTGGCCACACCCACCCAGTTGGCCGAGCCCACCCAGTCCCCTGAGGTCAACCACAGCCCTGATGCAACCCTCAATAAAATTGAGTTTGACAGCCCTGGTCTATATCATATTTATCCATTCAGCAAACAACTTTTACCACCCCTACGGCCAAAAATGGCCATTCAATATATATATATATCATTGTAAATATTTATTTTTCAGATGCAGATGACTGTTTTCAATGCTCAGAAGGCCAATATCCAAATGAAGCTCACAATCTTTGCATTCTCAAACGCATCGTATTTTTGTCTTACAAAGAACCACTTGGTCTCATACTGACAACTGTTGCTTTATTTTTTTCCATCACTTCAGTTTTCATGCTTAAGATCTTTATCAGTCACTGGGACACTCCTATAGTAAAAGCCAACAATAGGAACTTCACTTTTGTTCTTCTCATAGTACTTCTGCTCTCTTTGCTCTGCACTCTGCTGTTCCCTGGGCAGCCCAACCAACTGAAATGTCTCACACAACAAACTTCTTTTGGCATCATCTTCTCTGTAGCCATTTCTTGTATATTAGGGAAAACAACGATTGTTGTTCTTGCCTTCATGGCCATCAAGCCAGGCTCCAAAATGAGGAGATGGGTGGGGAAAAACCTTGCTCTCTCTGTTGTCCTATCTTGCTCCCTGATGCAGATCACTATTTGTATAGTCTGGGTGGCTATTTCACCCCCATTCCCAGATTCTGACATGGATTCCATGCCTGAAGAAATTGTCCTGGAATGCAATGAAGGTTCAACCACAATGTTTTACCTAGTCCTTGGTTTCCTGGGTTTCCTGGCTGCTATTAGCTTTATAGTGGCCTTCCTTGCTAGGAAACTACCTGATAGCTTTAACGAGGCTAAGTTTATCACCTTCAGCATGTTAGTCTTTTGCAGTGTCTGGATATTATTCATTCCCACCTATCTGAGCACCAGGGGAAAATACATGGTGGCTGTGGAGATCTTCTCCATTTTGGCTTCTGCAGCTGGATTACTGGGCTGCATCTTTTCCCCCAAATGCTACATTATTGTTCTGAGGCCTGATTTAAACAGAAAGGAACAACTGATAAAGAAACAAAATTGATTTTTCCCACTTCATTGTGGTATAACTTCTCTAAGCTGAAACCTTAGACATGTTTCTGTGGTTAAGACACTGCATTAATTTTGTTTTGTTTTAATCATAAACAAAATTGTGAAACATGTTAAACTTAATATATAAGATTTGAAACTTTTTCTCATGTTGCATCAAAATCTATTTATTTGCTTCAAATTCATAGACCAAAACAGGGAAAAAAAGATAGAAAAATAAATCTTATAAAAACCGTTGACAACAATTTCTAAGTTTAAAGGAGAACTGTGAAATGAGGGAAAAAAGGGTGTATATGCACATATTAATTGTGTGATGGGAGCAATATACACAGATGCCATCAAGGTCTTTCATTTAAAGAATTGTCTTCTAACTAAAATTGCAGTAGTACATAACTTTATGATTTTTTTTTATTGAAAAAGTTTTAAAAACAAACAAATTTTCCCCACAACCCCCCAACCCCCCCCCAACCCCCCCCTCCCCCTCCCCGACTTCCCAGAGCAGAACACAAGGTATTTCTATTAATCTTTAACAATAATCTAAATTGCATAACCAATCATTAAACTAACACCCCTATAAGAAAATTTCTTAACCCCCCATATATAAAATCCTATTTCTTAAACATAATACATCTAATATCACTTATATAACGCTTATACAAATAAAAGAAATCATTCATAAGCTATTTGATATTTTTTGGTCTGATACTTATTTTGTATATAATCAATCCATCTTCTCCAGTCCTGTATGTACCTTTCTTGTGTGTGATCCTTCAGATATGCTGAAATTTTAGCCATTTCAGCTAAATTAGTTACTTTCAATATCCAATCTTCAATAGTAGGCAAAAAGTCCTTCTTCCAATGTTGTGCTACCAGCAATCTTGCTGCTGTTATCAAGTTCAAAATCAATTTAGTCTCTGCAACTGTACAGTCCATAGTTATACCCAGTAAAAACAACTGTGGAGTAAATTTCAGTCTAGGATATTCTGCATCACCCACCAAATCTTTATCCAAAATGCTTTGATTTTTCTACAAGTCCACCATATATGATAATAAGTTGCATCATCACAGTCACATCTCCAACATTTAGCTTGCACATTAGAATACATACATGATAATTTTTTAGGATCTAAGTGCCATCTATAAAACATTTTATAAAAATTTTCTCTTAAATTTTGTGCTTGTGTAAATTTCACATTTCTAATCCAAATCTTTTCCCAAGTTTCCATCATTACTGGCTCTTGAAAATTTTGTGCCCATTTAATCATACGGTCTTTAACCAATTCAGTCTCAAAATCTATTTCCAGTAAGGCACTATACAACCTTTTAATATGCATTTGTTTTTGATCTCTAATTTGTTTTACCAAATTCTCCTCATTTTGCACAAAGCCAGTTTTTTGATCTTCCTTCCATCTAGCTTGAAGTTGACCATACTGAAACCATGTATAAATTATACCTTTGAAGGGAAACAATAATAAGGATATAATAAATAATGCTAGGATATGATATACTGGTATACTAGATTCTGTAACCATTAGGTTCTTGTAATACACATATGCCTTTGTATTTGTATCACATATATTATGCCTTTATATTTGTATCTCCTGTAACAAACATATTCTGTTATTAGGCCTGTAATGTATCTGGTATTTGTCAGACATATGTCCCTGCCATTTGACCTGAACCCATATTAATCTTCTCCCTGTTTCTTTCTTGTGCCATCTAAGAGCATGGTAGTATCTCAGTCTTAATTTATGTTGATCTGGATAGGCTCCTACTTTCCAGGGCCAGGGGGCCTAAGTGGCCAATTGAGTAAACAAAGAAATGCTCAAGATGACTAATTGGGAAGTTTCTATTCCCCCTTGCAGGGCAACAAGGAATGCACGGGCCTGGATTGGGAGGCCAGAGTTGGGTACTAAGCTGACGTCTCTGAGGGTATAAAAGGACGCCATACCTTCCCCAAGGTGTGGCTATCTCCTCGCATGCATTGTATCTGTATGTTCTGGATATAGTGCCACCCAGTATTTTGTTTTTGGCCATAAATAAAATCTGTTTTTTTTGCAAGCCTCGTCTTGAGTCTGTCAGATGTAAATGCCTTATTCTCCAATGTGTAAATAGTATATGAACGGGGTATCAGGGGTTAATTTATTCTTCACTCCTTAATGCATTCATAATTCACCACTCCCACATCTAGCTCCTCCCATTGTATATATAAGGAGCTGTCTGCATCTTTTTCCTTGCTTCTATCTGAGAATATTCAGTGAATATAGAATGCCTGTTGTAAATAAAAGAAAATATATTCAAACCTCTAACTCTCACTAATCTTATTGAGTCTGATCCTGAAAATATTGCAACAAGCTGGTAGCAGAGGATGGTTAATTGACTCAATAAAAACTTAAAAATGTCTAAGAAAGATAGGCCCAACACCAGGGCATACAGCAAAGAAATGGAAACAGAACAAGAAATATTCAACGAATCCACAAACGCAATTTCGAGAGAATCCGAAGAATACACCACTGAAGACGAAGAAATTATAGATGAAAATGATGACCAGGAGGAAATCGAAATAGAGAATAACGAACTCAGGTCAGAAATATTAAAACTATTAAAGAGCCAGAAGAATGATGAAAGTCTCATCGCGAACCTCCAAGATACGCTGAAGAACAGCGGAGCAGCGAGAGAGAAAAACATCACTAATGAAAAGTCTAAAGACCCAAAAACAGTGAGTGATATGACTGCAAAAAAAAATATTGTGAAGAAGAAAAACGGTGATCCAGCGCGAAATTTTGAATGGCAGCCATCTTGGTTTCAACCGGCCTCCAAGGTGAGCGAAGCAGAGCCAATCAAAAAGCTCAATTCGAAATTTCTGGCGCGAAAAACGTTATCAGACAACGAAAATGAAAAAGAAGATTCAAACTCCTCAGAAGAATCAGAATCAGAAAGTGAAGGTGATTCAACAAACTACCAAATAAAATCAGCAATGAAAACGCTTTTTGCTGCATTTGGGCCAAAACTAAAAATTACTAAAAAGCTAACGAAGAAACGAGCGAGCAAGCCAATGCCTCAAGACCTGCCCGCTCCCATCCTGACTACGAGAGCGCCGACACCCGAACCCAGAGAGCCCTGCCGATACCGCCCCACGCCACAGACCGAAGCAAGCACCAACGCCCTCAGAAGAAAAGGAAGAACAGCCGCCGTCGTCAGGACTCCCAAAGTCGAACCAGAGACCGATTCATCTGAGGAGGAGCGGAACGAGCGAGCCGTGGTGAGGAGAACCTTTCACGACGACTTCAAGGAAGAAATGGACAACGCGCATGCGCAAGACTACGCAGACGGCCCGGGAAGACATGAACTGGCGAGGAGACCGTGCAGGCTCGTTGCGAGCATCCCCATGCCGTTTTGTAACTTTCTGCATTTACGAGACCACGGACTGCCTCAGGTTGTAAGTAATGGACCTAATAATGTCGGAAATTTACCCAGTGACTTCCCAAAGCTAAGGGTAGATGGCATTAATTTGCAAGAATGGTATCAACAGCTCCAGGTTATCTTTATGAAGGAAAACTTACTATTTTTTATCACTAGTCCCCCAAAAAGACCTTGGACTCTAAAAATAGATTGTTTACACCATAGAGCATTTTTCTTATTAATATCTAGTGTGTCTCCTGCAATGTATCACAGCATTAAGCCAAATCTGACTGTTTCAGAAATTATTCAATGCATGTTTAATTTGTTTCACAGTGACAGTGTAGCTACCACCACAAGGATGTCTAAAGATTTCTTTTCATCTAGGATAAAACCAGGGGTTTCCATAAGTGAGCACTTAATATCTTTAAACAAAATAAGAGCTGAGCTGCATTTGAGGGGGGAGGTGATTTCAGACCAAACAATGAAAAGTGTTATTATCAACTCACTTGATCCATCATGGGACAATTATATAACACATTTAGACACAATCAATCTAGGATACTTATCCATAGAAAGTCTATCCAATAAATTAATAGCAGAAGACAATTCAAGAAGGAATCGTTCTAACAATCACATAGAACACAAACCATATAGGAAAGTAGCTTTCCAAGAAAAATATAATGAAACATTTAAATGTCATAACTGTGGATCCAGGGAACACAATAGGAGAGATTGCCCCAAAATTTCAAAAGAAAGACATAGGTCAGAATATAGAAACAAATACAATTATAGACAGTCTTCCATAGATAGACATAGATATAGAAGCCCACCAAATTACAAAGAGAATAGAGGGGGCAGAGATAATTCAAAGGATAGAAAATCTGGTTCACTAAATGGATTAAATAAACAAGACAACACTAACATACAGCAAAATGAGAACAATAATTGGCTTATTGATTCTGGAGCAACTAATCACACCACTAATAACAAAAATATATTGTCTTCATTTATAGAAGATAAATTTGTAATAAAGGTAGCTAACCAAGAAAAGGTTCAAGTATTAGGTAGAGGGAATGTAACCCTGCCTGGTCTAGGAAAAATAGAGGGGGTATTGTTAATACCTGAAATACCTCATAACATACTAAGTGCCATAAAACTAAGTAGAGATTCTGACATTAACATTGTTTTTTCTAAAGGAAAAGCGACTTTGGAGAAGAATAAAATAAATATAGGCACTGTGATGATTAAAGGAGGCCTACCTTATCTGATAACAAAGGAAAAATGGTTGCATAACATTGATTCAAATATGGAAGATTGTATTGAAGTAGATAATGAAAATATTAGCAACAGTGACAATGATGAATGTAAAATATCTCATGATCACGTAGATACACACAATGAAAAAAAACCAAAAATAGGTAAGCCAATTCATGATGAGTGTGCTCACATCTTACATAGGAAGTTAGGACATGCCAGTTTTCCTGTAGTACAAAAAATGACTGAACACGCAGAAGGTGTTAAAATAAAAAATTGTGAAAACTATTTAGAATGCTCAGTATGTAAATCTACAAAACTAAAAACTAGTCCCAGACCAAGAAAATCTACTAGATCAACCAACAAAATTTTTGATTTAGTACACATGGACTTAGTTGGTCCATTAACTCCATCAATCACTTATAGAAAACGTTACTTCTTGACAATAGTAGACGATTATAGCCGCTATGGATTTGTTTATACATTAAAACACAAAGATGAAACCTTTCAAAAATTTAAAGAATTTTACAAACGCATAGAAACACAACACAATATCAAAATAAAACAAATTATGACAGATAGGGGATGTGAATTCATGTCTAAAGAATTCTCCCAATGGTTAAAAGACAAAGGAATGTTACATTACACATCTAGCCCATTTTCTGCATTCCAGAACGGGATTGCGGAGAGGAAGAACTCAACATTACAAACCATGATTAGATGCACATTGGAAGATGCTGGCTTAAGCAAACAATTCTGGTCAGAAGCCTTACATTATTCAAATTACACACAGAATAGAACCTGGTCCAGCATTGTAAATAAGACACCATATGAAGTGATGTATAATAGGAAACCAAAATTAGCACACATGCACATATTTGGAGTCACTGCAGACGTACACATACCTAAGCAATTAAGGAGAAAGGGAGAAAACGTATCCAGAAGACTCAGATTTATGGGTTACGAGACAGGCACTAAAGGATACAGATTCATTGATAATAATAACAAATTTATAGTCTCCAGAACAGCTGTGTTCCATGAACAGGCCAACTGGTCTAAAATACATCTTAATGAAATATTTCCAAATAACAACAAAGATACAAAATCTCATGAGAAAGAGACTATAGAAAAGCAAGATATCAACAAATATAAAAACAAAACCAAAACATGGACAAATAGCCAACACAAAATAAAAACAGATACACTAACAAAAAAGGAAGCAAGATATTTACATGATAACGATAGTAAACCTAAAAGAACTATTAGAAACACCAGAAATCAAATACCAAATAAATACAAGGATTATATAATGCATATGGATGGTGAGCCAACAACACCTAATACATATGAGGAAGTGTTAAAACTCCCTAGTAAAGAAAAAGAAAAATGGGAATTAGCGATGAAAAAAGAGATGGAAAGTTTACAAGGACTAAATGTATTTACACCTGCAGTTGCACCTAAAGATAAAACAATTATTGGTACCAGGTGGATATATAAAATTAAGAACTTAGAGGGAGGCAATACCCTATACAAAGCTAGACTAGTTGCACAAGGTTATGCACAGAAATATCCGGAGGACTATACTGACACGTATTCCCCCACAGTAAGAACAGAGAGTGTCAAAACAGCTCTAGTGGTAGCATCAGCACTCAATCTTGATGTATTCCAATATGACATACAGACTGCGTATCTACACGCAAAACTAGATAAGGAAATATATGTAAGAGCACCTCACAGTCAATACACAAACAAAAATGAGATTTGGTTGTTAAACAAGAGTTTATACGGGTTAAAACAATCTGGTAAACAATGGTATGATTGTTTAGTAAAAGTACTTAAAACCATGGACTTCAATGCTACCACTGCTGATAACTGTTTCTTTGTCAAAAAGGGTGATGATTACATAGAATTTGTATTGATTTATGTGGATGACATTTTATACATAGGAAAACATAAAGAGAGAAGAGAAACTTTTGTAACTAAGCTAAATGAACATTTCTCGTTAAAATCTCTAGGCAAAGTAAACAAATATCTTGGTGTTCAAATTAATAAGACTAAAAGAGGATTCAAACTTACTCAGAGAGATAAGATCATAGAACTTTTAAATAAATGCAATCTAAATAATGCCAAACCTTGTGATACTCCTATGCAAACTGACTTTCTAAGAAATACTGATGAATCTTCTCCCGAATTCAAAGATAACACATTTTATAGATCAATCATAGGTTCACTTCTTTATATATCTAATTGGACGAGACCAGATATCGCTTTACCACTCAATTTATTATCCAGACATGTCAGCAAGCCAACAATGTATCACTGGGAAGCTGTTAAAAGAATTTTAAGATATCTGAAAAGTACACTAGACTTTTGTTTAATGTTAGAACCTAACGATAATAAAGAACCAAAGCTTACATGTTACGCAGATGCGGACTGGGCTGGAGACACCTCATGTAGAAAAAGCACATCTGGCTATATATTCCTCTTAAATGACTGTCCAGTTTACTGGTACACTGGTAAACAAGAACTAGTGGCCACTTCAACGACAGAAGCAGAATATGTTTGTTTATCCAAAGCTGCAAATAACCTTGTATGGTTTAATGATTTAATTTCAGATGTTTGGAAAAAACCTGCTTTGCCTTTTGTTATGCATGAAGACAACAAAGCAGCCATTGAAATATCTAGATCTGACGCCATTGGACAAAGGTCCAGACACATAGATATAAAATTTAAACATGTGAGACAATTATCTCAGGATGGATTTATTAAAGCAGTGCATTGTGATACTTCAGAACAATTAGCTGACATATTGACAAAGCCTTTACCTTCTAAGCAGCACAAATATTTAACTTCTAAATTGTATGTTTTGTATTGTCCTGAATCTGAATGTAATTGGTGTTGCATAACGAATCGGCATTTAGAGGGGGATTTGTCAGATGTAAATGCCTTATTCTCCAATGTGTAAATAGTATATGAATGGGGTATCAGGGGTTAATTTATTCTTCACTCCTTAATGTATTCATAATTCACCACTCCCACATCTAGCTCCTCCCATTGTATATATAAGGAGCTGTCTGCATCTTTTTCCTTGCTTCTATCTGAGAATATTCAGTGAATATAGAATGCCTGTTGTAAATAAAAGAAAATATATTCAAACCTCTAACTCTCACTAATCTTATTGAGTCTGATCCTGAAAATATTGCAACAGAGTCTCTCTCTTTGGCATTCTGGTGACTCAAGTGTATTTTGGGACCTTACATTTCTGGCGCCCGAAGTGGGACTTGAAGGCAAAGTTTCTTCAAGGTGGCTGCATTCAGCTTCCCACAAACTGAGCCGCTTTGAGGCTTGGTGGCCTTCATTAAAGGCAGACGGAAGAAACCAGCTTGGACCAGTACTGAAGTCAAGAGCGCTCCTGGAAAAATTTATCCAGTGACTTTGATCTGGTCATTTGCTGGCAGGCTCCGATCCTGCCTGTCCTGAACGCCTAACAAAGAGGCTTGCACTGTGGGGGGGGGGGGTATGGAACTGAGCTCTTCTGGGTGAGTATATTTTTTTTTTCTCTTGGGAAGGGGAGTGTTGCTTTGTGAGTGTGTGAATGAGACGAGGGAAATTCCTCAGAGGTTTGCCCTCGAAGCGATGTGCGGAGATCCAATCTGCGTTTCTGATTATCCGAGAGGAGATCAGCCAGAGACGATCGCTTTGAAAGGAGTGTGACTGTTGGAATAAGAATCTGTAGTGCAGGAGAGGGCTCTGACCAAACTTCGGACCCGCAGGGCAGGTCTGGGAAATCTCTTAGGGAAAAAGAGAGGGTTTGGTTAGGCTTCGCACCGACGGAAATGTGTGGGAAATCTCCTCAGGAAGAAAGAGAGTCTAGTCAGGCTTCGAGCTGACAGAAAGGAATCCCCTGAGAAAAATGGGCAACCATGCTGGTAGCCTGTTTGGAACAAATAACTAGTAACAAGAATTGGGCCGTGTTCTCCATTTGGCTATGTTAGCCCACTGGAACACGTTACAAACAAGTTGTGAAAAAACAAAACAAAAAAAAAAGAGTATAAAAAAAAATGAATGAAAAATGTTGTGGCAGTAAAAGTTGTCTGTAAAAAGAAAAGTGGAGTTCAAACTTGCTCATGAGAGCCCTGGCTAAATGCAAACGATGTGTATACCTCTTATACACCTTGATCTTTAAAATGGGCCAGCGATTGCTGAGAGGTCCAAGTTAGAATGAGAACACACAGAACACCCCCAGGGCAGAGGCACGTAGTAACAATCTAGTGTCTAAAGAGAGATCTATGGGTGGCAAAGAAATATTGCAATGTTATAAAGATCTTGATAATTTACCATTCTCAAAAGAGCCAGAGAAGTCTGAAAGAACTAAGATGTAGAATTGATTGTGATATGTCTGGCCAGCCTGCAAATTAAGTAAACATCTCGGCTTGGAGCTGTGGGAAACGGAAAGTAGTTAGGGCCCACAATCATATTTATGATTTAAACTGCTCTCTGAGTTTTCCTACTGCTTTAAGAATAAGCTATAGGTTGCCCAAGGAAATAAAATTAAAACAAAAAACAAAAAATAACCTCCACAGGTCTGGAAATGTTTGATGGTATGTGTGTGTATGTGTATGTATGTAATCATTTCCAAACCTGCAGGAGACCCTCTAACAACAGTACACAAAAAGCTATTTAGAAAATGGAGCGCATTGGCTTGTGAAAAGCTCCCTGAAATAATTTGGTTTGCATGGAGGAAGCATTAAATGAAATTTTTGTATGTGAAATTGATGTATACAAAAAGTCTGATTGCAGTACAAATGTGAATGTGTGTGTGTGAGATGTCCCGAAGCTCATAAAGTAAAGTGATCCTGAGACCTGTGAATGCCTGTGTGTTGAGGTTACAGAGAAATGCAGAGGGTTGTTTTGTTGAAAGGATGCTGAGAGATGAAAGGAGGAGAGAAGCAGGAAAAAGGGGGGCTGCGGGCTGGTTCTCTGCTGAACCAGCCTGAAAAAGGCAGGATAAAGGGTGATATCTGATACCTGCCTTTGCAGTTTCACTGTTTTTGGCTCGGAATGCAATTTTGACAAGGTGCTCTATCCTATCCGTTTGTTTGTTTGCTTGCTTGCTTGCTTGTTCGTTAGCAGCACAATTGCTGCCTTTTTAGGAATTGTTACAGAGATGAGTTAGAAATTACAATATGTAGTAAGAGAGAGTCAGTGGCATTTTTGTCTAAAATGTTAGATCCTGCCTGTTAAGGATTTCCAGTTTGTGTTCAAGCAGTGGCAGCTATGGCAGTGTTAATGAAGGAAAGCAGAAAGTTGACTTTTGGAGGAGCCCTAGTGCTCCTAGTTAATTTGTTTATAGATGGGAAGAGAAAGTGGTAGCAGGTAAGAGAAGACATTTAGGTAAGTTGGTTTGCACAGGCTTGTGAAATCAAGCTTTGAATTTCTTTGAAGCTTGGAAGCCAGGAGGGCAGCGGCAGAAAGAACTGAATGTTTAGTGTTAGGTGAGAAGTACTAGTTAAAGAAAATGTGAGCAGTAGAAAGAGAAGGTAGGGCTACTTTAGTGTGAGACCATTTCAATGCATTTGAGTTGATTTCATTAGACTAACTTAAGTGGGGAGACTTAGATATTTATTGGTGATAGTGGGTCACTTGACTGGATGGGTTGAGGCTTATCCAGCCATGAGAGCCACTCAGCAGTAGTCACCAAAATTAACAGATAATATCTATATTATACCTATACCTATATATACCTATATAGTAGAAGTAGAAGCTATAGACAGCAACCAAGAGACTCATTTTATTGCAAAAGTGCTTCAATTAATAATGGAGGCAGTGGGAATGTCATGTTCCATGGAATGCAAAATCATCTCTGCTGTGAACCAAAACTTTACCCTTGCCTTGCCTTGCCAAATGATGTTTGGATTACCACGTTTGGACAGAATGGGGGAAATTCCACAATATGAAACTAAAGACATGTTTGTAAAGAACTGTATACTTGGCCTCTATTCTTCTTTATCTTACCTCAGAATCAAAGGACTCCTAGCTCAAACCCTACCCCTCGATTTTGCTGTTCATAAGTTCCAGCCTGGTGATTGGGTCCTGATAAAACCTGATGTGAGGACAAACTTAGCCAAGCCTGGGACAGGTCCTACCAAGTCCTGCTGACTACTGAAACAGCAGTCCAACCTAAAGACAAAGGGTGGACTGTGTAAAAGGACCAGTGGAAGAACTTAAAGAGTGGCAAATGATTCCTGAAGAAGACCTGCTGAGAATAAACTTTTCCAAAAACTGCTGTGGTCATTGTGGTATGAATGGGTTTTGTTTGTGATTTTTCTTGTTGCAGGAGTAGCAACTTTTTGGACTTTCCAGCCTGAGTGGTGGCCTCTCTTATTCCGTCTGAAGATCCCAACAGCAGCTGTGCAACTTCACACTCTCCAGATTGTGTTGGTCCCGTGATTGTAACTGTATCACTGAATGTTATTGTTACTCTTGTTGTAATTGTGAACTTATACACACCTGTGGGGAATAATAGGACACTGTGCTTATGTAAATGTGCAAGGGATTGCTCCCCATAGAAACTCTATTCCTATGTATATATCTATCCTACACTGGAGAATTGAGACATTGAATCAGGTCAATCTGACTTGAACACAGTAGTCCTAGGAGATAGTGATATCATGATCCCTGAAGATATAGATATCAATTCTATATTTGATTTAATGCAATGGTTCAATATTTGGGACTAATTTTCTTATGCATAGGACTAATATGAGGAGAATATAATGCAATGATCAGTGTGAAAAATCATTTTACATGTAAGGGTGTTTTCTTTGCTTATTGTTACTTTTCAGTCTGGAATTAACCTGACACAACCTAGTAACCCATTTGAAAATATACCTAGACTGAGTGGGTTATGGACGGATGTGGTAACTCTTAATTGGCATGCTCCAGATGGCTTATATTGGATAAATGGAAAATTTGCCTATGTGCAATTGCCTAGCCGATGGTAGGAAGCATGTGTATTAGGAACTGTGAAATCTATTTTTCTTCCTTTTTCTACTGACAATACAACAAGGTGAAAAACTGGGTATACCTATTTATGTGGATGTAGGCCATAGAAAGATGAGTGGCCTCCAGAAATAATAGTTCAGGTATACGGACCAGCCACCTGGGCAAAAGATGGTATAGAACTCCCTTTATATGCTGAATAGAATTGTAAGGTTACAGCCAATGATTGCAATGATACCTAATACAACTGCTAGTGCTCTAAATTTCTTAGTTAAACAGCACTCTCTGTTTAAAACAACACTCTGTTGAAAACAGCAATATCCCAGAATAGACTTGCTGTTCACTATTTCTTAGCAAAAGTAGGTGTGTATGGAAAAATTATTTCCACAAATTTTGTTTGCAAAATTGATGATTGTTAACCCTTGGAGGTTTCCTTCTTCTCCCTTGTCTCATTCCTTTAATCCAAAGAATAGTCACATGATTCCCGCGATGGAAAGCATTCCATCATTTAAATAAAAAGTGTGGAATGAAGGGAAACAATAATAAGGATATAATAAATAATGCTAGGATATGATATACTGGTATACTAGATTCTGTAACCATTAGGTTCTTGTAATACACATATGCCTTTGTATTTGTATCACATATATTATGCCTTTATATTTGTATCTCCTGTAACAAACATATTCTGTTATTAGGCCTGTAATGTATCTGGTATTTGTCAGACATATGTCCCTGCCATTTGACCTGAACCCATATTAATCTTCTCCCTGTTTCTTTCTTGTGCCATCTAAGAGCATGGTAGTATCTCAGTCTTAATTTATGTTGATCTGGATAGGCTCCTACTTTCCAGGGCCAGGGGGCCTAAGTGGCCAATTGAGTAAACAAAGAAATGCTCAAGATGACTAATTGGGAAGTTTCTATTCCCCCTTGCAGGGCAACAAGGAATGCACGGGCCTGGATTGGGAGGCCAGAGTTGGGTACTAAGCTGACGTCTCTGAGGGTATAAAAGGACGCCATACCTTCCCCAAGGTGTGGCTATCTCCTCGCATGCATTGTATCTGTATGTTCTGGATATAGTGCCACCCAGTATTTTGTTTTTGGCCATAAATAAAATCTGTTTTTTTTTGCAAGCCTCGTCTTGAGTCTCTCTCTTTGGCATTCTGGTGACTCAAGTGTATTTTGGGACCTTACACCTTCTTCTCTCAGTGTATCTAAAGATTTCAAATACATTACCCCACTTTCCATAATAAGAAGCTCTTTATAAGTAATCACCTCCTGTTTTTGTTCTATACTTATATTTTCTATTGCATGTCTAGGATTTGCCCATAAAGGTATCTTATAATTTAACTTACTGTATATTGATATTTTTTCCAAACCCTTAACAAAGCATTTCTTAATATATGAACCTTAAATACTTTATCCACTTTTTTATCATATAACAAATAGGCATGCCATCCATATAACAAATCATAACCTTCTAAATTCAAAATTCTCCCCTCAGTTAAATTAAACCAATCACTGATTTGTGATAAAACCGCTGCTTCATAATATAATCTTAAATTAGGCATTTTAAGACCCCCTCTTTCACGTGTATCTTGTATAATTTTCATTTTTATTCTGGGTTTTTTCCCAGCCCAAATAAAAGTATTAACACCTTTCTGCCATTCTCTCAGATTTTCATCTTTCTTAAGCACAGGTATCATTTGGAACAGAAATAAAAATCTAGGTAAAACATTCATTTTAATTGCTGCAATTCTTCCCAATAAAGACAACTGTAATTTTTTCCAATTTTCCATATCCTTCTGTACCTTCTGCCAAAGTACCTCATAATTGTTTTTGTATAATTTTGTATTTGAAGCTGCTATGTATACCCCTAGATATTTAACCTTTTTAACTATTTCAAAATCTGTTAATCTTGCTAGTTTGTCTCTTTCAAATGTAGTCATATTTTTAACTATCATCTTTGTCTTATGTGAATTAACTTTAAATCCTGATACTTTCCCATATTGATCAATTATATCCAATATATATGGAGCCGACTCTATAGGTTGAGATAAAGTAATAACCAAATCATCTGCAAAGGCTCTTAATCTATAATCTTGTTGTCTAATTACAATACCCTTCAATTTTTCTGAATCACGTATCTTATTCAATAGTACCTCCAAAGTCAAAATAAATAATAGTGGGGACAGAGGACACCCCTGTCTTGTTCCTTTCTCAATTTTAAAAGCCTCTGTTAAACCTCCATTAACTATGATTTGTGCTGTTTGCTGCTGGTATATCGCTCTAATTGATTGTATAAAATATTCCCCAAAGTGCATTTTCTCTATTATTTTAAACAAAAATTGCCAGTTCAAACGATCAAATGCCTTCTCTGCATCCAAAAATATAAACGCTGCAGGGACTTGATTATTTTTTTCCAAATATTCCAGTAAGTTTACAATTTGTCTAACATTATATCTCATTTGTCTACCTTTTATAAACCCTGATTGATCATTGTGAATTATTTGTTGCATAACTGGCATTAATCTATTAGCTAATATTTTAGCAAAAATCTTATAATCAGTATTCAGAAGTGAAATTGGCCTGAAATTCTCCGGTTTAATGGAATTTTGATCCTCCTTTGGAATTAGTGAAACAAAGGCTGTTTTCCAAGAAGGTGGTACTCCTCCTCCTACTTGTATTTTATTAAATAAAATTTTTAGTGGTTCTAACATTTCGGATTGTAAATGTTTATAATAAACAGCTGTTAGTCCATCTGTTCCCGGAGCCTTACCTATTTTTAATTGTTTAATTGCCCCAACAATTTCCTCAGAAGTTATTGGCTGATTCAATCTCTCTCTCTGTTCCAACGTTAATTCAGGAATCTCCATCTTTAAATATCTATCAATATCAGCATCTTGAATTACATCTTTAGCATATAATTTTGTATAAAACTCCAAAAAAGCCTTTTTTATTAAATTCTGTTGATAAATCTCTTTACCTCTAAATTCTATCTTGTCTATAACACGTGATTTCTGTTTTTTCCTCATCGTGTAAGCCAACCATCTCCCAGGTTTATTAGCATTACAAAATGTGTTATGTCTGGCATATTATATGCTGGTTGCTACTTGCCCCGCCATTAACATATTAAATTGCTCTCTTAAAATATTAATCATATCTTTTGCCTTTTTATCTCCCGGGTTAGTTATAAGCAATTGTTCTTTCTTTTTAATTTCCTCCTCTATCTCTTTCCATCTATTTTGTTGTTTTAATCTATGTTTATTATTCAAAAAGATTAATGTTCCTCTCATATAAGCCTTACACGCATCCCATACCATCTCCATCGAAGTTCCTTTGTTCATATTATTAATAAAAAATTCTTTCATTTGTTTTTTAAGCTCACACAAATTATCTTCATATCTGAATAAATTCTCATTTAACCTCCAAGACCTCCTTTCCCCTCTCTCCTGCTCTAGTTCCACCCAGACCGGACTATGATCAGTTAAAGTTCTTGGACATATCTTCGTACTCTTCACCCTAGAAAAAAGATCGTTTGTAGTTAATATAAAATCAATCCTCGAAAAAGATTGGTGCCTATCTGAAAAAAAAGTAAAATCGCTCTCCAATACGTTCCTTTCTCTCCAAATGTCTCTAAGCTCCATATCCTCCAAAATATCAAAAAAAGATTTAGGCAACTTGGCACGCATGGAGATCTTGGAAAGACTTTTTTTATCTTTCTGGATATCTAATACCCCATTCCAATCACCCATTAAAAATAAAGATCTATAGTCCCATTGTAATATTTTGGTATGTAAAAGTTTGTAAAATTTATCTTGTTGTTGATTAGGTGCGTATACTCCAATTACAAGCAGCTTCCCACTCTGTGTTGTTAATTCAATTGCAATATATCTACCTTGAATGTCAGCCTCAATTAAATTGGCCACTAAGCCTCTTTTAACGTATATTACTAGGCCATTTTTCTTTTCTGGTGCTGATGCCACAAAATGTGTACCTAATTTCGAATTTATCAAGTACTTTTGATCTGAAGATTTAATATGCGTTTCTTGCAAACAAATAACATTGTTCTGAAATTGCTTCAAATAGTGAAATATTTTCTTTCTTTTTTGTGGAGAATTTAAACCGTTAACATTCCAAGATAGAAATTTATTTGCCATCTCTGGGCGTTCCAAGCTTTGAGAGCATCAGCTGAACCTCCTCCGCCATTTTAGACTTCGGCCTAGCTCCTCCCACTGCTTGTGTTTTTTGGGCTTGTTGAGTTGGATCTTGAGGCTGTTGTGCCAAATGTTGTTTGTAGGTAGCTCTTGTCAGTCGTTGATCTTTTGGCAGCTGTATCATTGTTAATGACTCAAGGGTTGGTGGTGGACCCCCACTCAATAATGGATCTTCTTCCAGAATAGCTCCTCCAGCTAGTGCTTGAGCATAAGTTTGTGGTTGCCCTCCATCTTTCTCTTGTTGAGTAATTTCCAATTGCTTTCTAGCACCCCCTGGTGAGGGTGGCCTTCCAGCCTTTAAAACATTGGCATAAAAATCTTTTGCCTTTCCAACTGTGTTTAAGCGATGTCTTTGCCCAGCGTATGTCACAATTATCCCAAATGGGACATCCCATCTGTACTGGAGTTGCTGGTTTCTTAGTTCATTCACCAAAAAGCCAAACTGCTTTCTGTCTCTTAACATTTTAGGAGGAAGCTCTTTCAGGACCACCAGCTCTTGTCCTTCCACTTTAATCTTATTTCTATAAGACACTTGCAAGATATCATTTCTAAGTCTCCTTGTTGTAAAATAGGTCACCACATCTCTTGGTAGCTGCTTTTGTTTTGCCAGCCAGGAATTGACCCTGTAAATTTTGTCCATTTGAATTGCCACGTCTTCTGGCCTTTCTGAAATCAGCTCTGCTAAAGCATTGGAGCAAGCATCTTTTAAATTTTCACCACTCTTTTCTTTCAAACCTCTCAGCCTCAGGGCAAATTCCATTGATCTGTATTGTAACATAACCATCTCATCATCCACTTTCTCTGTCTGTATCATAACCTCTCCTAGTTTAGTTGCAAGCTCCAAGTTGGCATCATCAATTTCCCGCACTCTCTCCTCAATCTTTAACATGTGAGTAGCCAATCCTGAAACTGCATAAACAATGTCATCTCTTATTTCATCATGTTTTTCCTCCACCACACTTGTAAGTTTCTTTAACTCCTCTGAAAATTCTTTCATCATTTCTGTCTGATTATTCAGGGCACCCATTATAAATTCTTTAAGGTCTTGTGACTGTGTATCAGCCGGAAGTTGTTGTTTTTGAGTCACTACAGGGGAACCTCCTCCCCCTTTAGAAGTTGGTGGCTTTAGTTGTTTAGCAGCCATTTTATTTTAAAAAAAGTTTTCCTTTTACAGCCAAAAAAACCTTATAAACAGTCTTAGAAAGTATATTTCAAAGTTTTTCCAAAATAAACAATCCTCTCTTCAAGCTATACTCAATACCCAGCAGTTTTCTCTTCAGGCAGAGGGCTATTAACAAGCAGTTTCCTTTTAACTTTCACTTTCCCTTCCGCCCATAACAAAGGCTTCCTCACAGCCTCCAGCTCCAGAGAGCTCCGTTTGCAACAATGTATTCACGGAGTTAAGTTCTGTTTCTCTTAAAAAGCTTGCACTCTTGCTTCCGCTCTGTCTGCCTTGTTGGAAATCATTAAAACTCTCTGTTTGCCGGCAGAATTGGACGCAGACGTCTTGCTCTGAAGACAGAGGCACCAGCGATCCGGAGCGATGGGAGGGGTGAACTGGGGAGCTCTCACCCTCCGAGTCCCTGGAGTTAATCCAGTGACTTTCGGGGAGCTCTACCCACCCCCTCCGACTCTCCTCTCCTTCTTTGCCCGAAGGAGAGTTTTTTCAAACCGCCGGACAGCTGTTTAGCGCTGTCAGGGCGGTTTTTACAGATCGGGTGGCTGGCGGTCTATGGAGACCGTCCTCGACGTCTGCGGTGCCACCGGAAGTCCCATAACTTTATGAATTTTGTAGCAAAAATATTGGCCTGATCTTCCAGTAGAAATAACTATGATTACAAACATCGAGACATCAGGCAGTGAGAGGTGATATCTCTAAGTATCCATATAAATTACAGATCTAACTCAGGAAAACACTTGAATAGAATCTCAACTTCTGTATTTGAACAGATTGAGAGGTTTTCTTCAAAATCGATGTTGTTAAATTTCACTTCTAATAAGTGGGAAAATAGAATCTCAGACCTTCCTGTCACTGCGTTATGTGTTTGCCAGCTGAGCTTCCATCCCAAGACTTACGGTAGCCTGGCCAAGAACTTTATCACGTCTCTGTAGCAACAGAGATAAGACTGCCTTGTGATTTCTGAGCTACTGCGCATGTCCAAGTTTAAGGAAGAAACTTCCTGACAAACTTCCTTTGTCCGGTAAAATGTAGTTAGCTAGTTTGTTTTATTTCTTTATAATAAAATGTTTCTTAGAATATATTTTGGGTTTTCTTTCTTTAAAGTATACAGCATGGAAAAACAAGATCCATCCATCTCTAATCAAGTGCAATTACCCCAGGGGGGAGTATCAAAGCTGATTTACACTTCAACACTTCCCAATTACCTTAACAGTCTTATACTTGGGGCATGGAAATTATTCATTGTCTATTTAATTCTTCTAGCAATTTTGAAATTTACCAAATCTTCCTTGTCCATCAACAGGCATTTCATAAACAAAATAACAACAGCTAATGAATAAAAAGAGAGTTTAAAAGCAAAAAGTGTATGTATGAAAATACATAGTAAAACACATGAATCCATGATTTGTATGTGATAATTTTCCTGAATATTATAATCAAGAAATGTCGAGCTCTATTGAACTATTAAAGCTGTTACAGTGTGTTATTTTTTATGCTGAATAACATTATCACAATATCAGTTGCCAGACTTCAAAGAAAGGCCTCCAAGGTTCTTTCCAGCTCTATTCTGATTGATGATCAATAGCCAGGAGCCCAGGAAAAATCTCAACTTAAAGACTCCCACACCCTCAAAGAGAATGTCATTTCACCCAGGTTAAGATCGCAGCAGAAAAACTAAACAGCAAGTCAGCCCTTCTAAGATTTACCTTCATTACTTTTCATATCCAGTTTCTCATAGTCATAGGCCATAACCAAATGACAACCACATTTGCATTTGACATAAACATCATCTGGATAAGTTTGATCCAGTTGAGAGAGTGGGAAGGATAAAACATCATATCTCTAGTCTACAACATAGTCCTTTTAACAATTCTAAGAAAGGTCCACCCCATTTGCCCTACTCAGTTGACCCTGATGACACAGATAAACCTCCAGGTGGCCTCAATGACTCTCTAAAAGAATGCAAATGAACAGCTGTCTGCAAGGAGTATAAATCCTTCCATTCCCCACCTTCAGTCAGAAGCTTCTTGGATGAGAAGCAAAATCAGAGGTGGTATTCAGCAGGTACTGACCAGTTCCAGAGAACCGGTAGCAGAAATGTTGAGTAGTTCGGAGAACCAGTAAATACCACCTCTGACTAGCCCCACCCCCATCTATTCTCTGCCTCCTGAGTCCCAGCTGATCAGAAGGAAATGGAGATTTTACAGTATCCTTCCCCTGGAGTAGGGTGGGAATGGAGATTTTACAGTATACTTCCCCTGCTATGACCAGCAACCCATACCCACAGAACTGGTAGAAATTTTTTTTTTAATCCCATCAATGAATGTCTTCAAAGAAAAACCAGAAAATCCAGTTGCCTCTTGAAAAAAGCATCTTTGGGACAACCATGAACTGAATGACTGTGAATCTCCATAGACATTTGATCCAGTCATTCCCTCTTGGCCCTAAGAACAGAATGGAAAACCATTTCTGAATGTATCAATACAAATTTATGGACTTCTTTCTGTAAGCACCACAAATCAAGGTTGAGTCAATCAACCATAACAACAGTATTGTCCATACATTTTGTAAAACAAATCAATTTTACTGCCGTATTTTTAATACATATAAGACACACCTTTTTACCCCCAAAAAGGGGGTGAAAATCTGGGTGCGTATTATAGTCCGAATGCAGCCCCACCCACCCACCGGCCCCCACCCTTGGGAGGTTGTCAGCCTCCGTGCGTCGCATTTTCCAGTGGTTTCAGGTGGTGGGGATCCTCACATTGCCAAAAATGAGCATCGCATTTTCGGTCTCCGCATGCTCGGAGATGGGTGGCGGAAACAGGGTGCTGCTTGGAATCAACTGAAAACTGCCACCGCCGCATTTTCATGAGGGCGTGCAGCTCTGCGATTTGCATCGGGGAATTGGGGAGGAAAATGCCAAAAAACACGATGCATGCTCTTGCGAAGTAGGTGCTTCTGCGTGAGAGGTGTAAGGCAAAATGGCTCCTCTCCAATTCCCCGAAGCAATTCGCAAAGCCGTGCACCCTTCTCCTCCTTTTCTCCAGTCTCACTTTCTCTTCCCTCCTGGACAGATCTGTCTCCCGTGCCAGGAGCAGAAGCTGACTGCCCTCAGCCTGGGTAGTCTGGAGAAGGGGCAGACTGGGCGGTGAGCACCTTGCCTTACGCTTCTCCATGCAGAAGTGCCTATTTTGCAAGAGCATTGCCTCCATGCATCACATTTTCCGGCGTTTTCCTCCCCGATTCTCCAATGCAATTTGCAGAACCGCGCATCCTCCTCCTTCTTGGTGGCTAAAGGGGAAGAAGAAAACTCTGGGGTTAAAGAAGAAATTAAACAGATGCGAAGTGAACTGGGAGATATACGACAGACATTAATACAACAAGAGGAAAAAATGAAGGAGATAGAGAAGAAGACGGAGAAATGCGAAGGACGGATGGATAGTTGGGAGAAGAGACAAATAACCATAAATAGAGAATTAGAAGAAGAAATAATTTTTCTGGAAATGGAGCGATCTTCTTTTTTCCTTAGAATACAGAATGTGGCGGAAGAGAAAGGGGAAAAACTGGATGACATTGTAGGAGAAATAGTTGCAGAAACTTTGGAGGCAGATAGACTCATGATCCAACGGGATATTGATGAGGCCTTTAGAGTATTCACTAGCTACGCAAAAAGGAACAATCTTCCTCGGGAAATTCATGTTCGTTTTAACAAGAAAGCTTTGTGTGAAGAATTTTATAAACGAACAAGGGATCAAACTATTACATATAAAGGCCAACCGATGATAGTTTTGAAACAAATCCCACGTCGGGTAAGGGAACAGAGACGCAGATATCAATTTTTGACGACTTTCCTGAGGAAAAATGCAATTTCGTATCGTTGGTTATTGCCTGAAGGTTTATTGATGACATGGAGGGATAAGAAGGTGAGGATTCGGAGTCTTCAAGAAGCAAGAGAATTCATGGAACAACAATTTAATTTGTCAGAATTAGATGTTGAAGGAGAAGGGGAAAGTAGAAGTTTGGAGGAATCGCAAGAGGAAGAAGAGGTAGAGGAGAGGAGAGAAGGAAAGGCGGGAAAGAAGGGTGGGGGAATATGAAAAGCTGAGGAATTAACAGCACCTCAGAGGGAGACAAGACAAACAGTTAAGAAGGCTATAACAGCGGGAAAGTAAAAACTTAGGTGAGAAAAGGAAATGGGGGAATTAGTGCGTTTGATATCTGTAAATATTAACGGTTTAAATGCTCCTAATAAACGTAGTAGGATTTTGAATAAATTAAGAAAGGCTAAGTATGATATTGTCTGCATGCAGGAGACTCATATAAAAAAAGATCAAAACCATTTGTTAGAATGCCGGGCGTTGGGTAAAACTTATACCTCATTAGCAGGTCAAAAAAAAAGAGGGATAGTGGTATATGTACGACATCATTTGAAATCCCAACAGGTTTTTGCTGACCAGGAAGGCCGGGTTCTCATGCTCGAAATAGAAATTGCCCAGTGGAAGTCTTTATTGGTTTGTATTTATGCCCCTAATGATAATCAGAGGACTTTTTATCAAAACTTATATGTTAAATTGGGGGAACTGGAATATGAACATGTCTGTCTAGTGGGGGATTTCAATGCTGTAACGGATAGAATGCAGGATTATGTCCCAGGAAACATACAAGGAAGGTTAAAGGATATTAAGAGAACATTACCAAAAATATGTAATGATTTAAGGGAGGAATTTGTATTACAGGATATATGGAGGTTGAGAAATCCCAATAAAAATCAATATACTTATTTCTCTCCCAGACACCACTCGTGGACCCGAATAGATATGATATGGATGTCTCTTGAGTTGAGGGGGCTGGTCTCGGAAGTGGAAATAGGGCCCAATCAGTGGGCGGATCATAACCCGCTAATGGTAACTTGGAAGATCCCACATTGTAGGAAGAGTAGATGGAGAATGAATATAGGTATCCTGAAAGATGAAGAATTCATGAGTAAATTTAAGAAGGAGTTATATCTTTTTTTCCAGGAAAATAAGAAAGAGGATACTTCAATATACAATACATGGGATACGGTTAAGGCAGTGATGAGGGGATGGTTAATCAAATATATGATTGACAAACGTAGGGCGGGTAAGAAACACCGAGACAACCTCTTGAATAAATTACAACGGGTGGAAGAAAGGATGCAAAATGGATTAACCCAGACAACATTGATAGAGGAAAGGGAGTACTGGCAACACCAGATTAAATTATTAGATCAAGAGGAATTAGCAAATAAACTAAAGTGGACTAAACAAAATTTTTTTGAAAGGGCGAATAAAACAGGAAAATGGTTGGCTTACCGGCTTAGAAAGGAGCAGGAACAACAGAGAATAGAAGGGCTGAAAGATGTAATTGGGAATTTCCATTGTACTAAGGAAGGCAAGAGAATGGTAGCTCAGGATTTTTTCACACAGCTTTATCAGAAAGGAGAGGAAAATATCTGTGAAATTCGGAAATATTTGGAAAAGACAGACTTGCCTAAAGTCTCGGAAACAATGAAGGAAATTCTTAATGCGGAATTTACGATGGAGGAAGTAGAAACAGTTATGAAAGCACAGGCGAATGGCAAAACCCCGGGTAGAGATGGCCTTCCAGTTGAATTATACAAAATAGTGTTTGACGTGATAGGAAGACACATGACGGATTTATTCAATGCGGTTATGAAAGAGGCTCAGGTTCCAGTATCTTGGACTGAGGCTTATATTTCTATTATCCCAAAAGAAGGAACTGATCTATCTCTTATTAAGAACTATAGACCAATATCATTACTAAACTCCGATTATAAGATATTTGCGGGGGTTCTTGCAGCTAGGCTTAGCTGCTTCCTTAACCAACTCATTCACTCAGACCAAAACGGCTTCCTTCCTAATAGATATCTACGAGATAATCTTAGAACTAAGGGGAGGAGAAGAGGAACAAACCAGTAAGGAGGAAAACGAGATAGCAAACACGGAAGAAGAGACATCGCAAGAACAAATTACTAGGGAGGATATAGAAGAGGAGAAGAAAAAGGAGGACACAGAGGAAAAAGGGAAAAAATCTAGACCAGTGAGAGCAGTAACTTTAAAAGGTAAATAAGAACAAGAGACTAGAAATCAACTACAGGAATGTACGATACTAAGATCATATCGGTGAATGTGAACGGCTTAAATGATTACAAAAAAAGAAGGATAATATTGTCGAAATTGGTGAAACAAAATCCCGATATTATCTGCATTCAAGAGGTCCATATAAAAAAAGACGAAGCTGACCATTTAAATTATTGTAAATTTGGTAAAGTATTTTCTTCACTAGCCGAGAAAAGAAAAAGGGGGGTCGCTATCTATGTTAAGAAAGGAATAGAGGCAGAATGTAAATATAAACATAGAAAAGGGAGAATACTTATAGTTGAAATAATAAGAGGTAACTCTAGGGTGCTATTAGTAGGGGTTTATGCCCCGAATAAAAAACAAGGGAATTTTTACAGGAAACTGCATGAACAGCTGGCAAATTGGGCACATCTTGAAATATGTATGCTAGGGGATTTTAATGGAATTGTGGATCCAAAGTATGATTATAAGTGTGATATAACTAAAAAGAATAAAAGATCTCCCTTACCAAAGACCTTTTTTGATCTGGTGGATGAGATAAATTTAATCGACATGTGGCGTACTTTACACCCCCAGGATAGTCAATTTACATTTTATTCAATCCCACAGAACTCCTGGTCCAGAATTGATATGGTTTGGGTTACCAGAAAATTGGCTATAGAAATTAAAAAAGTTAACATGAGCACCAATACTTGGGCAGATCATAAGCTCCTCGAAATTAGCTGGTTCCATGACATTAAGAAAACACAACAGAGATGGAGCTTAAGAACCAATCTCCTAAATGAAAAAGAGTTCACACTTAAATTGAATGAAGAAGTCAAACGCTTCTTCCTAGAAAACGGGAATCGAGAGACAGCCAAAGAAATTGTGTGGGATACTATGAAGGCCTATGTGAGAGGAGTAGCCATCTCATATACTGCCTTTAAAAATAAGGAAAAAAGAAAGATCAGAGAAGAACTCACCCAAAAACTATTACAAACTGAAGATGAACTCCAGCAACGACCGGGAGATGAGGCGACAAAACAACAATGGTTGATGATGAGACATAGAATAAATCTACTGGACCAGGAGGAGATGGCTCAAAAAATAAAAAGATCCAAGCACTATTGTTTTGAGAATGCTAACAAGTCGGGGAGATGGTTGGCGTACAAATTAAAAAAAGAGAAGGAAAAAAACCAAATATTAGTTTTAGAAGACCCACAGGGCATCTTGTTGACGAAGGAAGAAGACAAATTAGAAAGCATAAGAAAATTTTATGAATGTCTATACAAAAACGAAGGAATTGAGTTAAACAAGGTAGAACAGTATTTGTTGGAAGCCAATTTACCTCAAATCTCCGAAGAAGAAAAGGAAATGTTAAATGAAAAGATCACCATAGAGGAGCTAAGAACTGCCCTATCCAAAATAAAGAAGAATAAAACCCCAGGCCCTGATGGTCTCCCCGGGGAACTATATCAAAAATTTGATGATGTCCTGAAATTAGAACTGTTAGAAATTCTAAATGATGCTATTGCTGGCACAAAAATTCCAGACTCTTGGAGGGAAGCGTATTTGACGCTCATTCTGAAAGAAGGTGCCGACCCGAAGCAGATATCCAACTACAGACCCATCTCATTGCTGAATGCAGATTACAAATTATTTATGAATATAATGGCGGAGAGGCTCAAGAAAATTCTAAATCGATGGATACATAAGGATCAAAATGGTTTTCTCCCAGGGAGACAGATTAGAGATAATTTGAGAACAGTCCTAAATACTATAGAATACTACGAACAACACCCTGAAAAACAGCTGGCCTTAATGTTTGTCGATGCCCAAAAGGCATTCGACAATTTAAATTGGACTTTCATGATAAACCAAATAGATCTAATGGGATTCGGGACCAACTTTAGGAGGATGATAGAGAATATTTACCAAAATCAGAGGGCAAAAATACTAGTGAATGGAGACAGAACTCAGGCATTTCAGATTCAAAGAGGAGTCAGGCAGGGATGTCCCCTATCTCCCTTACTTTATATCCTGGCACTAGAGGTCCTACTTAGAAAGATTAGAGCCAATAAAGATATTAAAGGCTTAAAGATTAGGAACGAAACATTTAAAACCCAAGCTTTTGCGGACGACGTTGCCCTCATAATAGAAGACCCATTAGAAACTGGTTTAAAATTAATGCAGGAAGTACAGGACTATGGAGAAGTTGCGGGCCTTAAACTTAATAAGAATAAAACTAAAATAATTGTGAAAAATATGACAAACCTACAAATGAAAGAATTAGAAGATCTATTAGGCCTCCAGGCAGTAAAGAAAACAAAATATCTGGGAATATGGATTACCGCGAGACTCTCTTCATTAAAAGATGACAACTATATCCCCTTATTACAGAAAATTTATCAAGACCTTGATAGGTGGAGGAGGCTCAAATTGTCCCTGATTGGTAAAATTGCGGCAATCAAAATGAACATCTTACCTAAAATTCTATTTCTATTCCAAAATATACCGATATCACTAGACAAAAAATTCTTTCTGGATTTAAATAAACATATCAGGAACTTTCTATGGGAGGGCAAGAAATCGAGGATCTCTCTTAAGACACTTCAAGGGAAAAGAAATTTGGGAGGGTTCGGGCTCCCTGACTGGGAATTATATCAAAAGGCGGCAAAAATAATTTGGATAAAGGAGTGGATTAAGCTACAAGATGGGAGAATTCTGACACTAGAAGGACACGATCTCCTTGAAGGATGGCATGCTTACCTCTGGGATACAAAGGATAGGAGGAAAACTTATTTTCATAAACATAAAATTAGGGAGACACTGATTCGTACGTGGGTGGAAATCAGACAGAGGATTTATACCAAGGTTCCTAGCTGGTTGTCGATTATGGAAGCTTTAGCGGCCCCAAATAGGAAAGGAAATTATAAATTGGGCACATATAAGGACATCTTGGATGAAGAAGGGAAGCTCAAACCTTTGGAAGTATTGAGGGACCAGGGGTTCAACCTGGATTGGTGGAACTATCTCCAGATAAATTCTAGATTTCAAAAAGATAGAGATAAATGTGGTATTGAAATGAAATATGGATATTTTGATAAAATTATTTGGGGAACAGATAAGAAAATGCTGTCGAAAATCTACAATTTTTTATTAGATGAGGATAGAGCAGAGACCATAGCTAAAAATCAGTTACGCATTTGGGAAAAAAACTTAGGATACAGTCTTAATTTCAATGATTGGGAGATAGCTTGGAACAGGAATTATAAAATAACGAAATCGGCAACATTCAGAGAAAATCACTACAAAATGTTGCATAGGTGGTACCTAGCCCCGGACAGGCTGGCGAAAATATTCCCAAACCTCTCTGCTACATGTTGGAAATGTGGAAAAACGGTCGGCACCTTTTATCATCTTTGGTGGACTTGTCCTGAGACCAAAAAGTTTTGGTTAAAGATTCGACTCTGGCTCTCTGAAATAACGGGACAGGAGATAGTCCTGGCCCCGGAATCCTTTCTCTTAGGTATGACCGAAGATGGTCTCAACAATAACAAAACCCAACTTGTAATTCAAATCACAACCGCGGCTAGACTAGCTTTTGCGAAACTCTGGAAAAATAAATCTACACCCTCAGAGGAAATATTAATAAATAAAATTCTAGAGTGCGCAGAAATGGCTAAATTGACGAGCGAGTTAAAAAATGAGGAGAATTCTAAATTTCATGAAGTATGGGGAAATTGGTATAACTGGTTGAAGAACAAGATAAAAGTATGATAATAGGTTATGATTTGTTAGGCACTAGAATTGGATTTAATTGTATAGAACTGTATAGAATTGTATAGTATATTGTATAGTTATGGATGGAATCCATCCAACGTTTGATTCACCAATTGTGTAAACACTGTACCTCGGATCAAGATAGAGATTGTATATTTTCTTTTTAATTTTGGAAAATTCAATAAAGTATTTAAAAAAAAAAAAAAGGAAGACACATGATGGATTTATTCAATGCGGTTATGAAAGAGGCTCAGGTTCCAGTATCTTGGACTGAGGCTTATATTTCTATTATCCCAAAAGAAGGAACTGATCTATCTCTTATTAAGAACTATAGACCAATATCATTACTAAACTCCGATTATAAGATATTTGCGGGGGTTCTTGCAGCTAGGCTTAGCTGCTTCCTTAACCAATTCATTCACTCAGACCAAAACGGCTTCCTTCCTAATAGATATCTACGAGATAATCTTAGAATTATCATGAATACATTAGAATTTTTTGAAAATCGCCCGGATAAACAATTAGCTTTAATTTTTGTTGACGCCCAAAAGGCGTTTGACAGAATCAGTTGGGAATTTATGATTTCTCAATTGGAATATATGGAGTTTGGTGGGAATTTTATTCGGGCAATTCAAGCTATCTACCGGGAGCAGACTGCAAGAGTTCTCATAGATGGAGAGGAGATGGAGAGAATTCAAATTCGTAGAGGTACAAGACAGGGATGTCCCCTTTCCCCATTGCTATTTGTATTAACTTTAGAGCCCCTGCTTAGAGAAGTGAGAGGAAACACGGAAGTAAGAGGAATGAAGATTAGGCAGGAGGAAGTTAAAGTTCAGGCTTATGCAGACGATCTTGTATTTATCGTGGATCAACCACTGGACTCGGGCCTGAAATTATTATGCTTGATTAGAGAGTATGGGAAGGTAGCGGGGTTAAAGATGAATGAAGAAAAAACTAAAATCCTAGTGAAAAATATGACTCAGATGCAAAGGCAACAGCTGGAGCAGTTAATGGGCTTAAGAATAACAAATAAAATTAAGTATCTGGGTATATGGTTGACCGCCAGATGTTCCTCCATAAAAGAGGATAACTATCTTCCTCTTTACAGCCAGATGCTCAGAGACTTAGAAAGATGGAAAAATCTCCAGCTATCAATTTTGGGAAGGGTGGCAACCATTAAGATGTGCGTGTTACCCAAATGGTTATTTCTATTCCAAACAGCCCCGGTAAGGTTGAATAAAGAGTTTTTTACAAATTTGGATAGGAGTATATCTAAATTTATCTGGCAGGGAAAGAGGCCGCGGATTAGATTTAAAATGTTACAAGAACCCAAAAATAGAGGAGGATTTGGACTCTCAAATTGGGAGCTCTATCACCAAGCAGCGAACTTGATTTGGGTGAAAGAATGGATGGTCCTACAAAAGAGACGACTTTTGACATTTGAGGGAGCCGGTCTTCAACATGGCTGGCACTATTTTCTATGGCCGGGAGCATCCGGCCGTCCTAGACACTTTGATGATCACTATTTACGTAGGACGCTTGGGTACACTTGGGAAAAGGTTAGAAGAAGAGTATATACAAAAGTTCCATGTTGGATTTCGGCGCAGGAAGCTCAGGTTTACCCGACATTGTATAAAGGGGAGAAAACCTTGACGTATGAAGGTTTCTTGGATGTTCAGGGTAATCCGAAGTCACGAGAATTATTAACTCTTCAAGGATATAAGATAGACTGGTGGTCTTATTCGCAAGTGCACTCCAGGTATAAAAAAGATTTACATAGTGAAGGAATCTACCATAAAAGACAAGAATTGGATAAGATCTTATTAGAAGGAGGGAAAGGGATATTATCTAAATGTTATGCATATTTATTGTCTCTGCAGATAGGACAGGATGTAGTGAAGGATTGTATGATAGCATGGGGGCGAAATTTTGGATATCCCCTTGACTTCCAGCAATGGGAACAGATTTGGTTGAAAAATATGAAATTAACCATGGCCTCCTCATATAAAGAAAACATATATAAAATGATCTACCGGTGGCATCTACCCCCGGCGAGATTAGCTAAAATGTTTCCCGGGACATCTGCCTGCTGTTGGAAGTGTGGTTACAGCAATGGAACCTATTTTCACCAATGGTGGACCTGCCCGCAGGCGGTTAAATATTGGAAAAAAATACAGCAATGGATTTTGGAAATTACACAGATTAATTTGGAATTAAGACCTGAGATTTTCCTATTGGGGGCAAAACCTTTGAATGTTAAATCAGATATATGGTTCTTGTTGATTCACATTATCACTGCAGCAAGATTAGCGTATGCGCAGGAGTGGAAAAATCAATACTTACCGATAGATTTGAAAATAATATATAAAATTAATGAGTGTGCGGAATCAGATAGACTAACTAGATTGATCAATGGTAAAAAAGATTCAGAATTTTATAACAGTTGGAAAGTATGGTACGATTGGGTCCAGAAAAGGTGGGATAGAATAGATATATGATGATGTATATATATGATGGCAAATATGTATGTATAAAGGAATGATTTTATACTTATGGACAATGTAATCATATTATACCATGGTGGCAGGATTGTATATTTTATTTGTGTATTAGTGTATAGAATATATTAATAAAAATTATATATATATAAAAAAAAAAAAAGAAAACTCTGGGCACGTTGAGAAAGCACACTCGCCTGTTGCTGGAAGAAGGTTGAAGTTGGTTTCCCCCGCTCTTAAACTGAACTGCACTGCTTTTCTGACTCGTTGATAAATGATCCTGGGAGAAAGCAGCAGCCGGCCACTGCAGAGGCGGCCATAATCTGTTTCGGGTGGTCAAAATGCCAAGCGGCTGTAGGGATCTGAGATATTTCTCCTTCACACAGCCCCCCTCCAGCTGCTCAGTGCAGTTCAGTTTAAGAGACCAAGGGAGGGGGCGGGAAACCAACCTCGACTGCGGATGGAGCCCCTCTGGGCATGAAGACCATTTGGGAGGAGAAGGTGGCTGAGGAGGGAGGAGTGTAGGCACAAGGTGCAAGGACGGGGGGTGGGGGAGACTGCAGGAGAAGCAGCCCTTCTCCCCTTCTTCCAGCAACAAGAGTGTGTGTTTTCTCAACATGCCCAGAGTTTTCTTCTTCCCCTTTAGCCACCGAGAGCTCTGAGTTCCCCCAGGGTCTGCCTGGAAGCCACTCCAGCAGTTCTGACGGCTGCCTTCACAACTTGTGTGAGGACTGAAGATCCCCACTCCCTACAGCAGCAGACTTCTCCTTAACCTCCTGAGATTTCTGCCCCCATGAAAATCATCCCCCACCTCACCCTACCCACTCCAATTAAATAGATAGGATTTGTTTTAAACTGATAAAAAGATCTGTGCTACTTGTTATCAAAATCCAAATGGAACGCCGGTGATCCTGATGCTGGTAGGCAGAGGCAGAATTCTTTTTTTTTCTTGTTTTCCTCCCCCAAAATTAAGGTGCATCTTATACTCCGAAAAATACAGTATATTTCAAGGACTTTTTGCCGGAGAAGAGTAATTAACCCTTCGTCATCTAAGACTAAAACAGCTGTATTCAATCAAACAGTTTCATTATCTGCCAGAAATATTTTTGATTGAATATGGCTGCTTTCTCATTTTGGAAGCCTACTGCAAGCGCAAAACTGAATTCTAAGTCATTCCATATATACCAGTGCAAAGCTGGAAAGATTGTTCTTTTTCCTTCTAACGTTATTTATTTGAGTATTTATTTCCTTTGGTTCTCTTTATTTTTGATTGTGATCTTTTTTCCCCCTTATTACTGCTACACAGAAAGCAACAAACCACACCAAGATTAGATCAATTATTATTGCTGCAATTTCATGAAACCGTTGATCAACAGTGGTTGTGCCCTTTATGTTAGATCAGCGCAGGGAAGCAAGACGCGACCAGCTCTGGTCCAATTCAGTACTTTATTAAAACACAAGAAAAAGACGAGCGGCTGGGCTGCCGGGGCTCTTTTTATACGCTCCAGCAGGCTCAGCCGCCCAATGACAGCTATTTGAATTCCCCGCCGGAGGATTAGCCAATCCCCGGCGGGTGCCCATATAAGGACATAACACTCCTCCCCCCTTAGTCCGAAAAATGTCCATCACAGTTAATGTACGTTACGAAGTCACGCAAGTAGGCGGGACGCCTGCTTGCCCGAGATGACCTGCGCAGTTCAGTCTGAGCTTCGCCGCCAGCCTGTGCAGGCGAAGCTCCTGTCTCTCCCGGCTCCCCGGTAGGGGTGGCCGGGGCCCCGGCCGTCGAGTGTGCGGGATCCGTTCCAGCACCTCCGGCCACAACATCTGGAAGTTCATGCTGGAGTCGCCGGTCCTTCCCTCGCCCGGAATCTCTGGAACCTCGCGGCTGGACATCGCTGCTGTCCGGTGGGTGCCGTCCGAAACCCGGTAAGTCCGTTGGTGTTTCCTTGGGCTTCTGTGGCTCCCGTCGCTGTCGCTGTCCGGTGTGGTCAACCTCGCCGGGGTGGTGTTTGTCTCCGCGGCTGGGTTGGTGCCGGTCGGCTTCACAGGGTTGGTGCTGGCCGACCTCGCCGGGGTGGTGCTGTTCGACCTGGTCTGGGTGGTGCGCGCCTCCCCTGCCGGAGTGGTGCTGGCCGACCTTGCAGGGTTGGTGTTGGTCGACCCGGCCCGGATGCTGGTTGGGGTCTCCCTCGCCGGTCGGTTGCTGGCTGGCTCGGGTTGCATGTTGTGCGCCTCCCTCATTTGGTTGTCCCTGGTCTACTTGCCTGGAGTGGAGGTCTCCCTGGCAGGGTTGTCGTTGGTTGCCTTTGCTGGGGGGGTGCAGTTCTTCTTCCCTGGGTAGGTTCCGGTCTACCCCTTGGCTGTTGTGGCGGTCCCTCTCCCTGGGGTGACGGGTGCCCACCTCGCCGGGTTGGTGTTGCCATCCCTCATGCTGCAGGTCCCGGTCTACTGCTCTGGATCGCCGATGTGTTAGTGCATGGTAATGTGCTTGGCCGGCCTCGTCGGGGTGTCGGTGGTCTGCTTCGCCTGGGTGTGGTAGGCCCACCTCGTCGGGGTGTCACAGGCCTACCTCGCCGGGGTGTTGTAGGCCTGCCTTGCCGGGTTGTTGCAGGCCTACCTCGTCAGGGTGTCACAGGCCTACCTCGTCGGGGTGTTGCAGGCCTACCTCATCAGGCTGGTTTCCTTCCAATCCCCTCCACCTTTTCCGGAGCTGGTCGATGTGACGTCTACAGACCTGTCCATCTTCCAGCTCGACTCGGTAGGACTTCGGGCCGGTTGTGCTCTCTATTCTCCCCTTTAGCCACTTCGGAGCGCCATTGAAGTTCAGCGCAAACACTGGGTCTCCTATGGCGAAGGCGCGGAGTGGCCGGCTGGCCATTGCTGTCACCTCGGGGTTGTACTGGGGGTGCAGCCGGTCCAGGGGTGACCTCAGGCGTCTGCCCATCAGTAGCTCAGCTGGACTCTTCCTGGTGGTGGCATGCGGGGTGATGTGCTGTGTTAGGAGGAAGTTGTCGATCCTCTCTTGCCAGTCACCTGGACCCATCTTGGTGAGCGTCTCCTTGGTGAGTCTCACCATGCGTTCCACTTGACCATTTCCGGCTGGCCTGTAAAATGCGGTGAGGGCGTGGCGGATGCCCTGTCCTGCCAGGAACTCTTCCATGGCCTTGGACGTTAGTTGTGGGCCATTGTCTGAGACTAGGACATCTGGCAGCCCGTGTGTTGCGAATAGGTGCCTGAGTGCCCTGATGGTGGCTTCGGAAGTGGTAGATGCCATGGGGATGACCTCTAGCCACTTGGAGAAGGCGTCCATGACAATTAAGAGGTAGTGCCCCTGCATCGGACCCGCGAAGTCAATGTGGATCCATGCCCATGGGCTGCTGGGCGTCTCCCACTCTGACACTGGGGCTTGGGCGGGGACGGGACGTACCTCTTGGCATGGGTCACATCTGGCGACCCACTCTTCAATGTCCTTGTCCAGGGATGGCCACCAGACGTAACTCCGTGCCAGTCCTTTCATTCTTACGATGCCAGGGTGTCCGTTGTGGAGCGTTTCGAGCGTCTTCTTCTGTAAGGCGCTGGGAATCAGCACCCGGTCTCCCCATAGGATACAGCCTTTCATGGTGGACAGCTCCTGCTGCTTCCGTGCGAAAGGGCTGAACTTTTCTGCCGGTTTCTCTGCTGGCCAGCCTCGCAGGACCCAGGATCTCACTTGCCTGAGTATGGGGTCCCTCTGGGTATGGGTGGCCACATCTGCTGATGTCACTGGGCAGTCTCTGTCGGCGTCGATGTGGAGGAGGCTTATGGTGGGTGCGGGGTCTTCTACTGGCTCCTTGGATGGGCACCTGCTCAGGGCATCTGCGTTCCCGATGGTTTTGCTGGGCTTGTGAATGAGTCTGTACGAGTACCCGGCAAGGAAGATGGCCCAGCGTGTCATCCTGGGCGACATGTAACCGGGTGTGGGCTTGTCACCCGCTAACAGTCCCAATAGTGGCTTATGGTCTGTGATGACCGTGAAGTTCCGGCCATATAGGTACTCATGGAAGCGCTTGACTCCAGCCACAATGGCCAAGGCTTCCTTGTCCAGCTGGCTGTAATTCCTTTCGGTGCTGGACATCGTTTTAGAGAAGTAGGCGATGGGTGCCTCTGATCCGTTGGGGAGCTGGTGGCTGAGGACTGCGCCAATCCCGTATGGTGAGGCGTCGCAGGTCAGCAGCAGGGGAAGCGTCTCATGGTACTGGATCAGCACGCTGTCGGATGATAGGAGCCCCTTGATGGTCTTGAAGGTGGTTTCCTCTTCTGTCCCCCATCTCCACGGAACCGCTTTCCCCAGCAATCGATGGAGTGGCTCAGCAGCTGTTGCCTTCTGTTTAAGGAACACCGCATAAAAATTTAGCAATCCCAAAAATGCTTGAAGCATGGCTTTGTTTTTGGGGGCTGGAGCTTCGTGGATTACCCTGACTTTAGCTTTGGTGGGGTGGATGCCGGTGCCATCTATGAGATAGCCCAGGAACTCGACCTCCTGGACCCCAATGATGCATTTGTCCCTCCTAACTCTCAAACCCTTTTCCTTGAAGCGCTGCAAAACTTGTTTAAGTCGCTCAAGCAGCTGGGTTTTAGAGTGCCCGGAGATCAACACATCATCAAAGTACGGCACCACCCCTGGAATGCCTTGGAGAAGGCGTTCCATCATCGATTGAAAAATGCCTGGGGCTGTGCTGACTCCAAATTGGAGGCGGTTGCACTTAAATGCGCCCCTATGGGTGACAATAGTTTGTGCCTCCGCAGTTTTTTCATCCACTGGCAATTGCTGGTAAGCCTGGGCCAGGTCCAGTTTTGCAAATATTGTCCCACTCCCAAGTGAATGCAGCAGATGTTGCACCACTGGAACTGGGTATGCGCTCTGCGAAAGGGCCTTATTGATCGAACATTTATAGTCGGCGCAGATGCGCACAGATCCATCATGCTTCATGGGGGTCACAATGGGCGTCTCCCATGCTGCATGATCGATCGGTTCCAACACGCCCTGGGCTATCAGCTTATCTAGCTGAGCATCTACTTTGGGCCTCAGGGCAAATGGAACTCTGCGGGGCTTAAGCCTAATGGGGGTAATTGTCTTATCAAGATTAAAGGAAATGGGCTTCCCCACAAATTTCCCCAGCTTACCGTCGAAGACTTCCTTGAACTCTTCGAGGAGGGTGTCGAGTTCGTCCTGATGAATTTGGTTAACCCCTACTATTCCGAGCCCTAGTGGCTTGAACCACTCCATGCCTAGCAGGGTCGGGCGGCTGTGCTCGACGATGGTGATGGGGAGGTCGCCTTGGAATTCTCGGTAAGACACGTGGAGTGAGGCTCTTCCCAGGACTCCAATGTGGTTCCCTCCGAAGTCCACCAGCCTGGAGCGCAGGGGTTTCAGGTCCTTCTTGCGGACGTCTGGCTTGATGCGCTTTAAGTTTTTCCAGTCCATGATGGAGTAGATGGAGCCAGAATCTACTTCCATGGAGCATGGGGTTCCTTCCAGCAGCACAGTCACGTGGCACTTGGTGGCGGTGTTGTCGTCGTCGGAGAGGTGTATTGTAGTTTGGTGCACTGCTCTCCTCCGGTTTCCATCGCTCTCGCCCCGTCTGGATTGGTAGGAGGACCGTTTGGATGCCCTCGCATTGTCCTCCCGGTTTTCGCGAGGGCGGTGGCTGGAGGACTCTGGGGCTGGTTCCTCAGCTCTGCATGCCTCCGCAATGTGCCCCCTTCTGTTACAACGCCTGCAGGTTGCGTCTCTCCATTTGCAGCTGGCTCTGGCGTGGTCCCCTCTGCAGCTGGCGCAGCGCTCTCCCCGATCGCTTCTTCGAGCGGTGTCTCACTTGGGAGGCCTGGAGACCTTGTGCACGGCCGACTCTTCCTCAGATTCCGATCCAGCTGTGGAACCCTCGGATGATGATTGGGCAGCTCTGTGAATCTTATGGATTCCTTTGGCCCGGATCACTGCGGCTGCTGCTTTCTCTGAAATTTCAGCTGCTGTAGCTTCCTCCACCACATCCTTGAGCACGAGCTTTTTTCGGCTCAGGAACTTCTTCTGCAGGCCTCTGTCCCTCATGCCGAAAACCACGTGGTCAGCGATGGCGTTGTCCACATGGTCAAACTCGCAGCTGGCTGCGATTTGGCGCAGGGCGGCCATGAACTCCTTGATGGTTTCCCCTTCCATCTGGTCTCTCTGGTGGAAGGTGAACCAGTTTGCCACTGGTGTTCCCGTCGGGGCGTAGTGGTCCTGCAGGAGCTGCAGCAGATCGGTCCATGGCACCTCCTCGATGTCCCGTGGAGCCACCAGGTCGATGGCCATGTCGAGGACCTCTGAGCCACAGTTGGCCAGAAAATGCCCTTTTTGCGGTCATCGTCGGCATCCCTGATGTTGTTGCCTCTCAGGTATTGCCGGAATTTGACCACGTAGGATTTCCACTTGTCCTTCCCTGGGCGGAAGGGAGCAAGGGCTGGCAATGTGACTTCAGCTGATGCCATGCCTCTGGAAATTCCTACAAAAAGTGACTCAGCTGCTAAGTGACTAGCTCTTGAGGTTGGCTTCGCGCCACGAGGTTCGTCGCTTGGTTCTAGTCCTTCGTCGCCAGTGTTAGATCGGCGCAGGGAAGCAAGACACGACCAGCTCTGGTCCAATTCAGTACTTTATTAAAGCACAAGAAAAAGACGAGTGGCTGGGCTGCCGGGGCTCTTTTTATACGCTCCGGCAGGCTCAGCCGCCCAATGACAGCTATTTGAATTCCCCGCCGGAGGATTAGCCAATCCCCAGCGGGTGCCCATATAAGGACATAACACTTTAATTGGCCATGTTTAATTCTACACTCCTGAACCCTAGGGAGTTACAAACAGCACAATGAATTGGAATCCAAATAAGACTTATGTTATTAATAGTCTTTGTTGCTAAGCATATTCAAAGATGAGGCATGAAGAGCAAGGCTGTGTGAGTCTATTTTTCCTACACTTTTCTGCCTTCAGATCATCCAAGAGAAAAAGCCAGAATGTTAGATTAACCTATATTCAGAAGCCATATCAATTATCATTTGGGCTGAGATTTGCTCTGTTGCTCTTCAGACTGTGGCTGTTAATGTGGCTTCCCCAAGTTATGTGCCATGATGCTAAATACACCAACAACCCTAGCATTAAATATAAATCTTATCATTCAGGTGATCTCATCATTGGTGGCATTATTTCGCTGATTTACGTGATATCTAACCTGATCACCTTCCAAAAAAATCCATCTGAAGAATTACTTGATGATCCTTTGTAAGTAAAAAAAAAAAAAATTCTTAACTATACTAGCTCTGAAATGTGGCTGATTAATGGGTCAATGTATTTGGAGAAGGGCATAAATGACAACTTTCACCTCCTTTCAGTTAAACTTTCTCTGCTCAGAGATTCTACTATTTTATAATAAATGGCTAGAAGCAAGTCCGTACTTGGCTTCAACTTTATAACATTTCCCAGTTGTCTTTGTCACTGCGTTATTTTATTTACCAGCTGAGCTCATTATTTCTGGACTGTCAGACTCTCCGTAGCTTTGCTAACTTCTTATCAGTAAGCTACGTGTTTCCGTATCCACCCACATTCCTTCACTTGCTTCTCACTTCTCTTTCCTTTGTTCTCCTGCCAGCAAGGTCCGTCTTGGACCGGCAGGAAAATTATTTTCAAAAATGTAACAATTAACTTTTCTTAGTTAGTGAGGTGTTTTATTTTCTTTATAACAAATAAATGAGTTTTATTAGAAACCTTCCTCGAGTTTCTTTTCAGATTATTGACAACTTGGATTAAGCCACGACCCATCTCCTCTAAACCAGGGTAATTAGTCCCAGAGCCAAACATGGGATTAATAAATGCCCTGACAACTGCTAGCACGAGGATGGTTTGATTTATGGCTTTTTTCCTTGTTTTGTTACTTCTGATAAGAGCGCATAGGCAATTAGTTTTTAGCTACTGAGGTACGCTAATTATATTGCTGAGATGTCGAAACAGAAGTAAAACAAATACAAAATGTATTTTGCCAAGAAGGTGCCATGGGTGAAGAAGATCTGAAAATGCTTTCGGAAACACATCAAAGGACAGATATCAGAACAGCTGCTTTTGAAGATAATGAACTGCGACTGAGGTCGGTAGCTTTTTCTTCTCAATTTGCATGCTATGAATCTATTCTACCAGAGCCCACAGATTACGATGTGCTTGGTGCCAGGCCAAGAAAGTTTCCACAAACGGCAAAGCTTTTTCACCCCCACGCAGAGAGAGAAGTAATTCATTACTCTTCTCAAAGCCCTGAGCTCACCCAGCGTGAGATGGCCATCAAATCCTATCGTGAGCATGTAAAATATTATGAAAATGAACTGTCTCGATTTAAGAGAGATTTGTTTATGCTTGAGCATGATAAGGAAGAATCCCGTGACTTAAATTTTTTAAAAAGCGCCATATTGCCTTCTTCTCCGGAGCCAAAGACACTCCCCCTGGTGGATCCTGTGTCAGGCCAATTAAGGCAAAGAGCACTGCACACGTCACATGAAAGTCTCCCTGATCAAGTTACATATAAACATGCCACGTCTGCAAAGCTGCCCAAAGGTGCAGCACCATCTGCTGGCGAAAGTAATTTACTACAGGAAGCTGAAAGAGAAAAGAGCTTAGATGAACATTTTAAATTACTACAGCAGACCCTGGCAAACCTGTCTCTAACTCACTCAGAGATTCAAGCTGAAATGCCACAAGTGTCTCCACGGGCTCAAACTCCAACACCCCCTGGTGGTGATGGTGCCTTTTTAGATGGAACACAGGCAAACTTTATGCAGCAAAGGCAAATGACTGCATCTCCAGCAGGTCATGCCAATATTGCAGATCAAGCACAAATGGCAACTGGAACACAGCAGATTCCAGTGCATCAGCCACAGCAGCTACAAATGCCTGCATATGTGCCCCAGCCACAAGTGCAAATAGGGCCACCTCCTGGCCCGCCTCCAATGGCACAACCAAGACCATTTTTAGGTCCACAACAGGCACAGCAAATACCACAGGCATTTCTGCCAGCACAGCCAGCATACCAAGTGCAGGCTCCTTACCAGGCATTTTCTGTCTCTCCACTAACTGGTGAGTCAAAACTAAAAATGTCAGGACACAATTACAAAGCCTGGGTCAGTGAGATTACACTATTGCTTCTTAGAGAAGGCACGCATTTTATGGTATTTAACCCTCCTGCACAACCATGGGACTATGCAATAAGAGATTTAGAGATAAGGGCTCGCACAACATTATTGATGTCCATGGATACTGAACTGCAGGTCACTTTTCCACCAAACACAACAGCCCGACAAATTTGGGCTGAATTGGAAAATTGCTACAGGCCTATCTCAATTGAATCTTCATGTTTACTCATGTCTGAACTCCACGGTTCGAGATTGAAACCCGGTGAACAAATTGGAGGACATTTGACCAAACTAAAAGGTCTGAGAACAGAATTGAGAGAAAGAGGCCATAACATTGAAGATATTCAAATGATCAGCATCATTATTAACTCTTTGAATTATGAATGGAAAGATGCTGTTACAAAAATTAACCAAGTCCCAATTGCTCAACGCACAGTGGACAATGTTTGTAGACTTTTAATTGAAGAAGAGGCATTCATGTTGGCCACGCCACACTTGAGAGGACCACCCGCATCAAGAGCTCCAGCTAGGCGCCCCTTCCGAGGAAGAACCTACGCTCCAAGGATGCCAAGATGCTACACCTGTAATCGTGTGGGACATGCCACCCGGGATTGTCCCCAACGAGTTCCAGCTCCCGTCACATACCAGCCCAGAGGAACAGATTCCAGAGGCAGAGGCAGAGGCGGTAGACAAGGTCGTCGTGGTCCCCGGCGTGATCCACAAACTCCACTCGCCACATTGGCTTTAACCAATGATCCACAACCTCAACCAGAGTACGACAGACGACTCCTGTGGACTTTGGACAGTGGTGCAGCATTGCATGTTACCTATAGAAAGGAACTTTTCACAGAAATGCACGAGCCTGAACCAGAACTACGTGAACTTTATTCTTTCTCAAATCATCCTTGTCAGGTCAAAGGAAAAGGAACTGTTTATGTTGAAGAGCTCGATGCATTCATTCCTGATGTTTATTACATACCAACAGCAACCAGTAATTTGCTTAGTCAGTGTCACTTGTCTAGAATGTTAAAGTTCCAAGTTCACCACCTTGAAAAAGCAAGTTACATAGTTAAAGATGGAGATATTGTTGCTGAAACCATATTAATTGGTGGTGTTTATTACTTAAAGCCAAAGCCTAAACCGCAAACACAGGCAAGTATGCAAACTCCAAAAACGGAAAGCACAGGCCCAGAGAGAGATGCTCCAGAAAGAGATCCTGTTGCTATTCCTAAGGCTCCTAAAGCCAACAAAAATAGAATTGGTAAACAGGTTGCTCAGAGCAAGCCTGAGGTTCCGCATAAAAATGTTAATGTTGAGAATTCACTAACTGGTAAACCTTTGCATTCCAGGTGTATCCACAAATGGCATAGAAGATTGGGGCATGCCAGTTTCCGTGTTCTTAGGAAGATGCCGGAGTTCGCAAAAGGTTTGGATCTAAAGGGGTGTAAGGTGTTTTTGGATTGTGCTGTATGCAAGAAGGCCAAATCCAAAGCAGCAGCTATTCCCAAACACGCTACACGCCTGTCAACACGCATTTTTGATTTGGTTCACATTGACATAGTTGGTCCATTCCCACCATCATTTGGTGGTAGAAAATATTTTCTAACAATTGTTGATAATTATTCTAGATATGGATATGTATATCCTATGAAAGAAAAATCAGAGACTTTTCAGATCTTTAAAGATTTTGCAACCCTTGTTTCTACCCAACACCAAGTTCGCATCGCCAGAATCCAGAGTGATCGTGGTGCCGAGTTCATGTCTCAGCGTTTCCAGGACTGGATGCGTAAGAATGGAATTATTCATCAGACTTCGGCCCCTGACACATCGGCTCACAACGGAGAGGTACTGCAAACCATGATGCGTTGTCTCCTAGAAGACGCCAATCTTGATATGATATACTGGGGTGAAGCTATAAAATATGCAAATTACATTGTAAACCGTACTTGGAGCAGTGTAACAAATCAGACTCCTTTCTTCATGTTGTATGGCTACAAGCCCGATCTTAAAAACATCCATATTTTTGGTTCATATGCTATGGTGAACATTCCCTTAGCTCAAAGAAGAAAAGGAAGTCCAGCAGCAAAGAGACTGAGATTTATGGGTATTGATGATAATTCAAAATGGAGCAAATTTATTGACTCTAAACATGTAATTGTGATTTCCCAATCTGCTAATTTTGAAGAAGATATTGACTGGTCCAGGATTCATTCCAATGATCCTGGAGTTTATTTTTCCAGAGATGATACTGCTGATACCACGCAGATTGATGATCAAGATTCCACTGATTCTTCTCAACCCGATGTTCCGTCTTCGCAAGCCGCGGATGCTGACGCTAGCGACGAAAGTGAGGACGAGGACGAAGCAGAAGAAGACTGGACAGTTGTTCCGAGACGTTCCAAGAGGGTCACAAAAGGGATCCCTCCACAACGATATTCTTGGCAACTGACAAAAGCACCCTTGCCTTTGATTTGCAATGTCACACTTCCACCTGATAATTTCACACAAATCAAGCAGCTCCCTAATTCAGAGCAAGACAAATGGTATGATGCAATGCAGGTTGAAATGGACAGTCTAAAGAAACTTAAGGTATTTACACCTGCAAAACCTCCAGCAAACAAAAAGGTCATTGGCACTCAATGGGTCTACAGAATCAAAAAGAAACCAAATGGTGAGTCACTGTACAAAGCCAGACTCGTAGCTCAGGGTTTCGCTCAACGTTATCCTGAGGACTACACAAATACTTACTCACCGACAGTCAGAACTGAGAGTGTAAAAATTGCTTTAGCAACTGCAACTATCCTTGGTTTAGAAGTTTTCCAGTTTGATGTTGACACGGCTTATCTACATGCAGACCTAGATGAAGAGATCTACGTGAGAAGTCCTCCAGGATTCCGACAGCAAGAAGGGGATACCTGGTTTCTAAACAAAAGTCTCTATGGTCTGAAACAATCTGGTTTAATGTGGTATTTATGTCTTACTGACAAACTAAATTCAATGGGCTTTATTAAGTCCGAAACTGATGAGTGCGTGTTCACAAAAAGATCTAACAATGCATATGAGATAGTTCTTGTTTATGTTGATGATATTGTTTATATTGGTCCAAATAAGCAAATGAGTGAAATTTTTGCCAAAGCTTTGCAGAGATACTTCACATTGAAATCATTGGGTCACATTAGCACTTATTTAGGTGTTCAGATTGAAAAAACACAGAAGGGGTTTAGTCTTTCACAAGAAGATAAAATTGAACAAGTTTTGCATCATTGCAACATGAAAGATGCTAACACAACAAAGACACCCATGCAAACAGATTTTCACAACTTGACACAAGAAGAAAGTCCTGAGTTCGAGGATCAAACACTTTATCGTTCAGTCATTGGATCACTATTGTACATTAGTAGTTGGACCAGACCCGACATTGCACTTAGTGTTAATCTCTTATCACGACACGTAGGTAAGGCAAAACAGTTTCACTGGACATGTATTAAGAAATTACTGAGATACCTAAAATACACTAAACATTTGAAGTTATTGTTAGAACCAACACATACTGATTATGCAGAATTATGTTGTTATGCAGATTCTGATTGGGCAAGTGATAAGAAATCACGTAAAAGTACTTCAGGTTATATGATGTTCTTAAATGGATGTCCTGTTTATTGGCAAGTACGTAAACAGAATTTTGTTTCTTGTTCATCTACTGAAGCTGAATATGCTTGTGTTTCAGATGCATGTAATTCCCTAACTTGGTTTGATGCTTTAGTCACAGATATCTGGACACACCCGATCCGACCGATCACCGTGATGGAAGACAATGAATCGGTGGTTTATATTTCTGAATCTCATTTTACAGGTTCTAGGTCCAGACACATTGACATCCGTTATCAAAACATAAAACATTTAGTGAAAAAAGGTTTTGTCAAAATGCAATATGTATCTACACATGATCAAATTGCTGATATGCTCAACAAACCACTTCCAGCAGCTCAACACGAGTATCTGCGTGAGAAGATGTGCCTTATTTGATCATGAACTGATATTCGCTCAACTGGCAAAGAAGGGGAATGTCACTGCGTTATTTTATTTACCAGCTGAGCTCATTATTTCTGGACTGTCAGACTCTCCGTAGCTTTGCTAACTTCTTATCAGTAAGCTACGTGTTTCCGTATCCACCCACATTCCTTCACTTGCTTCTCACTTCTCTTTCCTTTGTTCTCCTGCCAGCAAGGTCCGTCTTGGACCGGCAGGAAAATTATTTTCAAAAATGTAACAATTAACTTTTCTTAGTTAGTGAGGTGTTTTATTTTCTTTATAACAAATAAATGAGTTTTATTAGAAACCTTCCTCGAGTTTCTTTTCAGATTATTGACAACTTGGATTAAGCCACGACCCATCTCCTCTAAACCAGGGTAATTAGTCCCAGAGCCAAACATGGGATTAATAAATGCCCTGACAGTCTTGGTCTCATTTAACAAATATATAAGTTTCTCCAACCTCTCTGCTTTCTAGATTCCTTTAGCCTGGGTGACAAACTTCAATGGCATAAAAAATCTAGCATAGCATATACCATCAGCTTTTCTCTAATTAAATCCCCTTGACAATAAAGAATTAATTTTTGAAGCTGCAAATTCTTTATATGTTTTAGATACTACTAAGTACAATAGTGGACATTTAAAAATCAGGTACTATACCAATATAAAACACTATAAAATTGTTATCTAGTTTAGATAAAAATATCTAACTCACTATTTCACTCACTATGAAACTGAGGACAAGTATTTTCTACACATTTTCTTTGACGGCATAGAGTTTATTTTTGGACCTTGCTGTTAACAAATATTATTCATTTTAAATTCTCTGTGTGGAAATGAAACTGTTGTGACAGAGGCATTACCCTCCTTTGAAGTTTGTTTCTGCAGAACTACCTACATATCTTGTCCTTGATCTTTGCTGTAAATGAGATCAACGCAAATCCTCAGATCTTGCCAAATATCACTCTGGGCTTCGGTGTATCTAACAGCAATTTCATGGCAACATGGACGTATCTTGCTTCTATGGAGCTTCTTTCTTCACATGACAGTTTCATTCCCAACTACAGATGTAACATCCACCAAAATTTAGTATGTGTTATTGCGGGACCCAATTCTCATAACTCTCGAGTTATGGCAGACATATTGAGCATTTACAAGATTCCACAGGTAAGACCTGCCCAAGAAACCAAGTGATGTATGCCTTCCTCTTTAATGACATTTCCTCTATTGATTGTAATTAATGGAAATCTGAACGTAAGTAAAATTTGGCTAAAAAACACTTTCAAATTTTCCTGTCCTAATTTACAGAAAATACTCAAAGCATTTTGTGAAAAGATATCTTGTCTCCACTTTGCCTCAAAGGTGCCTTTCCAAAAGGTAACTGGACTGTTTTTTCCTTGAGGAAGAAAAAGACATCTCACTTCTCATCCAAGAAACTTCATTAGTTATAGGAAGATGGTGGGGTTGATCCGATGAGAAGCAAAACATCTTCATTTTCTTTTTCATTCCCAGTTGCCTTTTGAAAAGCACTGTGGAGACAACTATGACCTCCATAGACACTTGTTTCCACTTTACAAAATAGGAAATAGGACAAATCCTCTTGATCTTACAACAGATTTTTCAGATTTAATTTGAAATATTTCTCTGTTGGTTTCCATGAAAGTTTCATATATGGTAGAAAAACAAACTGTCTCTTGGAGTTAGGGGCGTTCCATCACTGTTTTTAAGGAAAGTTGGACAACTATGTGTTTGATTTCTATCCTTTGGAAGGGATTAGAATATATCATCTCTGGGGTTCCTTCAAACCTATATTCCATGGTTCTATAAAAAAAGTTTACCTAATCTAGTTGCTACTGGCTATGTAAAATGGTTATGCTTGTTTATCAAATTTGTTTTCTTCAACCTGCATTTTTGAATGATGAATTGAAAATGATGGTGTCTCTTACCATTATTATACAGTTATGGTAGAGGGGTCTACTCTTATATAATAAACTTTTGTGAAATCATGAGAGAATGAGATCTTGCAAGATATTATTAATGTAATCTTCAATATAGCTAGAGCTATCATTCATTGTTTTGCTTCTTGTATGGACTACATCAAAGGGCTAACATCAAACTAACAATTCTACAAGTATTGGTCCCGCTCCTTTCCTTTGACTCTTCTGAAAACTAGGCAGGGTCTATGGTTCTTCTAAAACACTCCACACACTGCCTCTGCTACAGGGGTGGATTCTACTTACCTTTACTACCGGTTCACAACGGGGCCACGCGCGTGCATGCACAGAAGCTTCCTGATGACGTTGGGGTTGGTGGGCGGAGCTTCACGCCAGTTTTACTACCAGTTCTACAGAACCGGTCCAAACCGGGGGCAACCCACTACTACTCTGCTTTTGTGGATTTTGTGAAATAACATGCAAAGGTTTGCTCCCAAATGACCCTTGAAAAAGAATGCATTTCAATTTCAATTTTCTTTTTCTTCTTAGCTTACATATGGCTCTGCTCCAGTGATCGATAACATAATTCATGAAGTTTTCTTCCATCATACATTTCCAAATGAACATCTCCAAATTATGGGAATTCTCCAATTGCTGCTGCATTTTAGGTGGATTTGGATTGGGATAGTTTTTCAGGAAAATGAGATTAGTGAAAGATTTCTGAGGGAAGAGCTCATTATGTTTTCACAGAATGGAATCTGTTTTGATTACATTAAAGAGTTTCCAACGGAAATTTTTTCAGATGAGATGGGAGAACTACTGGATAATTTTATTGAAATATACAAAGTCATTATGACAAGTACCTCCAATGTTGTCCTTTTATATTCAGAAAATCAATTGATGGCATTTTTCAGAATGATCTCCTCTGTTTCAGAAATTGCAGATACAGCCGTGGAGAAAAAAGACAAAGTTTGGATTTTGCCAGCCCAAATGGAATACACTTCTGTTCCATTTCAAAGAGACAGAAGTATGGACTTCATCCATGGTGCTCTTTCCTTTGCAGTTTCATCAAAAGAATTATTGGGATTCAATAGATTTCTTCAGATGAGAAAAAATGTTCCAGAAGAGAAAGACAGTCTTTCAAGGATCTTTTGGGAACAAGCCTTTGAATGTTCTTTCTCAAAATCTACTTTAAACCGAGAGTCGGGGAAAAGCTGCACTGGGGAAGAGAAGCTGGAGACTCTTGCAGACTCTGTTTTTGAATTGAGCATGACAGGGCAAAGCTACAGTATCTACAATGCAATCTACGTTGTGGCACATGCTCTCCAAGACATGCTTACTTCCTACTCCAAACACAGAGCAATGGCTAGTACCAGTATTAGGAAAAGGAAGTTTCTCAATCATCAAGTATGGCAGGTAATCTCCTGCATTTCTTAATTTAGGAAGTGATTTTGCTTCCATATTTACAAATCAGTGGTGGGTTTCTACTAGTTCACCCCGGTTCGGGCAACCCGGTAGTGGCGGCGGCGGGAGGCTCCGCCCACCCACCCATTATCATCACAGACCCTGTGCATGTGCTCCCGGTTCTGAACCGGTAGCAAAGGTAAGAGGAACCCACTACTGCTACCCCTATACACAGAGTATTTACATATAAGGTGGAAAAATGACCTAGATGGATCAGAATGTGCACATCTCCCCATCTTATATCAAGTGGTTGATTTCTCCCAGAATGTTTCTTTACGTGTGACCCAGACATTTTATTACTGTTATATTCATGTTTTCATATGATCTTTCTATAATATTATAAATAAGTGGTACTAGTTCTGGTTTATAAATTTACAATTACTGTAATATCTGCTGATCAAAATGGGTATGCCTTCTCCCTGGCATTGTTTAATTATATTCTAATTAATCAACTTAATTGTAACTTAATGTAATTAAGTTTATTGATTACAATGCATTGAAGTAAAAAAGGATTCCTAAATTTTAGGAACAGCGGGAGAAGTTCTCCCTCCTTGGAAAAATTAAGGGAAATGATACACACACTTTTTCTCTTAAAACATAGAGAATTTTGAAAAGACATCACTAACCCTGCAATATTGCAAGCTAACTCATTGCTCACAGCCAGGAGTTCAATCCTAACCAACTCAAGGTTGACTAAACCTTCCATCCTTCCAAGGTCGGTAAAATGAGGATCCAGATTGTTTGGGGCAATATATTGACTCTGTAAATCACTTAGAGAGTGCTGTAAAGCACTATGAAGTGGTATACAAGTCTAAGTGCTAGTTGTAGTTAGAGGCATAATTATGAGAGAGAAGAACAGGACAAAATGTTGGCAGTTTCAGCCTCTGAGAATGAAAATTGCGGGTAATGGACGCATGTATCTTTAGCTGATTTTTTAAAAAATGAAACTAGGGTTGTTAATACTTCCCTGACTCTTTTGATACTTCTTCTGGCTGCTGTGGATGGAGCTGATGGATCAGCACCATCATTTAAGAGTGCAACAATATCTTTTGAAATAGCATTGCTGTTTATTTTTGCCATTCCTGCATATTAACTTCAGTGATGTTCTTCCCTTGAGCTTCATCACCACCTAAGAAAAGTCTCATTTAACAACAGTGCTGGAGAAAACATTTTCTTTGACCAGAATGGGAAGGTTGCAACTGGCTTTGACATTATCAACTGGGTCACCTTCCCAAATCAATCCTTTCTTAGGATCAAAGTTGGAAAAGTAAATCCATCAGCTCAACTGGAAAGCCTCCTCTCTCTATCAGCAGAGAACATTGTCTGGGCCAACCTTTTTAATCAGGTATGTTCTATTCATTTTTCAAGGGTTGCATTGATGCTGCACCTATGTCTGAATAGTTTTTTGAATACTTGAACAAATCAATAAATAAGCTAAATTAAAAGCAATATTTTTGATGCAGAGGACTTTGAAGAGAATTTTTTGTAAGAAATAATAACTCAATGAACTCCAAACTCTGTGCTAGGTAGGCCTAATCTTTGGGAGCTATGTGCAGAATAAGATAATTTTCCATTTACATGACTCATTATGCTAGTATGATATTCTATGAAATAAAACCAGTCCTGCACTCCAGAATGTAAGGTTTCAAAACTCTTAATACAAAAATGAAAGGGCAGATTCCTTGAAGGTTATAATTTCTTAGATTAATGCTTACATTCTAAATGTATTTTACTTTCTTTTAGAATTTAGAATAAATGAGTTGGAAGGGACCTTGGAGGTCTTCTAGTTCAACCCCCTGCTTAGGCAGGGAACCCTAGACTGTTACAATTGAAAATACCTAACCTGCTCTCTGTAAATATGTGTGCTTGTATATATGTCATTGTGTGATGTCATTATGTCCCTTGCCATTGGTTACTACTTACCATTCGCCCCGCCTCCTCTGTATATAAGCCTTTACTCCTCTCAGACTGCTAGCTGTCTAAAAGTGTTCCTGAGGAAGATGAGAAATAAACATTATTGATACAAGAAAGTCTACAGTCTCTTATATTGGGCCTAACCAGAATAATCAAACTAGCAACAAATTGGTAGCAAGAGGATGGTTTGGTAGGCCCAACCAAACATAAAGATGCAAGACTCACAAAAAGAAAAAAGAAGACCTGCCACCAGATACATAACAAAAAGAATGGCAGCTCAGCTGACCCCTGACAAATATACACCACTTGAAAACATGAAGAAACAAACGCAATTACAAGAAAATGAACTGCTAACACAAAACAAACAACCACTAGCTGGAGCAGAAGAACCTTTCTCAACACCAAACAAAGAAGATGAAGTAAAAAGAAAAATACTACAATTAATAGAAACAACTACAGTTGAATCAAATCTGCTTGTGAAAATCCGCAGCATGATAAACGACCACGGAACAGCAGCAGATAACGAAAATAACAAACAAGAAAAATACAAGGTAAGAAGCTCAACCCCTGACTTCAAAAATGACACCGAAGATGGCGACAGCTTCCCGCCTTTTTCATGGCAGCCATCTTACCCACCTAATACTCCCAAAATGGCCGACCAATTACTAAAAGAATTCCAAACCTCAAACTATAAAGTAGAAAACAAAACCTACCAAGAAGATGACTACCCGAGTTCAGAAACAAATAAAAAACAACTATTTAAACAAAACAAAACTCAACCTACTGAACTAGAAATAGATAACGCTATACAGGTGCTGACTGCAGCACTCGGGACTAAACTAAAAATACCAAACGAACAAACAGAAAATTCTAAACTATCACCTACCAAAAGCCAAAAAGAAATAAACTGTCTAAAGAAAGACCTAGCCACCCGAAAAAAGACATGCTGGCAATCATACTTACCTACCGAAGAACGACTTGCTGAGCAACCCGGCTTCATCAAAGATGGCGGCCCACCTCGAACTCCACTTCCTGACTGCCTCGAAGAAAATGGCCGACAAGCCTCCGGTGGCTTCTTCCTCGGTCGTCGCGACTTCGGAGACTCCCCGACGAGCAGAGCAGCACCCCAGGCATCCTTCAGTCACCAGAGGCCCTCCGGAAACAAAGCCGAAGAACAGAAGGCCGACTGGGACTTCACCCCAGGAGCTGCAAACACAGGATCCTCCCTCGTCGACTGCTGGAGAAGAATGAGGACTGAGCATGCCCAGAACGAACCTGCAAAGAGAAAAGAAGAAGACATAGATACAAGTCAGCGCAGATCCAGCCAGAACATAGAGATAAGTAAATACAAACATACATCTACCATACCCAGGCCTTATTGCGAGTATGCTAAGGTCTTAAACCATGGACAACTCCTAAACATAAATAACACTTCACAGCACTCAGGGACACTATCTTCAGACTTTATAAAATTAAAATTAGATGGGAGCAACTTAATGGAATGGAACCAATGTTTACAAATTACATATTTGAAAGAGAATGTTTTATTTTTTATTGATAATCCACCAGACAAACCTTGGATTTATGAAATAGACTGCCTCCATCACAAAGCATATTATATATTAATTGCCTCTATTTCCCCAAGTATACTTCCCAGTATTGAACATAATCTGACTGTATCTGAAACATACCAAAAATTATTCAATTTGTTCTATAGCAAAAGTGTAGCCACCACCACAAAAATTTCTAGGGAATTCTATTCTGCCAAAGTAAAACATGATACCTCCATGAGTGAACATATCTTGAATCTAAACGCAGTCAGAGCAGATCTTATCCAAAGGGGGGAAACTATTTCTGATAACACTATGAAAAGCATTATAATCAATTCATTAGACCACAGCTGGGATAACTATATTACCTTAAACGATAACTTAAGTATAGAACAAATTACCTTAGAAAACCTTACCAATAAGCTTATTACTGAAGATAGACTTAGAAAGGAGCGATATACACAACAAAGGGAAGGTAGAAATCAAAGAAGAACTGATTTTAGGGTCAGAGATAGATACCCACATGAATGTTCAATATGTGGATCTGAAAGACATCAAAAAAGAGACTGCCCCAAGAACACAGGATACAGTGACACATATCAACACAAAGATAGGAGAATACATTTCTTAGACAGAACTTCCCCTGACTACAGATATAAACGCAGGGAATCACCACATTCTAGAGAAAGACAAATGTACAGAAATAACCCTAGGGAAAATAAGAAAGGATCACTATATGGAATAAGAAACAGTGACATTTTAACATCTGATTCACTCAACACTTGGCTCATCGATTCTGGAGCCACATGTCATACAACTCACAATAGAAAAATATTAAGCAATTTCACTGAAAAGAAATATTACATTAAAGTAGCGAACCAAAATGAAGTCCTAGTGAGAGGAATGGGAGACACGCATATAAAGGGTATAGAAAAAATAGAGGGGGTGCTATTTGTGCCCGAAATTCCAAGTAATATATTGGCAACTCTAAAATTAAGTATAGAAAATGAAGTAGAGACCACTTTCAGAGGTGGAAAGGTATTTATGACTAAAAACAACAGAAACATAGGTAAACTATTCACAAATGACGGACTAACATATCTGCTGCCACAAAATAACGAATCAATCTATGCAAACTATCAATTAAAAAACAAAGAGGCAAAATCAGATAGTCATAATGAGAGTAATAATAATAATGCAACAACCACTGATACTAATATGTCTGAAAACTTAAACATGGAAAACCTGTACACGATAATTGTAGTCACTTACTCCACAGAAAGCTAGGACACGCAAGTTTTCCTGTCATACGAAAGATGTTAGAATGTTCCGAAGATTTAAAAATAAAGAACTGTAAAAATTATTTGGAATGCTCCGTGTGCAATTCATCCAAACTTAAAAACAAACCTAAACCCAAAAAAGCCACTCGCACCACACAATCAATTTTTCAATTAATCCATATGGATGTAGTAGGCCCATTGAAACCTTCAATTAAATATAAAAAAAGATACTTTCTAACCATAGACGATGACTACAGTAGATTCGGTTTTGTATACACCCTTAACTACAAAAGTGAAGTTTTCAAAAAATTTAAGGAGTTCTTTAAAATGGTAGAAACACAACACAATATTAAAATTAAACAAATAATGACCAACAGGGGGTCGGAATTCCTATCCAACGAATTTTCAAATTGGCTAAAATCACAAGGGATATTGCATTTTAAATCTTGTCCATTTTCCCCTTTTCAAAATGGAGTATCTGAAAGAAAGAATGGTTTGCTACAAACCATGGTTAAATGTGTGTTAGACGATGCTGGCTTGAGCCAATCATTTATTTTATTTTATTTTATTTTATTTTATTTTATTTTATTTTATTTTATTTTATTTTATTTTATTTTATTTTATTTTGAATTTGTATACCGCCCTTCTCCCTGAGGACTCAGGGCGGTGAACAGCCAAGTAAAAACATCAAGTACAAATATTAAAATACAGTTAAAATATACATATATAAATTTGGCCCCATTAATTAAAAACAATAAACAAAACACTTAAAAACACTTAAAAAATTAGGCCAGCCCGGCTTGCTGGAAAAGGAAGGTTTTAAGGGCACGGCGGAAGGCACCGAGGTCTTGGATTCTCCTTATCTCTGGAGGCAATTGATTCCAGAGGGTAGGTGCCCCCACAGAGAAGGCCCTCCCCCTGGGGGGTCACCAGCCTGCACTATTTGGCTGATGGCACCCCGAGGAGGCCCTCTCTGTGGGAGCGCACGGGTCGATGGGAGATTGTCGGTGGCAGCAGGCGGTCTCGAAGATAGCTAGGCCCTATGCCATGGAGCGCTTTAAAGGTGATAACCAACACCTTGAAGCGCACCCGGAAGACCACTGGGAGCCAGTGCAGCTCGCGCAGGAGCGGTGTTACATGGGAGCGCCAGGCTGCTCCCGTCACTACCCGTGCTGCTGCATTCTGGACCAGTTGGAGCCTCCGGGTGCTCCTCAAGGGGAGCCCCATGTAGAGAGCGTTGCAGTAGTCAAGGCGAGAGGTGACGAGGGCATGAGTGACTGTGCACAGTGAATCCCGATCAAGAAAGGGATCTGGCGAACCTGACAAAAGGTCCCCCTGATTACAGCCGTCAGATGTTCCTCCAAGGACAGCTGCGTATCCAGGAGGACTCCCAGATTGCGAGCCCTCTCTGTGGGGGCCAACGACTCGCCCCCAATAGTCAGTGATGGAGTCAACTGACTATATCGGGATGCCGGAAGCCACAGCCACTCAGTCTTGGAAGGGTTGAGCCTGAGCCTGTTCCTCCCCATCCAGATCCGCACAGCCTCCAGGCACTGGGACATCACTTCAAGGGCATCGTTGGGGTGGACTGGGGTGGAGATGTACAGCTGGGTGTCATCAGCGTACTGGTGGTATCTCACCCCAAAGCCACGGATGATCTCGCCCAGCGGCTTCACATAAATGTTGAACAGGAGGGGCGAGAGGACCGACCCCTGAGGCACTCCACATATAAGAGGCCTTGAGGTCGACCTCTGCCCACCTGCCAACACGAACTGCGACCGGTCGGAGAGAAAGGAGGAGAACCACTGTAATACGGTGCCCCCCATCCCCAACCCTTCCAGCCGGTGCAGCATGATACCATGGTCGATGGTATCAAAAGCCGCTGAGAGGTCTAACAGGACCAGAACAGAGGAACAACCCCTGTCCCGAGCCCTCCAGAGATCATCAACCAACGCGACCAATGCCGTTTCCGTGCTGTGTCCAGGCCTGAAACCCGACTGGAACGGATCTAGATAGGATGTTTCCTCCAAGAATTGTGGAAACTGTCGCGTGACCACACTCTCAACAACCTTCGCCAGGAAGCGAAGGTTGGAGACAGGACGATAGTTGGCCAATATTGCCGGATCCAGGGACAGCTTCTTGAGGAGAGGCCTCACCACCGCTTCTTTCAAGGCGGCGGGGAAGTGACCCTCACTCAACGAAGCGTTGATAACACCCTGGAGCCAGCCTCGTGTAACCTCCCGGGAGGCCAGTACCAACCAGGAGGGACACGGGTCCAGTAAACATGTGGCCGCACTAAGTCTCCCCAAAATCCTGTCCACATCATCCGGAGTCACAGCATCAAACTCCTCCCAGGTAACATTCTCAAGACTATTCCTCGTCACCCTGCCCTGATCTACCCAGTCAGAGTCCAAATCCCCCCGGATCTGAGCGATTTTGTCATACAGGTATTGTCCGAAATCCTCCGCCCTGCCTTCCAAGGGATCCTCCCGCGCTCCCGGATGGAGCAGGGAGCGGGTTACCCTGAACAGGGCGGCCGGACGATTCCCTGATGACGCAATAGAGGCGGAAAAGTAGTTAAACTTTGCCGTCTTTATCGCCACTAGGTAGGTCTTAATATGCGACCTTACCAGTGTTCGGTCAGATTCAGCGAGACTGGCTCTCCAACCGCTCTCTAGGCGTCTTTTCTGGCGTTTCATCTCCCTCAGCTCCTCGGTGAACCAAGGAGCCGCGAGGGATCGACACCGGGTCAGAGGCCGCAAAGGCACGACTCGATCCAAGGCCCCACCAGCCGCCCGATCCCAGGCAGCTACCAGGTCCTCGGCCGAGTCGTGTGCCAGATCTTCAGGAATTGGCCCAAGCTCCGTCTGGAACCTATCAGGATCCATCAGGCGCCTGGGGCGGATCCATCTAATTGGGTCCACCTCCCTGCGGCGGGGTGTAGCGGTTCGAAGGTCCAGACGAAGGAGTGAGTGATCTGACCATGACAAGGGTTTCATGTCTATATCCCCTATAATAAGACCACTCAACCACTGGCCAGAGACAAAAATCAGGTCCAGCGTGTGTCCCCCCCCTGTGAGTGGGGCCATGAACTAACTGGGTCAGGTCCATGGCCGTCATGGAAGCCATGAACTCCCGAGCCATCTCTGACGTTTCACCAACGGATGGCAGATTGAAATCACCCATGACCATAAGCCTGGGTGTATCAACTGCCACCGTGGCTATCACGTCGAGTAGCTCGGGCAGGGCCGTTGCCACGCGGCAGGGAGCCAGGTACGTAAGCAGCAAGCCCATCTGAACCCCATGACCCCATCTCACAAAGAGGGACTCACACCCGGCAATCTGTGGCACAGTGGTCTCCCTCGGACCCAGACCTTCGTTAATAATAACCGCCACCCCCCCCGCCCCTCCCCTGGGCCCTCGGCTGATGGAATGCTCTGAAGCCTGGTGGACACATCTCAACCAGAGGGACCCCTCCCTCCGGGCCCAACCAGGTCTCCGTAATACCCGCCAGGTCCGCTCCCCCCTCTTGAATAAGATCGTAAATGAGGGGGGCCTTATTTACCACGGACCTGGCGTTGCACAGCATCAGCTGGAGGCCCAGGTCCTGAGTATCTGAGCCACCTAGTATCCGAGGGGAGCCTTGAGGACCGGGGCGTGCAATCGCTCTCAAGTAGCGAGTGCGCACCCCCGGCACAAGATAAGGTCCTCTGCTCCCGCCATATCTGCCCCTCCCATCCACCGTGCTGATGACATCCCCAATCCCTCGTCCTGCGCCCTCCAGACCGTTACCCTGTGCCAGGCTGGGCCCTGACCTAGGTGGATTACCCCCCCCCCATCCCCTTTGGTCGCCCTCCCAGTTCCCCTTAAAAGATTATTAAAAACCCTAATTAAAAAACCCCTCAATCCCCGCTTTAAAACATGCCACCTCTCGGGGCTCCAAAGCCCGTCCTTAAGGTAGGCCTTCGATAGAGTGGAAGGCCATCGCCGCGAGAGGGGGGCATCTCGCAGCGCAAGCAAATCTGCCGAGGTATAAGCCATACAAGTATGATGAGATGGAAAAGGGGAACCTTGGATGTCAGCAAAATTTAAAGATAGTCATTGAGGTGAGAGATGGCAAAAGAGGCTGGCCAGGATGAAGCTGGGGCCCCTTCACTCTCTCACAGTGATGGGGCGACCAGATCAGATGGTTGCAGTGCAGGCGGATGGCCACAGCCGTTCTCTCACCGCGGCTGGATGTAAAAGGCCAACAATAGTCACTTTCTCCCTGCAGATGGAGCAGCAGTCCTTGACCTGGACTCTCAGCTTCTCCCTCCAGCCTGCAATCTCTCCTCCCCCGAGCCAAGGCCTAAAGGTGGAAATCGGGCGGCAGGAATAAACTAGCCAGCAGCAGAAGGAGATAGAGAACAAACATAAAAATCCAGGAGGGTGATAATAAAGTCCCAGAGTCAGTAGTGATGGAAAAATGGGCCGACCTAATAGAGAGTCCAGGTAGCAACGGGGGGGAGGCCATTTTCATAGGGGGGGGGGGCGAATCCAAGGGGGAAACCAGATGGTAATTGGAAATCCCCCTCTATCACTCCCCAACTCCCTTCGATGTTCCGGGCCAAATCCCCCCAATAGTCCTGCCCGTTTTCTCCGAGTAAATTCTGCCACGATCTTCCCAGGTCTCGGTCCATGTAGGGGGTTTTCAGGCGCAGCTGACCGCTGGGCCATACACCCCAATCATTCTGGGCTGAGGCCCTTACTTATTCCAATTACACTATAAACCGCTTATGGTCAAGTACAATCAACAAAACTCCATACGAACTCATGTATGGAAGAAAACCAAAAATTGAACATTTACACGTATTTGGTGTAACTGCTGATGTATATGTCCCCGCACAATTAAGGCGCAAAGGAGAGAAAGTATCCAAAAGACTAATATTTATGGGGTACGAATCAGGAACCAAGGGATATCGCTTCATTGATAAAAAATAACCATTTCATTGTATCCAGATCTGCCGTGTTTCATGAACACATGAACTGGTCAAAAATACATCTCAACGAAATATATCCAGAATCAAAAAACATTACACATACACACACATAACATCATACATCAGAAACCAACCCCAAAAGTACAACCACGAACAAAATCAAATGCCCAAAAATAATTAATGATGAATGGAAGAAAGGACATCCCACTTTGAAGGTAGACCAATTAACTGAAAAAGAAACTAAATATATGCATAGCGATGAACATCCCCAGAGTAGACCCATTAGATCCAATAGAGGCACAATCCCTAAAAGATTAGATGATTATGTACTATCTATCCAAGCTAAACGCCTGACTCCCAACACATATGATGACATACTCAAGTTACCTCTAGAAGAAAAAAGTAAGTGGGAGGAAGCGATGAAAAAGGAGATGGACAGTTTGAAACAACTAAATGTATATTCACCAACAGATCTACCCACAGAGAAATCCCCCATAGGCACTAAATGGATCTATAAAATCAAAGAGCTAGAGGATGGTAAATTCCTATATAAAGCCAGATTAGTGGCCCAAGGCTTTGCCCAAAGATTTCCAGATGACTATGAAGACACATACTCTCCAACCGTTAGATCAGAAAGTATGAAAACAGCATTGGTATTAGCTTCCATCTTAAACCTAGAAGTATATCAATTTGATGTGCAGACAGCTTATCTACATGCTGATCTTGATAAAGAAATCTATGTAAAAGCGCCCCCAGGAAAGGATACAAAAAAGGGAGAAATTTGGCTATTGAATAAGAGTCTTTATGGACTAAAACAGTCTGGCAAACGGTGGTATGAATGTTTATCAAAGATACTTAATGATATGGGTTTTATAGCTACTTCATCTGATTTTTGTTTTTTCACGAAAAGAAATAATGATTCTATTGAATATGTTTTGATTTATGTTGATGACATATTATATTTTGGATGTGATAAGATTAAATGTGATGATTTTGTTAAACAATTGGGCAAACACTTCAATTTAAAAGTATTAGGAAAGGTAAACAAGTATTTAGGAGTCCAAATTGATAAAACGGATAAGGGTTTCAAATTGTCTCAGAAAGATAAAATCATAGAACTCATACAAAAGTGTAATATGGTTAACTCAAAAATTTGTGAAACTCCCATGTCAACTGATTTTTATAGAAATGTGCACAATGAATACGAGCCATTCAAAGATAACACTTTATATCGATCAATTATTGGGTCCTTATTATACATATCTAATTGGACTAGGCCTGATATCACCCTTGCCGTAAATTTGTTGTCAAGACATGTAAGCCATCCTAACTTATACCATTGGGAAGGAATCAAGAGAATTTTGAGATACTTGAAATCTAGCATTAATGTATGTCTATACTTAGAACCATTCATTTCTGAAAAACCAACGTTGACCTGCTACGCTGATGCAGACTGGGCTGCTGATTCAAAAAGCAGAAAAAGCACCTCTGGATATGTTTTTCTTATAAATGGTTGTACGGTGCACTGGTACACTGGCAAACAGAACTTAATTGCCACCTCTACAGCAGAAGCCGAGTACGTTTGTTTATCCAAAGTGGTCAATAATCTAACCTGGTTCGATGTTTTGTTATCTAATGTATGGGATGAACCTATTTATCCAATTATCATTAATGAAGATAATAAAGCAGCAATAGACATATCAGCTTCCGAAGCAATAGGCCAACGATCTCGACATATCGATATCAAATATAAACATGTAAGGCAACTGTCAAGTATAGGATTCATTAAAGCTGTTCATTGCGATACTAATGAACAAATTGCTGACATCCTCACTAAGCCATTAGCAACCAAACAACATATATATTTGACTTCTAAACTTAATGTACATATATAATCTTAATAACTCACCATTGGTTAAGTATTTTAGAGGGGGATTTGTTACAATTGAAAATACCTAACCTGCTCTCTGTAAATATGTGTGCTTGTATATATGTCATTGTGTGATGTCATTATGTCCCTTGCCATTGGTTACTACTTACCATTTGCCCCGCCTCCTCTGTATATAAGCCTTTACTCCTCTCAGACTGCTAGCTGTCTAAAAGTGTTCCTGAGGAAGATGAGAAATAAACATTATTGATACAAGAAAGTCTACAGTCTCTTATATTGGGCCTAACCAGAATAATCAAACTAGCAACATAGACCATTTCAGACAAAATGGTTATCCAATCTCTTCTTAAAAACTTCCAGTGTTGGAGCATTTACAACTTCTGGAGGCAAGTTGTTCCACTGATCAATTGTTCTAACTGTCAGGAAATTTCTCCTTAGTTCTAAGTTGCTTCTCTCCTTGATCAGTTTCTACCCACTGCTTCTTGTCCTACCTTCAGGTACTTTGGAGAATAGCTTGACTCTTTCATTTATTAACAGACTCAACCTCTTTCTTCGTGCAATGATCATTGCTCCTTGGGGTACAGCAAGATCACAATGTACCTTTACAGGGTACAAAAAAGGAAAAAAAAAAAAGACACATTGTACCTTTACAGGGAGGATATCTGAGAAGTGGGTGTGGCTCACTGATGATGCCTTAATAGGCAGAAATAGCTATCTGAGTCTCCCAGAGAGGAACACAGAGTTGCAGTTTGTCAGCAGAAAAAAGGCCCAGAAACTTGTGAATGAGATTTCACAGAACCAGGGCTGTAGAACAACTTAGTTTACGTAGGTAAAACCTGGCTAGAAAGAATATGCACATAAAAGCCTACGAAAAAGGAAAAAAGACACATTGTCCCTTTACAGGGAGGATATCTGAGAAGTGGGTGTGGCTCACTGATGACGCCTTAATAGGCAGAAATAGCTATCTGAGTCTCCCAGAGAGCAACACAGAGTTGCAGTTTGTCAGCAGAAAAAAGGCCCAGAAACTTGTGAATGAGATTTCACAGAACCAGGGCTGTAGAACAACTTAGTTTACGTAGGTAAAACCTGGCTAGAAAGAATATGCACATAAAAGCCTACGAAAAAGGAAAAAAGACACATTGTACCTTTACAGGGAGGATATCTGAGAAGTGGGTGGTTGCAATGTCCCAGGGTCAGGTGACCATGTTTTCAGACCTTCTGACAAGCAAAGACTACAGGGAAGTCAGATACATTTAACAACTGTGTTACTAATTTAACAACTACAATGACTCACTTAACAACTATGGCAAGAAGGTCATAAAATGGGCAAAACTCACTTGACAATTATCTGTAATATGCTCTACATGGGGCCTTCTCTTGAAAAGTATCTGGTTTGTTCATAGGAAGAGCTGAGTCTTAAATATGATGGTCCACATGGTTTTATGGAAGTCTACATTCACACATGTGCCAGTCCTTTTTGGGAGATCCATTGATTACCAATTTGCTTCCAGATCCAAGGTGCTGGTTATCACTTTAAAACCCTAGTCAGTTTTTTTTTAAAAAAAAAAAAAAGACTGGAAGGCAGGATTTGTTATGGCTTCCCTACCTATTAAGGATGTCCATCCAGTTGGATGAAAATAAAGAGCCTTTCTATAGTGGTTCATTCCTTGAGGAACATCATTCTGGTAGAGGTATGATTGGTTCCCATTGTGATGCTTTCTTGAAATGCTGTGAAGACACTTCTTTTCAGAAACCCCAGGGATCCAGGCTGATGCAGAGGACATCAAGTGGTTTGTCTGAATATTTTCCCCAGGGGGATGGAATGTAATGACTTTTTTATATGGAGCCTTATATTTGGCAGATACCCAGCATCACCATGTTCTGACCAAGGCTTCCTGAGACAGTAACAATCACACACTTAGTCCCAAAAACCCTCTTTTTATTTCAATGGCTGTGAATTATGTTCATTTACAGGCCATAATGAGTCCCAAGCAGTTTGTGAATAGTCTAACAGAAGTCTGCTACAGTCTTTCGAGATAAGGCTGATAAGCACCCACCTTTATCTCTCTTGAAACACTGCCAAATACCTAATTGCCAATTAACTTTGCAAGGCCAAACGGAGCACAAAGTCAAAATGGAGCTTCAGAGTTTAAACCAACCAGAAAGAACAAAGTTGCTTCCTACAAAGCCTCATGTCCCTTTGCTCCACCTTTATGTCTTATGGGAGGGGCAATCATCTCCAAGCCTTACTCCCGAGTCGACCCTTTTGTCTTAACTGTTCTTGCCTTCTGGAAGCTCTGCGCATGCACGCACTGGGAACAGGCTCCCACTTTTCCTCTGCCTCACTGATGTCAGACTCTGGAGGCTCCAGAGTCAGCACATAACTCCCAGATGGCCCTGACCCCACCTCTGCCTCCAATGCAGAACCCTTGTCCAAGCCTTCCCCAGGCTCCAGGACTGACCCATGTTCCTCCACAGCCTCCTCACTGTCCGACTCTGCGGCCAGCTCTGCAGGCCGGTGGCGGACCACAACACACCATGAGTTAGGCAGCAATATGAATCTTTGATCAATAACTTACTAAGTAAAGTCAGAGTAATTACCATGCTACTTTTCTTACCCAATTTAGTTATAGAAATTTCCTGGTCTACAACCTTTCATATAGATATCAAATCCAAAGTTTGGAAATTCTAGGCACTGAAATAGACTTCATCTGAAAGTTGGGAAAGGCTGAGCTAACTCTGAATTCTTATCTGTAAGACAACTCTATTTCCTCTTCCAGATTCAGATGACTGTTTCCCATGTCCGGAAGAAAACTATCCTAACAAGGACCAGGTGCTTTGCATTAAAAAACATATGACCTTCTTGTCTTACAAAGAACCCTTGGGAATCACCTTGACAAGCGTAGCTTTCTTCTTTTCTTTAATCTCAACCATGGTACTGGGGATATTCATTAAACAGCGGGACACTCCCATTGTCAAAGCTAACAACAGGAACCTGACCTATAGTCTTCTAGTTGTTCTCCTCCTCTCCTTCCTTTGTACTTTGCTTTTTATTGGACAACCTGACCAAGTAAAATGTCTCATGCGACAAATTGCTTTTGGCATCATCTTCTCTGTAGCTCTTTCTTGTATATTGGCAAAAACAGCCATTGTGGTCCTTGCTTTCATGGCCACCAAACCAGGCTCCCAAATTAGAAAATGGGTGGGGAAACGGCTGGCCAACACAATTGTCCTGTCTTGCACTTTGGTGCAAGTAACTATTTGTAGTGTGTGGCTGGCAATTTCTCCCCCATTCCCAGATTCAGACATGCACTCCATGCCTAAAGAAATTGTCCTGAAATGTAATGAAGGCTCAGCCATCATGTTTTACATTGTCCTTGGCTTTATGGGATTCTTGGCAGCCATCAGCTTCACGGTGGCCTTTCTAGCCAGGAAATTACCTGATAGCTTTAATGAAGCCAAATTTATCACCTTCAGCATGTTGGTCTTTTGCAGTGTTTGGGTTTCATTTGTTCCCACCTATCTGAGCACCAAGGGAAAGTACATGGTGGCTGTGGAGATATTCTCCATTTTGGCTTCTGCGGCTGGATTACTGGGCTGCATCTTTTCTCCTAAATGCTTCATTATTGTTCTGAGGCCTGATTTGAACAGAAAGGGAAAGCTGATAAAGAAACAAAACTGAACTCCTGTTTTATTTATTTATTTGGTAAGCTTCTCTCTCTAGTTCAAACGTTATTCTGCTTTCAATTTGGTAAAGTTCGTTCAGAATCAATTCTTCTTCCCAAAATAATCATGAGTAACTTATGCACTCCGTAAGAAAGACAACCTCATTCTTTATTTCAGAAGTAGAATAGTTTGTTTTTAAAAAGCAAGAAGAGCCATATATATTTTTCTTGAGTTACTTGTAATTTGGTGCCAAATATTCAGTGTCAAAATGTTATGTTATGTAGAAAAGACCAATTTTCAGGAAAACCTGATTTCTAGTCCAACAGCATACAACAACAGACATGTGAATATTTTGGTGGAATTCTGAAAGGTGCTTTTTCCAAAGACAACTGGAGTTTCTTTCTTCGTTTTTCCTTGACTTTCAGTTGCCTTTGGAAAAAGCACTTTTGAAATAACCATGATCAGGATTACTGAGAATCTCCATAGACATTGCGGTGGAAATTTTTTTAAAATTGGAATCATTAGACTGTCTTAGTACCACAACAAATAGAAGAGAAGTAAACAATATCTTTGCACCAGTCCAGATTAAAAAAGGAGGAGGAAGGAGTGATATTATAAAATAAAAAATAGAGACGATAATAATAGGAATGTAGTTTCCCAACTGCAACCAGCAGAGAATGTGAAAGTAGTTTCTTGCGTGTCCAAATTAAACACAAAAAGAACAAAAGAAAAATAACATCATTGGTCCAAGAAAGAAGGGAAAAAGGCACAGTTAAACCACTAAGTGACCTCAATGACTCTCAGAAAAAGTGCTAATGACAAGATGATGGCAAGGAATATAAATCTTTCCATCCTCCACCATTCAGTCAGAACTGAAGAAGCTTCTTTGCATGAGAAGCAAAATGTCTTCAAGGAAGAACAAAATCCAGTTGCCTTTTGAAATAGCACATTTGGGACAACCATGACCTGGATGACTGAGAATCTCCAGAGACAAGAAGAAAAAAAATTGGTCTCAAAAGTGAAAGAAGTTGTAATGTACACTATTTTTTTCCCCAACTAATCAAACTACCTAACAAAATGAATGTTTTGATCCTAAAAAGACTTACTTAATTAAAAGAAATGGAACTATGAATGTTAGTGGGGTGACAATCACCTACTCATCCAAGGAGAAAGTGAAATGCTTTCAAACAGTGGTGAAATTCAATTTTTTTTACTACCGGTTCTGTGGGCATGGCTTGGTGGGCGTGGCTTGGTGGGTGTGGCAGGAAAGGATACTGCAAAATCTCCATTCCCATCCCACTCCAGGGGAAGGATACTGCAAAATCTAAGCCCTACATGGCTTAGGCCCAGGATATCTGTCGGACCATCTGCAACCAGCAACAGCTTCCCATCGCCCGGTGCGTTCTCACAGGGAGGGCCTACTCAGGGTGCCGTCGGCTAAACAATGTCAGCTGGCGACCCCCAGAGGTAGAGCTTTTTCTGTGGGCACACCCACCCTTTGGAATCAACTCCCCCTGGGGCTCCGGTTGGCCCCTGACCTTTGCACTTTCCGCCGCGAGCTAAAAACATGGCTGTTCAAATTGCCCAGCCTGGACTGATGGGGTTTTGATTATTTTTAATGTGTTTTATGTGTTTAATATGTATTTTTAACATGTTTTTATTTGGATTGGGATTGTATTTCTTGATTGTTGTGAGCTGCCCTGAGTCCTATGGAGATAGGGCGGCATACAAATCAAATTAAATAATAAATAAATAAATAAATAAATAAATAAATAAATAAATAAATAAATAAATAAATAAAATCCCCATTCCCTCCCCACTCTGGGACCAGCCAGAGGTGGTATTTGCTGGTTCTCTGAACTACTCAAAATTTCCGCTACCAGTTCTCCAGAACCTGTCAGAACCTGCTGAATTTCACCCCTGCTTTCAAAATCTCCCAAAATGCCTTAAAGGATTTAATCACCCTGACCTTATTCCAGAAGCAAAGCCTGCCAACTGTGACCCTTCCAGGAAATTTATAAATTCTCTTTTGACAATTGATAGTTGAGGTTTTAATATTGATTGTAATATTTCAAATCTTTGCCAGAAGGTGGGCTGCTGCATGCTGCATGAATTACTGTTTCTAAAAAATTTTCAAACTCAACTCAACATTAAATATATTACTGTACCTCAATCTGCAATGATCAAGGGATGATTGATTTTGCCAGTGCTCTCTACTCTATATAGAGAGAAAAGTGGAGAAGCAGAAGAAGCTAAGTAAATGTTCTCCCTCCCCCTGTAAATCTATCAATAGCCAGGAGTCCAGAAGAGTTCTCAACTTAGAGTCTCACAGATCCTTAACCTAGGGTTAAGATTGCAGCAAAGACAGTAACGAGCCAGTCAGCTCTAGGGAATAGAATAGAATAGAATAGAATAGAATAGAATAGAATAGAATAGAATAGAATAGAATAGAATAGAATAGAATAGAATAGAATAGAATAGAATAGAATAGAATAGAATAGAACAGAACAGAACAGAACAGAATAGAATAGAATAGAATAGAATAGAATAGAATAGAATCAGGTGCTTTGGAATATAGTTTGACTCCCTCTTCCTCATGACAACACTGTTATCATGTCTCCCCTAGTCCTTCTTTTCATTAAACTAGACATACCCAGTTCCTGCAAACCGTTCTTCATATGTTTTAGCATCCAGTCCCCTAATCATCTTTGTTGCTCTTCTCTGCACTCTTTCTAGAGTCTCAACATCTTTTTTACATCGTGGCGTTTAGCCTCATTATATTTCATATAATCCAGTTTCTCATAGCTGTAGGCCCTGAGTCACAACCAAATGACAAACACATTTGTGTGCGACATAAATATCACCTTTATCGGTTTGAGCCAGTCATTCCTTCTTAGCCCTAAGAAGAACACAATGGCAAACCACTTTTGAAAATGTCTAGAAAAAATAATGGATTTGCTCCTGTAAGCACCACAAGTCAAGGTTGACTCTATTAACCATATTGATAATACTGACCAAAATACTTTGTAAAATGAACCCATTTTATTATATTTCAAAGATTGGTGGATAGAAAAGATTAATGAACTCTCAATGATATAAAGCCATGGATGTTTTTTTGAAAAATGATAGTTTTTTGACTTAACATATTTGTTTTCTCATTATGAAAGCTTGCTACAAGCACAAATCTGTTTTCTTTGTCATGCCACCTATACCACTAGAAATCTGTAAAAAAAAAAAAATGATTTTTTTCATTCATTATGTTATCTATTTACTTTTCTGGATAGTTTTTGCCTTGATTGGAACCTGTTTTCCTCTTGCTGCTACACAGAAAGCCACACACAATTTGCACTGAGGTGAGATCAATTATTTTCTTTTGCCGTTTCAGAAGTGTATGAGATGTTGTGCACCATAATTGATCACATTTAATTCTATTCCTCTGGACTCTTGGGAGTTCTAAGGAGTAGAGCAAAACAGTAATCCAACAAGAATGCCTGGTCTTATTCATATGCTTTGTTCCTTATTGTATTCAGATATGAGATTTGATGAGCAAGGCTGTTTCTGTCTGCATTCAAATCATTTAAGGAAAATAGCAAAAATGTTAGGTTGTTCTGTCTTCACAAGCCACATCAATAATCATTTGGGTAAAGCACTTCTGTGTTTTGCTATGTTATCTTTCATGCTATGGGAGATAATATGGCTTCCGCAGATCAAGTGCCATGATGCTAAATGTACCATCAATGACCCTAGTATTAAATACAAATCTTATCATTCAGGTGATCTCAATATTGGTGGCATTATTTCTCAACTTTATGTGATGTCTAGCCTGATCACCTTCAAAAGAATTCCATCTGAAGAACTTATTGATGATCCCATGTATGTAGCTATTTTTGTTAACTGTACTAGCTTCAAATCTGATTGGACAATCAGTATATTAATTGGGCATGAAAGGAAGGGCATGAAGATTGAAATATAACTTTTATCTTTTTTAAGTTATATTTCTCTGCTCAGATATTCTATTTCTTACATACTTCATTATGATTGGGTTAACAGGAAGGCAATGCTTTTGTTCCACTTGGTTGAAGTTCATAAAGTGTGTATTGGTCTTGCATAATGAATATCTGAGTTTTCTCTAAAGCTGTGATTCCTAACTTTCCAGTGTTTTTGTCACTAACTTCCAGGGCACAACAATTCCAGCATAGTACCGTATGTCTGTCAAATCAGATCACACTTTAGACAAAAAAGAAATTTCTGTGAGGTAAACTTTAGGTTAAACTCTCAACGCAATACACTCACAGAATTTGTTGTGGAAAAAATAGAAGTAGAAAAGAATATTGTGTTCATTTGCCACCTTTTCTTATTTGTAAAAATAATAAAGGTGGGAAATAAATTAGTAAGTAAAATTGACATTTCATTTTGGAGAATCAATACATGTTCTATGCAAAAGAATTTCTACTGTTTCCATTAAGTGGATATGTTTTTGATACATATTTTTTCTTTTTCTTTTTTAAATATATTTTTATTGTTTACATATAAATATATTGAACACAGTGCAATTGTCCAGGCATTCCATTTGCCATGAAACAAAGGTAAAAACAAACTAACATATATACTATTTTAAACAGTGCTAGTGCTGTACAGTTATTTCTGACCATCATATTCTAGAATATCAATTTATTTTCATTCTAATACAAACATAGTATCTCTTTCCATTTCCACCTAACCTGATTCTTTCGCATTCTAACTTCCACCTCGTGTTTCTAACCGTTGATAGAATCTATTCCATATAGCATAGTATTCTGTATCCCCTTTATCTTTTATTTTTAAATTTGTCTGTCCATTTCCACACAAGTACAGATATAAAAGCGGCCCAACCAACTTGTTTTCAATTGAGAAGAACAGATTCTAGTATTGTTTATGGTAACATAAAATCTAAGGACACTTTTATCTGATAGACTTTTCCAAGGAAAATCCTTTTTCCTCAGATCTATGGAATAAAGCCTTAAGGGAGGATGTTTTTGGGTGGCGGATGGAATTGGGGAATGGTGCTAGAGAATGGTATAGAAAAAAATCTTTAAGACAGATCAGGAAAAGAAAGGGAATTGTTGTAGAGGTGACAGACAATAAGTTAATTTTATATAATGACTGTAAGAAAATGAGTAGTACAGATGACAAAGTTTTGCAGCCAAAACTCTAGATATGTCAAAGATAGATTCATTATTGCATGAAATTATTTTCTCTAGAAAGGAGTTTGATTATAGAGGGGAGAGAGAAGGACAGTGGTGGAAATGAGAGAGACAGAATCTTTTAAAAATGTGACCACATAAACATGAAAGTACAACACTTTTCCCTTTATGTCAAATGCAGAAAGAACATTGCAGCTTCCACTGAATTTCCCTCTTGGTAGTTTTGTAAACTAACTCATCTGTGTAATTCTTGTTCTCTTATCAATCAATCAGAATAGAGCTGGAAGATACCTTGGAGGTCTCTTCTAGTCCAACCCCTTGCTCAAGCAGATCTCAAAGCATTTTAGACAAGTGGCTGTGTCCAGTGGTGGGATTCAAGTAATTTAACAACCGGTTCTCTGCCCTAATGATTTCTTCCAACAACCAGTTTGCCAAACTGCTCATAAAGTTAACAACCGGTTCTCCCGAAGTGGTGTGAACTGGCTGAATCCCACCACTGGCTGTGTCCAATGACATCAAACACCTATGACCGTGATGGCGAACCTATGGCACGGGTGCCACAGGTGGCACACAAAACCATATCAGTGGGCACGCGAGCGTTGCCGTAGCTCAGCTCCAGCACATATCTGTGTGCCAGCCAGCTGATTTTTGGACCTTTCGGTCCCACCAGAAGTTTGGAAATGGGCTGTTTCTGGCCTCCGGAGGGCCTCCAGGGGGTTGGGGAAGGCCATTTTCGCCCTCCCCAGGCTCCTAGAAAGCCTCTGGAGCCTGGGGAGGGTGAAAAAACAGCCTACCGGGCCCACCGGGCCATCATGTGCTAAAAGGGGTGAGGTGCATTGAATTATGGGTGTGGGCACACATGTGGGTGACCTCCCCATGCTCCCCCCACTTTTGGCACGCGACGGCAAAAAGATTAGCCAACACTGACCTATGACATCAGAAAGAAAATTTCTTAGAAGCTGAAAATATTTTTTCTAGTTTTTAGACACTAACACTTCCAATGTGGCTTAATGTACAGTATTTCAACTTTCAAAATGAGATACAGAGGTAGAAATCTTTCCTAAATTGCCATGATACACCAATTCCTGCACAGTATATCCACAAACCACCAGCTTTTTCCCCTAGTCAAATCCCCTTGACAATAAAGAGGGGATATTTTAGGAGCTGGAAATTATTATTTTTTCTATGTATTGCCATTTCTAATGTGGTTCAATCTACAACATTAAAGCTTTCAAAATGAAATAGAAATATAGAATTATACAACACTACTATAAAGAAATGATCTTCCAAATATCTCATTCCGTATTGAATTTGTGAAACAGTGAGGAGAGATCCAACCTAGAACTAAGGAGAAATTTCCTGACAGTGAGAACAATTAATAAGTGGAACAGCTTGCCTTCAGAAATTGTGGGTGCTCCATCACTGGAGGCTTTTAAGAAAAGACTGGCTAGCCACTTGTCTGGAATAGTATAAGGTCTTCTGCTTGAGCAGTGGATTAGACTAGAAGACCTCCAAGGTTCCTTCCAACTCTGTAATTCTCTTATTTTGTTAAGTATTTTCTGTAAGTTATTTTTTCTTTGGTTGGGAGGTTACACTTTATTTCTGAACCTTCTCTGTTATGTAGCTGACAGATGCATTACCCTCCCTTGAAGTATGTTTGTACAGATTTATCAGCATATCTTATCCTTGATCTTTGCTGTAATGGAGATCAACAAAAATCCTCAGATCTTGTCCAACATCACTCTGGGCTTTGGGATATATAACAGCTACAGGTGAAACTCGAAAAATTAGAATATCGTGCAAAAGTTCACTTATTTCAGTAATGCAACTTAAAAGGTGAAACTAATATATGAGATAGACTCATTACATGCAAAGCGAGATATTTCAAGCCTTGATTTGTCATACTTTTGATGATTATGGCTTACAGCTCATGAAAACCCCAAATTCACAATCTCAGAAAATTAGAATATTGTGAAAAGATTCAATATTCTAGGCTCAAAGTGTCCCACTCTAATCAGCTAATTAAGCCATAACACCTGCAAAAGGTTCCTGAGCCTTTAAATGGTCTCTCAGTCTGGTTCAGTAGGAATCACAATCATGGGAAAGACTGCTGAGCTGACAGTTGTGCAGAAAACCATCATTGACACCCTCCATAAGGAGGGAAAACCTCAAAAGGTAATTGCAAAAGAAGTTGGATGTTCCCAAAGTGCTGTATCAAAGCACATTAAAGTTATGTGGAAGGGAAAAGTGGAAGAAAAAGGTGCTCAAGCAGCAGGGATGACCGCAGCCTAGAGAGGATTGTCAGAAAAAGGCCATTTAAAAGTGTTGGGGACTTTCACAAGGAGTGGACAGAGGCTGGAGTCAGTGCATCAAGAGCCACCACACACAGACGGATCCTGGACATGGGCTTCAAATGTTGTATTCCTCTTGACAAGCCACTCCTGAACAACAAACAACGTCAGAAGCATCTTACCTGGGCTAAAGAAAAAAAGAACTGGTTTGTTGCTTAGTAGTCCAAAGTCCTCTTTTCTGATGAGAGCAACTTTTGCATCTCATTTGGAAACCAAGGACCCAGAGTCTGGAGGAAGAATGGAGAGGCACACACTGCAAGATGCTTGAAGTCCAGTGTGAAATTTCCACAGTCTGTGTTGATTTGGGGAGCCATGTCATCTGCTGATGTTGGTCCACTGTGCTTCATTAAGTCCAGGGTCAACGCAACTGTCTACCAGGAGATTTTGGAGCACTTTATGCTTCCTTCCGCAGACAAGCTTTATGGGGATGCTGACTTCATTTTCCAGCAGAACTTGACACCTGCCCACACTGCCAAAACTACCTAAACCTGGTTCAATGACCATGGGATTACTGTGCTTGATTGGCCAGCAAACTCACTTGACCTGAACCCCATAGAGAATCTATGGGGCATTGCCAAGAGAAAGATGAGAGACATGAGACCGAACAATGCAGAAGAGCTGAAGGCTGCTATTGAAGCATCCTGGTCTTCCATAACACCTCAGCAGTGCCACAGGCTGATAGCATCCATGCCACGTCGCATTGAGGCAGTAATTGATGCAAAAGGGGCCCAAACCAAGTACTGAGTACATATGCATGCTTATACTTTTCAGAGGTCCGATACTGTTCTATGTACAATCCCTGTTTTATTGATTTCATGTAATATTCTAATTTTCTGAGATTGTGAATTTGGGGTTTTCATGAGCTGTAAGCCATAATCATCAAAAGTATGACAAATCAAGGCTTGAACTATCTCACTTTGCATGTAATGAGTCTATCTCATATATTAGTTTCACCTTTTAAGTTGCATTACTGAAATAAGTGAACTTTTGCACGATATTCTAATTTTTTGAGTTTCACCTGTACTTCATGGCAACGTGGACCTACCTTGCTTCTATGGAGCTACTTTCTTCACATGGCAGATTTGTTCCCAACTACAAATGTAGCATCTGCCAAAACTCAGTTTGTGTTATTGCTGGACCCAACTCGCATATCTCTCAGGTTATGGCAGACATCCTGAGCATTTATAAGATTCCACAGGTAGGACCTGCTCAATATAACTCATATTGATACTTGACTTCCTATATAATGACATTTGGGGCTGGGTAGGTTGCAAGTAGTGGCAACTGGAAGATAAATAAAATCTGGCTGGACAACACTTCCATATGTTCAGTCCTAATTTACTGAAAATGTTGCAAGAGTTTCAGGAAAAAAAATCTTGCCTCTAATTTTTGAAAAAGAAAATGAGAAGAAACCTCTTAATGTTTAGATATTTTTCCTTCAATTTAAAATATTTTGTTGATTTCCATGGATTTTGCATAGCAGTTAAGATAATAACAGGTATTGGAGCAACAGGAAAAATAAAACATTACACAGCTAAAGTATCAAAGTAGTGCAGTCCTAATAAAGAAAAGAAACAAAACAGGCTAAATATTCTGGTGAAGTTCCCTGATGATGGGCTCCAACATGAGTCCAAAACTTGGAAGACTAAACCTCTGGTTCCAGTGACTGACCCAGATTGGATCCTACAGATAGTGTTTATCAGATAACTACAGTCACAATATGATTTGATATTGAAACATCTGCCACAGCATTTCTATTTCCAAGAATATAGCTGCATTGGTATTCTTAGTAAAGGGAGGGAGGGAGGGAGGGCGGGAGGGAGGGAGGAAGGAACCCAAGGAAGGAACCCAAGGAAGGACAGAAGGAAGGACAGAAGGAAGGAAGGATGGATGGATGGAAGGAAGGAAGGAAGGAAGGAAGGAAGGAAGGAAGGAAGGCAAAAATGAATGCTGTTCATATTGAAGAAAAAATGTCAGGGGTAGAATTTTCACCCTCAAAAATAAAGTGCAGATATTTAAAACCTTAAATTCTCAGAAATGCAGTTTCTATGAATGAACAAAAGACCTCCTCTATCCTCACTTCCATGTCTGACATTGCCTAAAGCTTTCATTATGTGCTCTCAATATTCTAAGTATGTTCCTTAGCCCCAAAGGACTGGGAACACCTTCACTGCAACATTTCCTAGAGAGTTGTTAAGCAGTGACATACTCTGCCTTATGGAGTTATTGGGGTTCTATCAATGGAGGTCTTCAAGAAAAGATAGTAAGATTATCTGTCAGTGACAGTATGAGGATTTCCACTGAAACATAACCAAGTTTCCTTCCAACACTGCTCTATGGCTCCACAATTGAAAGTTTATCATATATAGTTGGCACTCATCATTCATAATAATGATGCTTGTTTATCAAATTTGTATTCTTGAACTTGTACTTTCAGAAAAATGTTATCTTATAAATGTGATGACTTTCTTAGCAATATTACAAATCAGTGGCTATGCATCATGGTGGCACAATGGTTAATGTACAGTACTGCAGGCTACTTCTGCTGACTGCTGGCTGACTGCAACTTGGCAGTTCGAATCCTACCAGGCTCAAGGTTGACTCAGCCTTCCATCCTTCCGAGATAGGTAAAATGAGGACCCAGATTGTTGGGGGGTAATAGGCTGACTCTGTAAATCACTTAGAGATGTGAAGTGGTATATAAGTCTAAGTGCTATTGCTATTGCTATGCAGTTTCATTAACTTCACAGAAATTAAAGAAAGACCCTCATTTAATATTAAACCCCATGGAAATCAATATGAGTTGGTCAGGCTTATCATTGAAAAATTATACAAACTATGAAAATGTTATGTGCAAATGACCTTAGGAGTCAAAACGAACAACCACAAACTAGACAACTACCCTGTTTCCCTGAAAATAAGACCCAACTGGAAAATAAGTCCTAGCATGATTTTTCAGGATGCTCGTAATATAAGCCCTATCCCCAAAATAAACCCCAGTTAAGACTGTCAGCCAGATGGATGCATTTAGTACCATATTTCCCCAAAAATAAAACCTAACCAGAAAATAAGCCCTAATGTGTCTTTTGGAGCAAAAAATAATATAACACCTGGTCTTATTTTCGGGGAAACACAGTATTAAAATATATCCTTAGTCCACAGAAAGAAAAGGAGTGTGGAACACATTTTACAAAGGCCCCTCCCTACTTCACTGTAAACCACTTAGAAAGGACTATAAAGCACTGTGAAGCTGTATATAAGTCTACATGCTATTTCTATAAAGGAGAGGAGAGAAACATTACTTATAGACCTGAAAGATTTATGTTAACTCTTCATTGTAGTCCAGAGAAGAAGCAGAACAATGAATATTTTCTCCATCCTTATTGTAAGATTACATTAACAGAATCTTACAAGATTGGAAGTATTTAGAAGGATCCCTTGTAAAATTCTTCATATATCTCTTCTTCTGTAGATCTCCCAAGATTGTTCTCATACCATTCCTTTTTCTCCTTAGCTCACATATGGGTCTGCTCCACTGATTGATAATATGATTCATAAAGCTTTTTATCATCAGATGTTTCCAAATGAACAACTTCAAATTATGGGGATCCTCCAGCTGCTGCTGTATTTTAAGTGGTCCTGGATTGGGCTGATTTGTCAAGAAGATGAGATTGGGGAAAGATTTCTGCGGGAAGTGCTTATCATGTTTTCTGAAAAAGGAATCTGCTTTGATTACATTGAAGAGCTTATGCTAGAAGCTTTTTCAACTGGTCTAGGAGAGAAAATGGATAAATTTCTTCAAATATACAATGTCATTATCACAAGTATTTCTAGTGTTGTGATTGTATACTGTGAAAACCAGTTTATGGCTCTTTTCAGAATGATCTCCTCTATTTCAGAATATTGGGATACAACAGTAGAGGCAAAAGACAAAGTCTGGATTTTCCCAGCCCAAATGGAGTTCAGTTCAGTTCCATTTCAAAAAGACTGGAGTATGGACTTCATCCATGGGGCTCTTTCTTATGCAGTGTCGTCAAAAGAATTAATAGGGTTCAAAAGATTTCTTCAGATGAGAAACAGTGTGCCAGAAAACAAAGACAGTTTTTCAAGGGTCTTTTGGGAACAAGCCTTTGGATGTTCCTTGTCAAATTCAACTTTAAAGCCAAAATCAGAGAAAAGATGCACTGGGGAAGAGAAGCTGGAGACTCTTCCAGAATCTGTTTTTGAATTGAGCATGACTGGGCAAAGCTACAGTATCTACAATGCAGTCTATGCTGTGGCACATGCTCTCCAGGCCATGCTTACATCCCACTCCAAACACAGAGCAATGGCCAGTAGTAGGAGACAGAACCTGCTCAATAATCAAGTGTGGCAGGTAAGATCCTATATTTACCAAGAGAGCAACTGATTTTGCTTCCATATTTATAACTTTTCACAGTATCCTGAAACCTATTGAAATATAGCAATAGCAATAGCACTTAGACTTATATACAGCTTCATAGTGCTTTTACAGCCCTCTCTAAGCGGTTTACAGACTCAGCATATTGCCCCCAACAATCTGGGTTCTCATTTTATCAATCTCGGAAGGATGGAAGGCTTGAGCCGGTGAGATTTGAACTGCCAAACTGCAGCTAGCAGTCAGCTGAAGTAGCCTGCAGTGCTGTACTCTAACCACTCTGCACCACTGTGGGTCTTCACATCTCCCCATCCAAACCAAATGGTTGATTTCCCCAGATTGGTTCTTTATGACACAATGTCCCAAATGTTTACATTAATGTTTTTATTCATATTTTATGAATATGAATGATGTTTTTATTCATATTTTATTCATATTTTCTATATTGTTAATATTCACCATTCTTAATAGAGAATAGAATGACAAATACCTTTGATCAACAGTTAACTAAAATATTCGTTGCAAACCAGAAATAGCACCAGTTCTGGTTTTCCACAATATTTTAGTCATCTGATGATCAAAGGAAGTGCTACTACTGTATCACCTCCTTCATGTCATTTTTAAATTAAATTGTAAGTGAAGACCCTAAAAGGCAAGTTCTCCCATGTACTGTAGCCTTCCCAGTAGTATTGCTATCACTTCTTAGATGGGATTCTGACGTTGAGGGATGGTCCTTTTCCCCTGGAGAATTATAGGGATATGATTGGGGTGGGTTATACTTACCTTTACTACCGATTCGCAACAGGAGCATGCATATGCACAGAAGCTTCTGCACATACGCAGATCATAAATTATGACATATGGGCAGGTGGGCAGAGCCTCCCGCTGTTTTTACTACCGGTTCTATAGAACCGGATAGAACCAGGAACAACCCACCACTGGATATGATGCATCCATTCTGTCTCTCAATAAATATATTAGAGAATTTTGAATGGCCACTTGGCCCTTTAAAGATGGATGCATAACTATGACAGGGAAGAATAGAAACAAAAATGTGGTGTCCTCAGGAACTAAAAATAAAAATGACATCAGAAGGAGGAGACAAAATGGAGTGGATGCCAAATGACATCAAGGAGGGTAAGAACATGCTGTTAGTGGTGTGGCATGTACTTGCTGTGGGCCACCGGTGGCCTGCAGAGCTGGCAGCAGAGTCGGACAGTGAGGAGGTTGGGCCAGGCCTGGAGTCTGGGGAAGGCTCGGATGAGGGCTCTGCATCAGAGGCAGAGAATGGCCCATCTGGGAGTACATGCTGCCTCCGGAGCCTCCAGAGTCTGACATCAGTGAGGCAGAGGAAAAGGAGGAGCCTGTTCCCAGTGCATGCATGCGCAGAGCTGCCAGAAGGCAAGAACAGTTAAAACAAAAGGGACAACTCGGGAGTAGGGCTTGGAGATGATTGGCCTCACCCATAAAACTTAAAGGAGGAGCAAAGGCACGTGGGCCTTTGCGGGAAGCAACATTGTTAATTCTGTTCAGTTTAAAGTCTGAAGCTCTGTTTGATTCTGGACTCTGTGTGGCTTTGCCTATTAGGACTTTGGCAGCGTGTCAAGGGTGATCAAGGTGGGTGATTATCAGCCTTATCCCGAAGGACTCACAGCTATTGCAATAAAAGAGGTTTTTGGGACTACTCTTGTGTTTTATTGACTCAGGAAGCCTAGGTAAGAACAGTACTTCCATGTGATAGACAAGTTAAGCTACCTTAAAATTTATCTGCCCCTGTTCATGACTGTTTTGGTTGCTGTGGATGGAAGTGATGAATTAATCCTATTATAAGTAAGAAGCAGAACAATTTCTTGTGAAATCATATTGCTGTATATGTTTGTCATTCTTCTATAGCTTTATTAATTACTCATGTTCTTCCCTTGAGCTTCATCACTATCTGAGAAAAGTCTCATTTAACAACAGTGCTGGAGAAAACATTTTCTTTGACCAGAATGGGAAGGTTGCAACTGGCTTTGACATTATCAACTGGATCACCTTTCCAAATCAATCCTTTCTTAGGGTCAAAGTTGGAAAAGTACATCCATCAGCCCAACTAGAAAGCCTTCTCTCTCTATCAGCATATAACATTGTTTGGCCCAATCTTTTTAACCAGGTATCTCTTCTTATCTTTTTTTTTTTCAAGGGGTGGGTCAGTGCTCATGGATCTTTGAACACTTGTGCAAATTAATGAATCAAACACAAACAAAACAATATCCTTGACATACACAACTTTGAATAAGAATTTGCAGAAGAAAAAGAGGCTACTATGGAATATCGGATGTACCGGCCAGCTCTGATCCTACATAATTTACGCCCTAATCATGACCCTGTTTTCCCCCTCCCCCCCAGGGTGTGTCATAAATCACATTCACCAATGGAGCAATTTCGTGGATTGTAGAGACCACTCCCCCCTGGCCGCTGTGGGTAGCCCTGGGATACAGCCTTGGGAGAGATAAATCTGGAATGTGCATCTGTCTTTGGCTGCCATGCCATTTTGTCAGTTTCCCATCCCCCCTTGCTTATGGCAACTTGAGAGCAGGCCAGGGAAGCTTTGCGAGTTGACATTATCCCTGTCTCTCAAATATTAGGCCTAATATTTGAGTTCTATCAGATGAATAAGAGTTTTTCCATTTATGTGACTTATTACGCCAAGAGGATATTTTTAAGGGATAGAATAAGCCTTGCACACTAGCATTGAATGTTTCATAGCTCTGATCCAAAAAGGAAAGAAAATGTTCATCAAAGTTGATGTTTCCTAGATTACAATTGTTTAAATTCTAAATGCATTCCACTTTCATTTATTAACAGACACAACCCCTTTCTTTGTGCAATGCTCATTGCTCCTTGGGGTACAGCAAGATCAAAATAGAAGGGAAGCCATTCTGCTGTTACAAATGCCTACGTTGCCCCAAAGGGAAAATTGCCAACCAGACAGGTAAGAGATGCAGTGCAAGAAGAGTTGGAATGGAATGTGGCAATCCCTTTAGGGAAAGAGGGGAAGTGATGCTGCCCCCAGTAATTTAAGGATCATAAAAAGAAACTTAAAAAGGATCTGTCTTAATGCATGAATCAGTTAAAAGTGGTAGAAAATGGTTTTGTAGTTTTGGACTTTCAACATTTTTTTAATGTAGCCTTGTAACAATGTAGAATGAGCTCACCTAGTTGCTTTTTTCTGTCTGGTTTAGAGAGGGTTGATAAAATCTGATGTCTGTCTGTCTGTCTGTCTGTCTGTCTGTCTGTCTGTCTATCTATCTATCTATCTATCTATCTATCTATCTATGTAGGTCTTTGGTTATTCGGGTTTTCTCCCGTGTAAAATTGGAAGTATCTTGGCGACGTTTCTATGAAGTCTCATTTGTCATCTTCAGGCTGGTGTCTTCGGCCTTGTGCTTCTAGGAGCAATATGTGATCGTGGTTGTTTCTTCTTTTCAACTGCCAGTCGGGGTATGAACTGATTGGGTGGGAGCATGGCTGTGTTCTGATTGGGTGGAGGTGTGTTCTGATTGGGAGGGGATCAGAACATCATTAACCACTATAAACACCTCCAATCCATACATGAAGCAATCTGACACACTCCATGAAGATGTGGCATGACCACGAACGCGGAGCCAAACAACAGCAATGCAGGTCACGAGTTCAAATCCCCCTGAAACTCAGACCAACCTGAGCACAGCCAAGCCCCCACCCTATCAGAACACACCCCCAGCCAATCAGAGCACAGCCATGCTCCCACCCAATCAGTTCATACCCCCACTGGCAGTTGAAAAGAAGAAACAACCATGATCACACATTGCTCCTAGAAGCACAAGGCCGAAGACACCAGCCTGAAGATGACGAATGAGACTTGATCGAAACGTCGCCAAGGTACTTCCAATTTTACCGGGAGAAAACCCCAAAAACCAAAGACCTACATACAAATACATGCGAAAACCTCAGAAAACATCTATCTATCTATCTATCTATCTATCTATCTATCTATCTATCTATCTATCTATCTATCTATCTATCAAGAGCCGAGGTGGCATAATGGTTAGAGTGCAGTACTGCAGGCTACTTTAGCTGACTGCTAGATGCAGTTCAGCAGTTCAAATCTCACCGGCTCAAGGTTGACTCAGCCTTCCATCCTTCCGAGGTGAGTAAAATGAGGACCCAGATTGTTGGGGGCAATAGGCTGACTCTGTAAACCACTTAGAGAGAGCTGTAAAAGCACTATGAAGCGGTATATAAGTCTAAGTGCTATTGCTATTTCTATCTCTCCCTCTCTCCTATGTATAACATGGAGAATTCCATGATTTTAGTTTTCAAATTATTGAGTTCTGTAGTGGTATTGATGGGAGTGACCAAGGTTTTAACAATGGAGGAAGAAACATCAATAAATGCATCTCAGATTTACCAAGTACTGTTATTACATATGCAAATAGGACAGCCCTAGAAGAGAATCACTGAAAAGAAATGGCCACTCTGGAAGAATTTGGTTTCTGGGGGAAAAAATTGTTGCACATGATCCAACAAAGATATTTTTATCTCCACTTCACATAAAACTCAGACTGATGAAAATTTTTATGAAAATGATAAACAAGGGAGGTAAAATATTTCATTATTTGAGACAGGAATTTGAATGCTTTCACCAGGACATTGTCACAATGGAAAAACAGTATCAGGGCTACTGAAATCCATCAAAACTGGTTGACAATTTTTGGACACTGCAGTGAGATGCATCAGACACTGAGTACAAATGAAAATCAGCAGTAAAACAGTTGCCTCTGTTGAACTCATGCTCCATGTTGCAAATTTATGGAATTAAATACATTATAGTCATTAAAAGTTAATTTCACATTTTTCAAGATTCCTACGTCATATAGTCATTCTGAAATTATATTTGTGTTCGATTTGAAGAGGTCTATCATAATCACCAAATTCCACCAAATTCAGCAAAAGCAATTTTTTTTGAAAAAAAAAACATTCTTTGATATTATTATAAATATTGCTGCTATGTTGTAATATTACAATGTATTTTCCGTAAAGCAATAGAGTAAGTGGAAGGCACAATCCAATTTCAAATGTGTAAATGATTCTTGATGAACATATCTTTTCTTTTATGTACACTGAGAGCATATGCACCAAGAAAAATTCCTTGTGTGTCCAATCACACTTGGCCAATAAAAATTATATTCTATTCTAAATAAAATGAAATAATATCTGAAGGAGTAACCTACTTTCAAAAGATTCACTTCTCAGACAAATTGGATTTAAAGTTATTCTTGCTTTTTTTTTTTTGATTTAATTTATATGCTTTTAACTTTCTAGATAAGTTAAATTTCAAATACCCAATTTCCCAGACTTTTGTGATGAATACCTGGACATTCCAGGCACTCAAATATTATATTTCTGAAAGTTGGGGATGGCTGATTTAACTTTGAATGTTTGACAACTCTGTTTCTCTTCCAGATTTAGATGACTGTATCCCATGTCCTGAAGAAAACTACCCTAACAAGAATCAGGATCTGTGCATTCAAAAACATATAACCGTTTTGTCTTACAAAGAACCCTTAGGAATCACCTTGACCAGTGTTGCTTTCTTTTTTGCTTTCATCTCAGCTGTGGTGCTGGGGGTCTTCATTAAAACTCAGGACACTCCCATTGTCAAAGCCAACAACCGGACCCTCACCTACCTTCTTCTCACTGCTCTCTTCCTCTCCTTCATTTGCACTTTGCTTTTCATTGGGCAACCTGACCAAGTAAAATGTCTCATGAGATAAACATCTTTTGGCATCATCTTCTTTATAGCCCTTTCTTCTATATTGGGGAAAACAGCCATAGTGGTCCTTGCTTTCATGGCCACCAAGCCAGGGTCCAAAATGAGGAAATGGGTGGGGAAAAGACTGGCCAGCATTGTTGTTCTGTCTTGCTCTCTGATACAAGTCACCATTTGTAGTGTGTGGCTGGCAATTTCTCCCCCGTTCCCAGATTCAGACATGCATTCCATGGCTGAAGAAATTGTCTTAGAATGTAATGAGGGCTCAGATATCATATTTTATGTTGTCCTTAGTTATATGGGTTTCTTGGCTTCTATCAGCTTCGCCTTTCTAGCCAGGAAGTTACCTGATAGCTTTAACGAAGCCAAATTTATCACCTTCAGTATGTTTATCTTTTGTAGTGACTGGGTATTGTTTGTTCCCACCTATCTGAGCACAAAGGGAAAATACATGGTGGCTGTGGAGATCTTCTCCATTTTGACATCTGCAGCTGGATTACTGGACTGCATCTTTTTCCCCAAATGCTACATTATTGTTATGAGGCCTGATTTGAACAGAAAGGAGCAGCTAATAAAGAAACACACATGGATTCATTTTTGTTTGTATTTATTTAGTAAGCTTATTACTCCAGTTGCAATTTCATTCTTATGAGCCCCTTTCAATTTGTTAAAGTTTGTTTTGGAACAATACTCCCCCCCCAAAAAAAATAATCAAGAATGATGTATGCAATTCGTAAGAAAGGCAATCCCATTCTTTATCTGAGCAGTGGATATATACAGGAACAGCCATATGGTATCTTTTTATTTGAGTTATTATAATTGATTCCAAACATTCAATGCAGGAAAATGTTACATTTTCTTTTAAAAAAAGTTTGCAGAAAAATCTGAATCCTATCTCAAATTCCTCAATTTTTCTTGCTTTTCCCAGAATTGCTTGTATATTTCTATGTTTGTCATACTATTTATAAAAGCATATATTTTTTAAAAAATAGAAATACAGGCTGTCTTAGCTACACAACAAGCAGACGAGGACAGTGTCTTCCCACTGATCCAGATGAAACTCTCTCTAACTCTCTTTTCCACCTGTTTCTTTTCCTTTCACACCTTTCTTTTCATTTTGTTATTTAGGCTTTTATTTTTACTTCTGTCTTAATTCTGTCATGTGTTTTTTTTACTTTTTCAAAATTGAACATTTTGACTTCCTGTTTTCAGTTTGTTAATCAAACAAAAAGAAAACAATGAGCTTTTCTAAATGAGCTTTACTGCAGTACAATTAGAAAGTGTTTAATATTAAAGAAAGCATTGGCTCAAAGTAATAAGTAAAAAAAACCCCTCTTTTTTAAACTTTTCACTTGAAACATATCTGTCAGGCCTACCTCCATTCAAAACCCAAGAAAGAACCACCACCCCCCCCAACTCCATTGAAGTAGAGAAGAGGTACTTTTACTGAGTTTGAAATGATAGCAATGAAAGCAAGGCAAGATCTGATTCAAAAGGCATGAAAGTTACAGGTTGAACATTTCCCCAAATCCCTCCTCTCGGGGTCCCAGGCTGAATGTCCAATCCATGTCCCTCATAATGTCATGTGAAGCACATCTTCAGGTATTTTCGTCCATCTGGAGTTCTAGGATGGTTGGCCTTGACTGGGTGTAAACAACTCCACTCAGCAGCACAGTAATTCTTGAGAGCAAACCTCCCTTTTAGTTCGCATGGGTCTTCACCACAGCAGCTCCCTTCCCAAACCCGAATGCCATGTCCCTCCTCCCCATTACTATGGCAGCCAATAGCAAGCATGCAATCAAAGGAAAAAACCCATGCTGGAAAAGATCCAGCTGACAATATCTCTTCTTGCTTAGAAGTGGATGAAAGTATGTCAGAGGAAAAACCTCTTAGCATTTTGCTGCAACTAATTGATTGATTAGTTTGAATAGTTTGAATGAACCAATCAGAGCACAGCTTCCTGGCTCTGAGTTTCCTGTGCTTTCCAACAGTCAGTTGGTCAGTATATAAGTAGTAGCAGGACTGCAGCCAGACCAGATTGCTGATTGCTGATTGCAGCTTACTCTAGCTTCACTCACACATGCAGCAGAGTTTCCACAATGCCAGAGAATGGAACTCTGAACTGAGAGAACAGCTGTGAACTGAGACAGCTGAGAACAGCCGAGAGCCTCCAGAGCTGAAGTCATTACAAAGAGCTGAGTCACTGCCTTGCTCCTGAGAAGACTTGCAGGAGAAGACTGACAAACAACACAGAGAGCCTCCCACATTTTGGGATGAAGACTAGAGCAAATGGACTTTGCTAAGAGGAGAATCTTTTAGGCTGTTGATGCCTTCTTGTAGGTTTGTTTTTATGTGTTTTTTATTATTAAACTAGTTACCTTTTTAAGACTCCTCTCTCAACTTGCATGCTTCTGTGCGTTTGTGTGCATATCGGGCCATGGTCCATTCGAACCCAGAACCCCTCCTTCACAAAGTAGAACATATAACATACAATCAGAGGTCTTCACTTCCCCTGCTTAAGGAAGAGACATTATGTCATCTCAATCAAATGGTTATCTAGTCTCATTTTGAAAACCTCCAGTGATGGAGCACTCAGCTTCAGGAGGGAAGCTATTCCACTAATTAATGGTTCACACTGTCACTAAAGTTCTCCTTACTTCTAGGTTGGATCTTTTTTTAACAAGCTTCTATCCATTATTTTGTGTCCTGACTTCTGGTGATTTGAAGAATACATCAATGTCCTCTTCTTTGTAACAGATCCTCAAGCAGCTGCCAAAAAAGAGAACACCGTCCTAGGCTGCATAAACAGAGGGATAGAATCAAGATCACGTGAAGTGTTAATACCTCTTTATAATGACTTTGTAAGGCTACACTTGGAATACTGCATTCAGTTTTGGTCGCCATGATGTAAAAAAGATGTTGAGACTTTAGAAAGAGTGAAGAGAAGAGCAACACAGATGATTAGAGGAGTGGAGGCTAAAACATATGAAGAACAGCTGCAGGGACTGGGTATGTCTAGTTTAATGAAAAGAAGGACTAGGGGAGACAGGATAGCAGTGTTCCAATATCTCAGGGGCTGCCACAAAGAAGAGGAAGTCAAACTATTCTCCAAAGCACCTGAGGGTAGGACAAGAAGCAATGGTTGGAAACTAATCAAGGAGAGAAGTAACTTAGAACTAAGGAGAAATTTCCTGACAGAACAATTAATCAGTGGAACAACTTGCCTCCAGAAGTTGTAAATGCACCAACACTGGAAGTTTTTAAGAAGATGTTGGATAACCGTTTGTCTGAAGTGGTGTAGGGTTTCCTGCCTGGGCAGGGGGTTGGACTAGAAAACCTCCAAGGTCCTTTCCAACTCCTGTTCTGTTCTGTTCTGTTCTGTTCTGTTCTGTTCTGTTCTGTTCTGTTCCTGGAAAACAGTTATCATGTCCCCTGAATCTGACTCTTTGATACACATATCAGTTCTCTCAACCATTCATCATACGATTTAGGTTCCACATCCTTTATTACCTTTGTTGCTCTTCTCTGCACACTTTCTAGGGGCTCAGCATGTTTTGTATTGTGCTTAACTGGAACTGGACACAGCATTCCAAATATAGTCTCACAAGTGCTGTATAAACAGCATTACTTCTTGTGTTATCCTCTGTTTATCTAAAGCCATGGGTGTTTTCTGACAAATAATGAAGCTGTTTGATTTAACATTGGTTTCTCATTATTGTTACGATATTTTCAGGATCAGACTCAATAAATAAGTTGAGAATTAAAAGTTCAAATAAAGCACTGTTTATTTACAGAAGGCATTCTATATTCACTGAATAATCACAGATAGAAGCACAGAAGGAATGCATACAGCTCCTTATATATACAATGGGTGGAGCTAGATATGGGAGTGGTGAAATATGAATACATTAAGTAGTGAAGAATAAGTTAACCCCTGATACCCTGGTCATGTACTATTTACATAATGGAGAATAAGGCATTTACTTGTGACAAATCCCCCTCTAAATGCCGATTCGATATATTACAACAATTACATTCAGATTCAGAACAATATAAAACTTGTAACTTAGAAGTCAAGTATTTATGCTGCTTAGAAGGCAAAGGCTTTGTTAATATGTCAGCTATTTGCTCTGATGTTTCGCAATGAACTGCTTTAATAAATCCATCCTGAGATAACTGTCTCACATGTTTGAATTTTATATCTATATGTCTGGACCTTTGTCCAATAGCATCAGATCTAGATATTTCAATAGCAGCCTTGTTATCTTCATGCATGATAAATGGTAAAGTGGGTTTCTTCCAAGTGTCTGATAGTAAGTCATTAAACCATATAAGGTTATTTGAGGCCTTAGACAGACAAACATATTCTGCCTCAGTCGTTGAGGTGGCTACTAAATCTTGTTTACCTGTATACCAGTAAACTGGACAATCGTTAAGGAAAAATATATAACCAGATGTGCTTTTTCTACATGTGGTATCGCCAGCCCAATCCGCATCGGCGTAACATGTGAGGATGGGCTCTTTGGCATTATTAGGTTCCAATAGCAAACAGAAGTCTAAACTATTTTTTAAATATCTTAATATTCTTTTGACAGCTTCCCAATGATATAGTAATGGTTTACTCACGTGTCTAGACAATAAGTTGAGGGGCAAAGCAATATCAGGTCTAGTCCAATTGGAAATATATAGAAGTGAACTTATGACTGATCTGTAAAGCGTGTTATCTTTAAATTCAGGGGATGACTCGTCTGTGTTCTTCAAAAAATCAGTTTGCATGGGAGTGTCACATGGCTTAGCATTGTTTAAGTTACATTTATTCAGAAGTTCTATGATTTTGTCTCTTTGAGAAAGTTTGAACCCCTTTTTTGTTTTACTGATTTGAACTCCAAGATACTTATTTACCTTACCTAATGATTTCAAAGAGAAATGTTCATTTAGTTTTGTTACAAATGTCTCTCTCCTCCCTTTGTTTACCTATATACAAAATATCATCCACATAAATTAATACAAATTCTAGAAAATCACCCTCTTTTTTGACAAAGAAACAGTTATCAGCAGTAGTAGCATTGAAATTCATAGTTTTGAGTACTTTTACTAAACATTCATACCATCGTTTACCAGATTGTTTCAACCCGTATAAACTTTTGTTTAGCAACCAAGTTTCATTTTTGTTTGTGTATTGACTATGAGGTGCTCTTACATATATTTCTTTATCTAATTTTGCGTGTAGATACGCAGTCTGTATGTCGTATTGGAATACATCAAGGTTGAGTGCTGACGCTATAATCAGAGCTGTCTTAACACTCTCGGTTCTTACTGTGGGAGAGTATGTGTCTGTATAATCCTCGGGATATTTTTGTGCATAACCTTGAGCAACTAGTCTAGCTTTGTATAAGGTGTTGCCTCCCTCTAAGTTTTTAATTTTATATATCCACCTAGTGCCAATAATAGTTTTGTCTTTTGGTGCAGGTGTAGGTGTGAATACATTTAGTTCTCGTAAACTATCCATCTCTTTAGCCATGGCTGATTCCCACTTTTTCTTTTCTTCAGGGGGAAGCTTTAACACTTCCTCATATGTGTTAGGTGTTGATGTTTCTCCATCCATATACATTACATAAACTTTGTATTTGTTTGGCACTTGATTTCTGTTACTTCTGATCGTTCTTTCTGGTTTACTATCATTGTCATGTAAATACCTTGCTTCCTTTTTAGTTAATGAATCTGTCTTTATTTTGTGTTGACTGTTTGTCCATGTTTTGATTTTATTTTTATGTACGTTGTGATTGTGTTCTTCTCTAGTTCTTTTTTCTTGAGGTTTAGTGTCTGGATTGATGTTTGGGAATATTTCATTAAGATGTATTTTAGACCAGTTGGCCTGTTCATGGAACACAGCTGTTCTGGAAACTATAAATTTGTTATTATTATCGATAAATCTGTATCCTTTTGTGCCTGTTTCGTATCCCATGAACCTAAGTCTTCTGGATACGTTCTCACCTTTGCGTCTCAATTGCTTAGGTATGTGTACGTCTGCAGTGACTCCAAATATGTGCATGTGTGCTATTTTTGGTTTCCTATTATACATTACTTCATATGGTGTCTTGTTTACAATGCTGGACCAAGTTCTATTTTGTGTATAATTGGAATATTGTAAAGCTTCTGACCAGAATTGTTTACCTAAGCCAGCATCTTCTAATGTGCATCTAATCATGGTTTGTAATGTTGAGTTCTTTCTCTCTACCACTCCATTTTGGAATGCAGAGAAAGGGCTAGATGTGTAATGTAACATTCCTTTGTCTTTTAGCCATTGGGAGAATTCCTTTGACATGAATTCACATCCCTTATCTGTCATGATTTGTTTTATTTTGATATTATGTTGTGTTTCTACACGTTTGTAAAACTCCTAAAATTTCTGAAAAGTTTCATCTTTGTGTTTTAATGTATAAACAAACCCATAACGACTATAGTCATCCACAATGGTTAGAAAATAACGTTTTTTATATGTGATTGATGGCGTTAATGGACCAACTAGATCCATGTGTACCAAATCAAAAATTTTGTTGGTTGATCTTGTTGACTTTCTGGGTTTGGGACTAGTTTTGAGTTTTGTAGATTTACATACTGAGCATTCCAAATAGTTTTCACAATTTTTTATTTTAACACCTTCAGCATGTTCAGTCATCTTTTGTACTACAGGAAAGCTGGCATGTCCTAATTTCCTATGTAAGACATGAGCACACTCATCATGAATTGGTTTACCTATTTTAGGTTTTTTTTCATTGGGTGTATCTTTGTGATTATGAATTACCTCATGTTCCTCATTGTCACTATTACTATTGTCTCCATTATCTATGTCATTGTTATCTTCCATATTGGAATCAATGTTGTGTAGCCATCTCTCCTTTGTCATTAAATAAGGTAGACCTCCTTTGATAATCACAGTACCTATACTTACTCTGTTTTTCTCTAATGTTGCTCTTCCTTTTGAGAACACAATATTTATGTCAGAATCTCTGCTTAGTTTTATTGCACTAAGTATGTTATGAGGTATTTCAGGTATTAACAATACCCCCTCTATTTTTCCTAGGCCAGGTAAGGTTATATTCCCTCTACCTATGACTTGAACCTTTTCTTGATTAGCTACTTTAATTACAAATTTATCTTCTACAAATGAAGATAATATATTTTTATTATTTGTAGTGTGATTAGTTGCTCCAGAATCAATAAGCCAATCGTTGTTCTCTGGTTGTTGTATGTTAGTGTTGTCATGTTTGTTTAACCCATTCAGTGAACCAGACTTTCTATCTTTTGAATTATCTCTGCCCCCTCTATGTTCTCTGTAGTTGGGTGGACTTCTATATCTATGTCTATCAATGGATGACTGTCTGTTGTGGTATCTATTTCTATATTCTGATCTTTGTCTTTCTCTTAGGAGTTTAGGACAATCCCTCCTACTGTGTTCCTTGGATCCACAGTTGTGGCATCCAATTGGTTCATGATATCTTTCTTGAAATGCTACCTTCTTATATTGTTTATGTTCTATGTGATTGTTACAATGACTCCTCCTTGAATTGTCTTCAGCTATTAGCTTATTAGATAGATTTTCTATGGATAAATATCCTAAATTGATTGTGTCTAAATGTGATATATAATTATCCCACGATGGGTCTAGTGAGTTAATGATAACACTCTTCATTGTTTGATCTGAAATTACCTCCCCCCTTAAATGCAGTTCTGCTCTAACCTTGTTCAAAGATATTAAGTGTTCACTTATGGTAACCCCTGGCTTTATCCTAGACGAGAAGAAATCTTTAGACATTCTTGTAGTAGTGGCTACACTTTCACTGTGAAACAATTTAAACATGCATTGAATAATTTCTGAGACAGTCAGATTTTGCTTAATACTGTGATACATGGCAGGAGATATACTGGAAATTAATAAGAAAAATGCTCTATGGTGTAGGCAATCTAATTTTAGAGTCCAAGGTCTTTTTGGGGGGTTAGTAATAAAGAACAGTAAGTTTTCTTTTAGAAAGACAACCTGGAGCTGCTGACACCATTCTTGCAAATTAATACCATCTATTCTCAGTTTAGGGAAGTCATTGGGCAAATTCCCAACATTGTTGGATCCATTACTTACAACCGGGGGTAGTCCGTGATCTTGTAAATGTTGAAAGTTGCAAAATGGCGTGGGGATGCTTGCAACGAGTCTGAATGGTTCTCTCCGTTCCTCATGTCCTCCGAAGTTGTCTGCGTAGTTTTGCGCATGCGCGTTGTTCATTTCGTTCCTGAAGCCATCGTGAGAGGTTCTCGCTGCTGCAGCTCCCTCGCATTGTTCTTCTTCCGAGGAATCGGTCTCCGGCTCGATCTTGGGAGTCCTGGTGATAGTGGGCGCTCGCTTTCTTTCGTTGAGGGCGCTGGTCCTTGGGATCGTCTGTGGCGTGGGGTGGTATCTGCAGGGCTCTCTGGGTTCAGGCGTCGGTGCTCTCACCGTTTGGATAGAAGCGTGTAGATTTTGAGGTGTTTGCTTGCTTGCTTGTCTTTTCGTTGATTCTTTAGTGATTTTCAATTTTGGTCCAAATGCTGCAAAGAGCGTTTTCATTGCTGACTTTACTCGCATATCTATTGAAGCTTCTTCGATCTCTGTGTCCGATTCTTCTGAGGTGTAAATTTTCTCTCTTTCATTTCTTGCATCGAGTAAGGCTTTTCGCGCCAGATATTTTGAATCCTGCTTTCTGATTGGCTCTGCTTCGCTCATCTTAGGGGTCTGTTGAAACCAAGATGGCTGCCATTCGAAATTTTGCGCGGGACTGTTAGTTTTCTTCTTTGCTGCATTTTTATCTGCAGGCAGATCGCTCACGGTTTTTGAGTCTTTAGATTTGTCAGTAACGATGCGCTTCTCTCTCGCTGCTCCGTTGTTTTTTAATATATCTTGGAGGTTCGCGACGAGGTTTTCATTGTTCTTTTGGCTTTTTAAGAGTTTTAGTATCTCTGACCTGAGTTCGTTGTTTTCTATTTCGTTTTCTTCTTGGTCATCAGTTTCATCTATTATTTCTTCGTCATCTGTAGTGCATTCTTCAGATTCTCTCGATATTGCATTTGTGGACTCATCGATTATTTCTTGATCTGCTTCCATTTCTTTGCTGTATGCCCTGGTGTTGGGCCTATCTCTTTTGTTTCTGGAGTTTTCTTTCTCAGACATGTTTAAGATTTTATTGAGTCAATTCAACCATCCTCTGCTACCAGATTGTTACGATATTTTCAGGATCAGACTCAATAAATAAGTTGAGAATTAAAAGTTCAAATAAAGCACTGTTTATTTACAGAAGGCATTCTATATTCACTGAATAATCACAGATAGAAGCACAGAAGGAATGCATACAGCTCCTTATATATACAATGGGTGGAGCTAGATATGGGAGTGGTGAAATATGAATACATTAAGTAGTGAAGAATAAGTTAACCCCTGATACCCTGGTCATGTACTATTTACATAATGGAGAATAAGGCATTTACTTGTGACAATTATGAAAGCCTAGAATGGTATATGGGTTGGACTAAAAAACCTCCAAGCTCACTTCCAACTCTGTTATTCTGGTTATGCATAAACCCAGACGGTACCCCAAAATGCCTTTATAAACTCAGCAGAAGAAGCAGATTATAGGAAAGAAACAGCAGGTAAAGGGAATTGATTAACCTATCAAGAGTTGTTAGAACAAGAGTATGGGGAATATGAGATGAAATAAGAAAGCAATTGGTTGCAGAGAGATTTTGTTTTTCAAGGTTTTTGTATGTACAAGAAAAGAAAGATTACAGGAACTTAATGCGATATTTGGAAACAAACACAAGAAGACATAATTTGAAGTTGATGGAACACTAGGGAAACATGTTTAAAAGAACTAAAATTTAAAGAGAATTGTTATAAAATAATGTTCTGCTCATATACAACACTAGAAAAAGTATCTCGAATGAAGCTTCAGAATGTGAAATGTGAAAAATATGAAGGATCACTTTATCATGCCTGGCAGACTTGGAAAATCACTGGTAAATTTGGAGTTCAAATATCTATCTATGTATGTGTATGTGTATGTGTATGTGTATGTGTATGTGCATGTGTATGCGTATGCGTATGCGTATGCGTATGCGTATGCGTATGCGTATGCGTATGCGTATGCGTATGCGTATGCGTATGCGTATGCGTATGTGTATGTGTATGTGTATCGGGGTGGGTTCTAAACTTTTTTACTACCGGTTCTGTGGGCATGGCTTATTTTGTGGGCATGGCTTGATGTTCATGTGACAATTATTTAGGATTTAGCAGAGGTACTGGTCTACCAGGCTTTTAACAGCTTGCAGAGCTGTACCGATCTACCCATTTATTTTTTGCAGGCATTGGTCTACCCATTTATTTTTATAGGCACTGATCTACTCATGTATTTTTGCAGGCACCGGTCTACCAATTTATTTTTGCAGGCACTGATCTACTCATGTATTTCTGCAGGTACTGGTCTACCCATTTATTTTGCAGGCACTGATCAACTCATGTATTTTTGCAGGCACCGGTCTACTCATTTGTTTTAACACTGATCAGCTGTAGGGCGACCCTTTGCAGCAAGAGTTTAAACAGTTTTTTTCCCTCTAGGCATCAGCTGGGACTCAGGAGGCAGCAATATATCGGGGGTGGGGCCAAATAAAAGGTAAGAATAATGTGGGGGTGGGGGGGCACAGGGGGGCAGAACCAGTTCGGTGATGTCATATTGTCACTGCTACTGGCTCGGGAGAACCGGGCCGAACCGGGAGGTTAGAGAAAGAACAACAATTACATTTATTAGAGACTCAAAATATCTTATGGATGTTTTGCTAAAGAAAAAAATGTGAATAATAATAATAATAATAATAATAATAATAATAATAATAATAATAATAATAATAATAATAATTTTATTTCTATACCGCCCTTCTCCCAAAGGATTCAGGGCGGTGTACAGCCTATTAAAAACACAAAGACAAACATCAGTTAAAAATAATTAAAATTATTACATAATTTCAGCTCAGATTTAAAACCTCAAAAATTTAAAACACCCAATTTAAAAATCATTACATTGATAGCCCGGCTTGGCGGAACAGCTGGGTCTTGAGGGCACAGCGAAATACACGGAGGTCGGAGATCTTATGCATTTCCGGGGGCAGTTTATTCCACAGGGCAGGGGCTCCCACAGAGAAGGCCCTCCCCCTGGGTGTCACCAGCCGACATAACTTGGCTGATGGCACTCTGAGGAGACCCTCTCTGTGGGAGCGAACTGGCGGTGGGAGGCTGTTGGTGGCAGAAGTCGGTCTTGAAGGTACCCGGGTCCTATGCCATGGAGCGCTTTAAAGTTGGTAACCAACACCTTGAATCGCACCCGGAAGACCACTGGGAGCCAGTGCAGCTCATGCAGGAGGGGTGTCACATGGGCACAGCGGGTTGCACCCATAACCACACGCGCGGCCGCATTCTGGACCAGCTGGAGCCTCCGAGTGCTCTTCAAGGGGAGCCCCATGTAGAGAGCATTACAATAGTCCAGCCAGGAGGTGACAAGGGCGTGAGTGACCGTGCGCAAGGCATGCCAATCCAGAAAGGGCTGCAACTGGCGAATCAGGTGAACCTGATAAAAAGCCCCCCTGGCCACGGCCGTCATATGCTCTTCTAAAGACAGCCGTGCATCCAGGAGGACGCCCAGATTGCGAGCCCTCTTTGTGGGGGGCAGAGATTCACCCCCAATAGTCAGCGATGGCACCAGCTGACTATATCGGGACGCCGGAAGCCACAGCCACTCAGTCTTGGAAGGGTTGAGTCTGAGCCTATTTCTCCCCATCCAGACCCGCATGGCCTCCAGGCAGCGAGACATCACATCAAGGGCATCGTTGGGGTGGTCTCGGGTGGAGATGTACAGCTGAGTGTCATCAGCGTACTGATGGACTCTCACCCAAAAACCACGGATGATCTCACCCAGCAGCTTCATATAAATGTTGAACAGAAGGGGCGAGAGAACCGACCCTTGCAGCACTCCCCATGCGAGGCGCCTCGAGATCGACCTCTGCCCCCCTGCCAACACAAACTGTGAATGGTCGGAGAGGAAGGAGGAGAACCACTGCAGTACGGTGCCCCCTATTCCTAACCCCCTCAACCGCTGCAGCATGATACCATGGTCGATGGTATCAAAAGCCGCTGAGAGATCTAATAGGACCAGGACAGAGGAGCAACCCCTGTCCCGAGCCCTCCAGAGATCATCCACCAATGCGACCAATGCCGTTTCTGTGCTGTACCCCTGCCTGAAGCCCGACTGGTATGGGTCCAGATAGATAGCTTCATCCAGGTGCCGGGGAAGCTGTCATGCCACCACACTCTCAACAACCTTCGCCACAAAACGAAGGTTGGAGACCGGACGGTAGTTAGCTAATTCAGCCGGGTCAAAGGAAGGCTTCTTGAGGAGGGGCCTCACCACCACCTCTTTCAAGGCAGCGGGAAAGGCACCCTCACTCAAGGAAGTACTTATAATCCCCTGGAGCCAGCCTCGTGTAACCTCCCGGGAGGCCAGTACCAACCAGGAGGGACACGGGTCCAATAAACACGTGGCGGCACTAATCTTACCCAGAACCCTGTCCACATCCTCGGGAGCCACAGGATAAAACTCCTCCCAGATAATATTCTCAAGACCTACCCTCGTCTCCTCCCCCGGACTCATCCAGTCAAAGTCCAAGCCTTCCCGAATCCGAGCGACTTTATCATGCAGGAATTGCACAAAATCCTCAGCTTGACCCTGCAAGGGATCTTCCCGCACTCCCCCCTGAAGAAGGGAGTGGGTCACCCTAAACAGAGCAGCTGGGCGGTTCTCTGCAGATGCGATAAGAGTGGAAAAATGGTTAGATTTCACCACTTTTATCGCCACTAGGTAGGTCTTGATATAAGACCTCACCTGTGTCCAGTCAGAATTGGATTGACTAGTCCTCCAGATGCTCTCTAGGCATCTTTTCCGATGCTTCATCTCTCTCAGCTCCTCGGAGAACCAAGGAGCCAATTGAGATCGGCATCAGGTCAGAGGCCGCAAAGGCACAACGCAGTCCAAAGCCCCGGTGGCCGCACTCTCCCAGGTGGCCACCAGGTCTTCGGTCGAGTCGTGTGCCAGAGTCTCAGGAAACGGCCCAAGCTCCGTCAGTGTTCTGTCCCCGTCTCCACACACACACAAACACAGCCAGCCGAGGGTGAAGAAAGCACTTGGCACGCACACAGGTTGTTATCTAAAACTTGGCAACAATACAAGCACCGTCTGCCAAGAGCTTTACTTCAACAGATAACATAAATTACATACGAATTGTAAATAGTCCAGCTCAAAACAATATCCCTTCGGCTGATTTAAACATTGTTCAAGTGACTAGCCAGAGTTAGTTTTTGTTCGTCACAGAGTTTTTTTTTTTTTAATTGAAAAAGTTTTACAATTACATTTTCTCCCCAATTTCCCCCCCAACCCTTCCTGACCTCCCTAACCCTCCCTAGCCCCCCCTAACCCTCCCCTCCCCCCCAGACTTCCTCAAAATATAATCCAAATCAAAATCCCCTTTTTATAAAACTTGAACCCATCCACCCCCTGTATATTTTTCACATCTTCACAAAATTCTATTATTCTATCCCTATATAGTACTTTCAGTTAAAAGCTATCTGATATTTCCTAGTTCGATATTTATTCTGCACATAATCTATCCACTTTTTCCACTCCCATACATAAGTCTCTTGTGAGCGATCTTTTAAATATGCTGAAATCTTCGCCATCTCTGCAAAACTGGCCATCTTCAAAGTCCATTCTTCAATAGTAGGCATAGCTTCATTTTTCCAATATTGACCTATCAGTAATCTCGCTGCTGTTATCATATACAATATCAACTTTGTTTCACCCAATGTAAAACCCTTAGCTATACCCAATAAAAACAATTGTGGAGAAAGCTGAATTTTTTTCTTCAAAACATTCTGCATAACCCACCAGATTTTTATCCAAAAAGCCAACACTTTCTTACAAGTCCACCACACATGATAATATGTGGCATCTAGGCAGTCACATCTCCAGCATTTTGGTTGAACATTAGGGTACATGCACGACAATTTCTTAGGATCTAAATGCCATCTATAAAACATTTTATAAAAATTTTCCCTCAAATTCTGCGACTGTGTAAATTTAACATTCTGAACCCATATTTTTTCCCATGTTTCCAACATCACTGGTTCTGCAAAATGTTGTGCCCACTTTATCATACAATCTTTAACCAATTCAGTTTCTGAATCCCTTTCTAACAAAATATTATAAACCCTTTTAATATGCATTGGACCTTTCTCTTTTATATGTCTAACCAGTTCTTCCTCATGCATCATTATACCAGTTTTTTGGTCCTCTTTCCATCTCTTTTTTTTTTATTTTTTATTGAAAAGTTTTATGAAAAATACAAACATTTTCACCCCCCCACCCTTCTCCCCTCAATCCCCCCTCCCCTTCCCACCCTCCCTTCCCCTCCCTCCCCCCACCCCCCTCCCTAGACTTCCCAGAACGAGCACAGGGTATAGCATTCACAAACCAAGAACTAAAATGTGCTAACAAATTATTACATTTCATATTCTCCCTAGGTCCTTAACTCCTTATAACTCAGAAAAAACAAACATAAACTACTTAATATTATTTCATTCATAAGCTATATGAATCTTCTTATTCGGATACTTCTTCTGTATGTAATCAATCCATTTTCTCCATTCCGATATATATCTCTCATTTGAATGGTCTTTAAGGTATGATGAAATTTTTGCCATTTCCGCCAAATGCACAACTTTTAATGTCCATTCCTCAATAGTAGGTGGATCTTCCTTCTTCCAGTACTGTGCCACCAGTAACCTGGCAGCCGTCAAAATAAACAATAACGGGGACAAGGGACAGCCTTGCCTTGTTCCTTTTTCTATGTTAAAAACATCTGTTAAACCACCATTAACTATTATTTGCGCTGTTTGTTTTTGATATATTGCCTTAATAGATTGTACAAATTGTTCTCCAAATTGCATCCTTTCTATTAGTTTTAATAAAAATTGCCAATTCAATCTATCAAAGGCTTTCTCAGCATCCAGGAACACAAGCACTGCGGGGACCTGGTTGTTCCTTCCCAAATACTCTAATAAGTTAACAATTTGCCTTACATTACCCTTCATTTGTCTACCATTTATAAAACCAGTTTGATCATGGTGAATCATTTGCTGCATGACTGTCATTAATCTATTTGCCAAAATTTTTGCAAATATCTTATAGTCTGTATTTAATAATGAAATTGGCCTATAATTTTTTTTTTTATTTGATTTATATGCCGCCCTTCTCCGAAGACTCAGGGCGGCTTACAATGTGCTCAGCAATAGCCTTCATCCTTTTGTATATTTATACAAAGTCAGCTTATTGCCCCCACAAACTGGGTCCTCATTTCACCTACCTTAGAAAGGATGGAAGGCTGAGTCAACCTTGAGCCTTGGCGAGATTCGAACCCTGCAGTAATTGCAGGCAGCTGGTCTTAAGCAGCTTAATAACAGGGTGCCTTAAACCCTTGTACTACCAAGGCTCTACCAATTTCTAGGATCTGTATCGTCATGCCCTTCTTTTGGGATCAACGAAATAAATGCTGTCTTCCAAGTTGGAGGTACCTCTCCTCCTTGTTGTATATTGTTAAATAATTCTTTCAGCGGTTCTATCATTTCCTCCTGTAAGGTTTTATAGTAAATAGCCGTCAAACCATCCGTCCCAGGAGCTTTACCCACTTTCAACTGCTTAATTGCTAACACAATTTCCTCAGAAGTTATCGATTGATTTAAACTATCCCTCTGCTCATTTGAAATTGTATAAATATTCTCTTTCTGCAAATAGCTATCTATATCTATATCTTTAATTTTATCACCAGTATACAGCCTCGAATAAAACTCTAAAAAAGATTTTTTAATCAATTGTTGCTCATAAACCTCTTTACCCTTATATTTTATTCTCTCTATTGTCCTTGATTTTTGCTTTTTCCTTAACAAATATACTAACCACCTGCCTGGTTTATTGGCATTGTAAAAAGTATTATGTTTTGCATATCTTAAATTAGTTGCCACTTGATCTGCTATTAACATATTAAATTGACCTTTCAATAAATTGATTGCCTCTTTAATTTTCTTATCTGTTGGATTAGCTACTAAAGCCCGTTCCTGTTTACTAATCTCATCTTCTAATTCTTTTCTTTTTGCCCCCTGTTTCTTTCTATATTTATTATTCAAATATATCAAAATTCCTCACATATATGCCTTACTTGCATCCCATACCATTTCCATCGATGTGCCCTTTTGCATATTCATAACAAAAAATTCTTTCATAAATTTTTTACACTCTTTTACATTTTCTTCGTACCTAAACAAATTATCATTTAACCTCCAGGACCTCCTAGGCCCTTTCTCATACTCCAATTCCAGCCAAACTGGACTATGGTCTGTCAATGTTCTTGAGCAAATCTTCGTATTTTTCACCCTAGATAAAAGATCATTAGTAATTAATATAAAATCAATCCTTGAAAAGGATTGATGTCTATCTGAAAAAAAAGTAAAATCTTTTTCTTCCAGGTTTCTTTCACGCCAGATATCTCTCAACTCCCAGTCATCCATCATTTCCCAAAACGCTTTGGGCAATTTTGCTCTTGTTGACACATTTTGTTTAGGTCCCATCTTGTCTTTTTTAACATCCAAAACACCATTCCAATCGCCTAACAGGATACAAGTTTTATATGCCCAGTGTGTCAATTTTGATGTCAGCGTTCCAAATTAGGCTTTCTTCCAGCGCTGACATAACAAGTTGAAGCAGAAAGAGCGGAAGCTTGATTTATTGCTGAGATGAACTTTTACCTAGTTTTGTATATACAGATAGGGTTTCCTGGGAGACGAGGGTGGGGGCTGCATTCCTGTGAAAAGAACGTGCCGGGATGTAGAGATGGATCTGTATGATGGCCAATGGGACGTTGGGGCTGGAGAGCGGAAGAGGAGGGGGTTGGAAGGAGGGGCCAGTTTGGCTGCAATTTGAGTCAGAAATGTCGGATTCTGCTATGCTTAAAAATAAAATGTTTCATTAGACAGCTTGCGCTTGAGAATGAAGTTTATTCAAGATAGCACCGAAACCTGACAGACAGCCAAACTCTCCTCCAAATCCAGGCTGGCTGAGTTTAAATCATCCCGTTCCCTCCCAGACATCTGGTCGGACGGACTATGGCTGAAGCCAAGCTCTCGGAGGAAAGCCTGCTTCAAGAAACGGGAGGAGCAGAAGCGGCCGTGATTCCAGCCAACTTGGAAAATACAAAGGTAAAAGATAAAGAAAAACCCCTAAGTGAATTGGGAAGGGCGAGCTGGGGATGGGAATGGCAGCGAAGCCCAGACAAGGCAGCACCTCCCCACCCCAGGATGAGAGACGAGGCAGAGGACTACCAACACCAAGGCTGGCCCTCCAGAGCTCAGCACAGAGAGGAGAGGGCAGAGAGGGAGGAACCACCCCAGTTCAGAGGGAAATTCGATGGTGACCCAGACAACCTCGCCCAATTCCTCGATTCAGCTGAGATATACATAGAGCGGTTCGGACACCTCTACCCTTTCCCCAGAGCCCTAGTGAATGCTATCTCGGAAGGGCTGGAGGGAGAAGCAAAGAGGTGGTCAGCATCACTCTACAAATACAGGGCCCCCCAGCTACAAAATGCGGATGGGTTCTTGCAACTATTGAGAGCCCGTTATGAGGAGGAGGAGGAGGACCCCTATGTGGAAGACGAGCTCAGAAACCTAATGCAGAGGGGGAAGCCTATCAGAGAGCATATCCGTGAATTCAGGAGAGTCATTGGGACACTGCCTCCCCTACCAGAGCGATTGCTGGTGTATTTTTTTAGAACAAGCCTAGATAAAAGAATTTCCCAAGTGACTGCCTATCGTGACATCCCAAACCGACTCGCTGAATGGTTCCGGGTAGCGATAAAAGTCGACAGAGGGCTGCGGGCGAGTGACACGTCAAAACCACCAGAGGAAAAGGAGAGAGGCCGACCAGACCAGGGGCCACTCAACAGACGAGAAACCCCAACATCACAGCCCTCCTACAGACCAACTGCCCCACGGAGCCCACTGAAATGCTACAGATGTGGAGGAAGCGGCCACATAGCAGCAAAATGTGGAACGCCTAGACCGGGACCAGCTCCACCGCCCAAAGCACGACCGGAACGAGGGCCCAAGCGCGTCACCCACGTACCACGGGAAGCTCCCCAAATCCCTGAGTTTTTCGCTCATCTGACCGAAACCAGAGGAATCCCAGTGGAGGGAGATCAGTCCCCCGAACCCTATGACACGGAAGACGAAGGCGAGGATGACCCGATGGTGAGTGGACCCGTCCATCCTTTTCTTTTCCCCATACGCCTAACAGCCCCCAAAACAGGGGCCCAAGAGACTTTCCAAGCCCTAATAGACTCGGGTAGCACACGGTGCCTAATCAACCTACCCACAGTTCTAAAATTGGGAATCCGAGCTAAACAGCTCAAACAACCAATTCGCTTCGAGCAAGTTGATGGGTCCCTAGTGGGAGGAACGTACGCCACACACTTGACTGAACCCGTGAGACTAGAACCCGCAGATCACTGGGAGACGATCCGCTTCATAATAGCCCCCAAGATGACAGAACCAGTCATATTGGGACTCTCATGGCTCGACAAATGGGGCCCAATCATTTGGTGGCAAGAGGGAACCCGCAGGCTGAGAATAGCAAAGGGGCCCCAACCCCTGCCGCCCCGACCAGAAGAATTCCCTCCCACGCTGAAACCCCAAAGCAGCCCTCCACTACAGAATAAAACACCACCAACACAAGGGTCCCTCCCAGAAGGTGCAGCAAAGCAATTGGCAGCCGCACCCACCACCGCTTGTAACGCAAACCAGATCCCAAGGGAGTACCAAGACCTTGCGGGGGTATTCAGCGAAGCCGAGTGTGACATTCTGCCCCCCCACCGCGAGACCGATTGTGCCATCGAGATTATCCCAGGAGCGAAACTACCCAAACCTAAAATGTATGCCATGACGCCCCGAGAAATGCAGGAAATGCGGGACTACATAGACAAAAACTTACAAAGGGGATTTATTGAGCCAGTGAAACCAAGGGTAGCGGCGCCGGTCATGTTTAAAGAGAAAAAGGACGGCTCCATGAGACTGGTAGTCGACTTTCGAAGTCTCAACGCTGTTTGCGTACACAACTTGTACCCCCTCCCCCTCATGAAAGACATGTTAGCCCACCTAGCTAAAGGGAAGGTTTTCACCAAACTAGACCTTCGAGAAGCTTATTACCGAGTACGCATAAAGGCAGGAGATGAATGGAAAACAGCATTCAACTGCCCCCTGGGTAGTTTCCAGTTTAAAGTAATGCCTTTTGGATTGCAAGGAGCCCCAGCAGTATTCATGCAGTTAATAAACGAAGTCTTACATGAACACCTTTACAAAGGGGTCCTCGTCTACCTGGACGATATTCTTATCTACACGGAGACCATAGACGAACATATACCCCTCGTCCGCCAAGTGCTGAAAAAACTGCTACTGGCAAACCTATATGTCAAACTGCCAAAATGCGATTTCCACCAATCACGGCTAGACTACCTGGGCTACCGAGTATCAAATGAGGGGATAGAGATGGACCCAGCCAAGGTCCAATCAGTTCTACAATGGCAGCCCCCTCGCACCCGCAGACAACTGCAAAGTTTTCTAGGCTTTGCGAATTTCTACAGACAATTCATCCCCTCGTTCGCGAAGATTGCCAAACCTTTGACAGATCTCCTAAAGACAGGAAGCCCAGCGATGAAACCTCGCCCGGGACAACCCCTACAGTGGGACCTGACCTGCCAACAGGCATTTGAGACGCTAAAAGGACTGTTCGCGAAAGAACCTGTCTTAAGACACCCGGATCCAGAACAGCCTTTTGTCATCCAAGCAGATGCAAGTGATGTGGCAGTAGGAGCCGTGTTACTCCAAAAGAACAACCAAGGTGATCTACAACCCTGCGCCTACACCTCCCGCAAACTCACCGATACGGAGAGGCGATGGGCGGCATGGGAGAAGGAAGCGTTTGCAGTAAGGTGGGCCTTGTTGACCTGGCGGCACCTTCTAGAGGGAGGCCAGAAACCATTTGAAGTCTGGACTGATCATAAAAACCTAGAGGCCCTAAAAACCCCACGAAAACTGTCGCCCAGGCAAGTGCGGTGGGCACAATACTTCAATCGTTTCAATTTCGAGCTTAAGCACATCCCAGGTGGGAGAAATTTCCTGGCTGATGCCCTCTCCCGAATGCCCCAATACAACAGTGAGCGGGAGCAGGTAGTGAATGCCATCATCCCCTCCACCCAAGCTGCGGCCCAAGTGGTAACCAGACGGCAACGACGTGACCAGCAAGGCCAACTTGCAAGTGACTTAACTGCGAAATTAAAAAATGAAATGCTGACAGACCCCTGGTATCGGGACAATCAACATCTCTTGACAAAAAGAGATGAACTAGCATGGAGGGGGACAAAGCTCTATGTCCCACAGAGTTTACGCATCCTGATTCTCAAGAGGAGCCACGATGTTAAACCAGCAGGACACTTCGGGTTCCTAAAGACTCTGCACCTAGTACGAAGGCAGTTTTGGTGGCCACATATGAGAAAGGACGTAGACAGTTATGTAAAAAGCTGCACCATTTGTGCCACGATGAAGACAAGGCCAGGGTGCCCGCCTGGATTGTTGCAACCAGTAGCTGAGCCAACAAGACCATGGGAGGAGATTGCAATGGACTTTATAGTAGACCTACCGAGGAGCAGTGGAAATACAGTGATCTGGACTGTAATAGACTTATTCTCCAAACAGGCACACTTCATTCCTTGTAGTGGACTGCCTTCAGCCCGTCAGTTATCCAAACTGTTCCTGAAACACATTTACCGCCTACATGGAGTCCCCAGGAGAATCATTTCCGACAGAGGGGTCCAGTTCACAGCAAAGTTCTGGAGGGAGTTTCTACGGTCCATAGGTTCATCCCAAGGGCTCAGCTCAGCATTTCACCCGAGCACCAATGGGGGGGCAGAAAGACTGAACGCTATGATAGAACAGTATTTAAGATGCTACGTCGACTACCAGCAGTCCAATTGGGCAGACCTCCTATCTTTTGTGGAGGTTGCATATAATAATGCTGTCCACAGCAGCACGGGGCTAACCCCGTTCAAAATAGTGAGTGGCATGGATTTTGTTCCCATGCCAGAATACCCGAGGGAGCCCCCTTCCTCAGTCAGTTTGACCGACTGGATGGCAATGTTGAGATAAACGTGGGAAAATGTTAAGAGGGCGCTGGCAAAGGCGGCTCAATCTTATAAGGAACAAGCAGACAAGCACCGAACTCCCCAAAGACCATTTCAGCTAGGAGAGAAAGTTTACCTCTCCACCAAGTACTTGAGACTTAGACTCCCGAGCAGGAAATTGGGCCCAAAATTTATAGGACCATTTCCTATAATAAAAATAATCAACCCCGTTACAGTGCAATTGCAGTTGCCACGGCTTTTGGGGAAAATTCACCCCGTTTTTCACAGTAGCCTTCTAAAACCTGTAGTGGGGTCTACTTTAAGGCCAACGCCACGTGAACCCCCTGGGCCCCTGGTTGTTGGGGGCCAAACGCACTACGAAGTGCAGCGGATTCTTGATTCAAGATGGCACAGGGGGCGCCTTCAGTACTTAATTAAATGGAAGGGTTACCCATTGTCAGAGGCTTCCTGGGTGAAGAGCGCAAACATCCAAGCTGATCGCCTTATAGCAAAATTCCATGCAGACCACCCGGGAAAGCCGGGAGGGGGGGTTGCACAGCCAGGGAGGGGCTGATGAGACTAATCTTGTTGTGTTTTCCCTATGGGATAGGTGATGTCGCAGAAGTGAAGGGAGAGGGGCCGGATGTCAGCGTTCCAAATTAGGCTTTCTTCCAGCGCTGACATAACAAGTTGAAGCAGAAAGAGCGGAAGCTTGATTTATTGCTGAGATGAACTTTTACCTAGTTTTGTATATACAGATAGGGTTTCCTGGGAGACGAGGGTGGGGGCTGCATTCCTGTGAAAAGAACGTGCCGGGATGTAGAGATGGATCTGTATGATGGCCAATGGGACGTTGGGGCTGGAGAGCGGAAGAGGAGGGGGTTGGAAGGAGGGGCCAGTTTGGCTGCAATTTGAGTCAGAAATGTCGGATTCTGCTATGCTTAAAAATAAAATGTTTCATTAGACAGCTTGCGCTTGAGAATGAAGTTTATTCAAGATAGCACCGAAACCTGACATTTGAGTGTAGTAAATTATAAAAGTTTTCTTGTTGTTGATTCGGGGCATAAACTCCGATTACAAGTATTTTTTCTCCTTTTACTAAAAGTTCTATCGCTAAAAATCTTCCTTGATCGTCTGCTTCAATTAATTTAGCAACTAAGTCTCTTTTCAAATATATAACTATACCATTTTTCTTTTCTGGTGCTGCTGCTACGTAAGATGTACCAAGTCTTGCATTAATCAGATATTTTTGATCTTGTATTCTTATATGAGTCTCTTGTAAGCAAATTGCTTCATTCTTAAATTGCTTAAGATAGTGAAATATTTTTCTTCTTTTCTGTGGAGAATTCAAGCCATTAACGTTCCAAGTCAAAAATCTAGTTCCCATCTCTGGGCCTTTGGAGCCTCTGAAGCAAGTCCTGATGCTCTGATCTCATTTGAGTTTTAGGTCTTGCTCCCCCCACTGCTCCTGTTCTAGTAGTATCTTGAATCATTTCTTGAGTTGCCATCTGGGATTGTTGCTGTCTTAATTCTTCCTTGAGTCTAGCTGTCACCGATCTGGTCTGTCTTTGATCCTTTGGTAACTGCGAGAAATCAATCAGCGCCAACTCTTGAGTAGCCATTTGAATTTGAATTTCTTCTTGACCAGCCAAAGCTCCCCCCTGAACTACTGTCAAGAGCTCTTCTGTCTCAGCTTCCATTACTTCTTTCTTTCTTTTGCCTTCTGGTGATTTAGTTGATTTGGGTGTGCCAGCCTTTAATACATTAGTATGAAAATCTCTTGCTTTCCAAATTGTGTTAAGCCGATATCTCTCTCCTGAATAAGTCACCACTAGTCCAGTTGGCACCTCCCATCTGTACTGTATCTGACGTTTTCTCAGTTCATCCACGAGAAAGGCATACTCCCTTCTAGCTCTCAAGATCTTAGGGGGGATTTCTTTCATTGTCATTACTTCCTGGCCTTCCACCCGAAGCTTGTTTTTAAAAGTAGCCTGTAAAATTTCGTTGCGTACTCTCCTTGTAGTAAAATATATCACAATGTCTCTTGGTAGATGTTTCTGTCTAGCAATCCAGGAATTAACACGGTACAGCTTGTCCATCTGCCAGCCCAAATCATTTTTGGACTCCCGCACCAGCGGTGCCAATGCCTCAGACATCATTTCTCTCAAATTCTCTTGTTTATTCTCCTTCACCCCTCTGAATCTTAAAGCAAATTCCATATCTCTGTATTGTACCATTATTACATCGTCTTCAGCCCTTTGAATTCTGTTTTGAGCTTCTCCTATTTTACTATCCAAAATTTCAGAAGATTGTTTAATTTCCTCAACTCTGTCATCCACCATCTCAATATTGCCTGCCAGACACTTAAATGCCATTAATATATCATCCCTAATCCCCTGATTGTGAATTGCAATCTCATCTGACACAGCCTGTATCTTTTCATTAGTTTCCTTAATTTTTTCATTAGTTTCCTTAATTTTTTCATTAGTTTCCTTAATTTTTTCATCAATTACATCAACAATTTTATTTTGGGTGATTTGGAGAGCTTGTTGCAACATTTCCAACGTTAAAGTCTGTGGATCCGCTGGAGGAGCAGAAACTTGTGATCTAGGAATATGAGCTGGGGAGCTACCAGCACTCCCAGTTCCTTTAGTAGGAACAGTTTTTACAGACTTTGAGACCATTTCCAGTTTGAAATTAGTCTTTATATTTAATCAGAGTCAAAAAGAAGAGTTCCTCAAAAGATTTCCCAATGTTAATTAACGTTTAAAATCCTCCTTCTGTCGGCACAAAAGCTTTTTTTTTTTTTCCCAAGTGAAGGGCTGCCAGCAAAACGAAACTTTTCCTGTAACTTTCCGTTTCCCCCGCCCTTTCAAGCTTCAATCGCCATATTGTTGCAAAGTACTAAGTGATTACTTCTGAAGGAGGCTCTAGGCATTGGAGTTAGGTAAAAAATACTTGCAGTCTGATTTCTCCTTGCTCGTTCCGCCTGCTGTTAGTTCAAGATGTTAATTCCCTCATTTCCATTCAGCAAGATTGGTCGCGGCTTCTAATTCCGCTAATTATAATTAGCGGAGACGTCCCTGGTCTGGAGCGGCTTGACAGGCTTTTAGGGAGCGCGCGCCCTTCGCGCCCCAGGATTTTTCCTAGGGCGTTCGGGGGGGGTTCTACCTCCACCTGCCTGCTCTTCTCTCTCCCCTTTGCCCGGGGAGAGAATTTCAAGCCTCCAGACAGCGTTTGTCGGCTGCTCTGGGGCTTTAATGGAGCCAGGGAGCAGACGCTCTCAAAAGAACGTCTTTCGAGGCTCGCGGAGCCAGCGGAAGTTGGTCCTCTTTCCATCTCGATTGAAGTTGATTATACTGTAACCAGGTTAAATTAATCCCTTCTTCCAACAGCGTTTCTAAAGTCTTCAGTTGCCATCTGCCCGCATCTGCAAAAAGAACTTCTTTATATAAAACCCCCCCGAGTGACATTATATTTGTATTCCACATGATATGACCAAGATCCAGCCATAACGGTATTTTGTAATCCCATTTGAATCGGTGCTTCTTCCAAACTCTCATCAAAGAATCTCTAAGTATGTGGCTTTTGAATACTTTATCCACTTTGTTCTCATAAAATAAGTAAGCATGCCAACCAAATTCAAAATCAAAACTTTCTATATTCAATATTCCAGTCTTTTTCCTTCCAAACCAATCGCTTGCGTCAAAGCTGCTGCTTCATAATATAACTGAAGGTTTGGAAGTTTAAGGCCTCCCCTTTCTGGAACATCTTGCATAATTTTCAGTTTAACTCTCGGCTTTTTCTCATTCCAGACAAACTTATTCACTCCTCTTTGCCATTCTCTCAATTGTTTATCACTTTTAAGCACCGGAATCATTTGAAACAAAAAAAGAAATCTTGGCAAAATGTTCATCTTAACTGCTGCTATTCTTCCAAGTAAAGACAGCTGCAGTTTTTTCCAGGTCTCCATATCTTTCTGTACGTCTCGCCACAACACCTCATAATTATTTTGAAACAGTTTCATATTTGATTCTGCAACCTGAACTCCTAGATATTTAACCTTTGGTACTATCTCAAAACCTGCCTTGCTTTCAAGTTCCTGTTTTCGATCTTGTGTCATATTTTTAACTATCATCTTAGTTTTTTTCTGGTTCAATCTAAATCCTGATACTGTACTATATTGTTCTATAATGTCTTTCATCTGGATTATTGATTCCATCGGCTGTGTTAGGGTAACAACCAGGTCATCTGCAAATGCCCTTATTCTGTAATCCTCTTGCCTTATCACTATTCCTTTCAAAGTGCTCGAGTCCCGTATTGTATTCAACAAGACTTCTAATGTTAAAATAAATAACAATGGGGATAACGGACAACCTTGTCTTGTTCCTTTTTCAATATTAAAGTCTGTTGTCAAACTTCCATTAATAATAATCTGTGCCTTTTGTTCTTGATAAATTGCTGAAACCGCCTGTATAAATTGATCCCCAAAGTCCATCTTTTTTAAAGTCTTTAATAGAAAGTTCCAATCCACTCTATCAAAGGCCTTCTCCGCATCCAAGAAAACCAGCACTGCAGGGATCTGTTTATTCTTCTCGAGATATTCCAGTAAATCTATAACTTGCCTTACATTATCCTTCATGTATCTGCCTTCTATAAATCCCACTTGATCACAATGAATCACCTCTTGAATAACTGGCATCAACCTGTTGGCTAATACTTTTGCAAATATTTTATAGTCATTATTCAGAAGAGATATTGGTCTAAAATTCTCAGGTTTTTTAGGACCTATTTGCTCTTTTGGTATCAATGAGATATAGGCTGTTTTCCATGATGGGAGTATTTTACCCCCTTGTTGTATACTACAAAATAAGTCTTTAAGATGTTTAATCATTTCTGCTTGTAAGGTTTTATAGTACACCGCAGTTAAACCATCCGTCCCAGGAGCTTTAGCTGTTTTCAATTGTTTAATTGCGGCAATAATCTCCTCAGCTGTTATAAGATGATTCATTCTCTCCTTTTGTTGGCTAGTAATTTTTGTAACTCTTTTATTTTCTAGGTATTTCTCTATAAGTCCATTCTGTGTACCATCTTTGGAATATAATTTAGTATAATAATCTACAAAAACTTCTTTAATTAATTTTTGTTGAGAAATTTCCTTCCCTCCAATATCAATACAATCAATAATCCGTGTACTCTGCTTCTTCCTTAGTGTATAAGCCAACCATCTGCCCGGTTTATTAGCATTGCAAAATGTGTTATGTTTCGCAAATTGTAAATTTGTTGCTGTTTGTTCCGCCATAAGCATTTGAAATTGATCTTTCAGAAGTTTTATAGCTCCTCGTATTCTTTCATCTGTTGGGTTTTTTATAAGTAACTGTTCTTTATTCTTTATTTCTGCTTCCATTTCAGATCTTTTCTTTTGTCAATTTAATTTGTGTTTAGAATTCATATGGATGAGTACCCCTCTCATATACGCTTTACTCGCATCCCACACGATTTCAATAGGGGTACCCTTATTCAAGTTCATTTCAAAAAATTCTTTCATCTGCTTTTTAAGTTCTATTATATTCTTTTCATATCTAAACAAATTTTCATTTAATCTCCATGATTTTCTCTCACTCTTTCCCATCTCAATTTCTATCCATACCAGGCTATGGTCAGTTAAAGTCCTTGGGAAAATCTTTGTTCTTTTTGTTTTTACAAGTAGGTCAGCTGATAGTAAAATAAAATCAATCCTAGAAAAGGATCTGTGTCTATCTGAGAAAAAAGTAAAGTCCAATTCTTTTGGGTTATGTATTCTCCAGATATCTTTTAATTCCAAATCTTCTTTCATATCAAAAAAATTCTGTGGTAGTCTAATCCTTGATTCCGCCGAACTCTTTTTGTCTATTTTAGAGTCAATTACTCCATTCCAATCTCCCATAATTAAAATAGATCTATAGTCCCATTGCAATATTTTAGAATGCAAAGTTTTGTAAAAATTGTCCTGTTGTTGATTAGGAGCATAAATTCCAATCACTAAGATTGAGCCACTTGCTGTGTGCAGTTCAATTGCTATAAACCTACCACATTCATCTGCTTCTATAATTTTAGCTGACAGTCTTTTATTTATATAAATAACCACACCATTCTTTTTTTCGAAATTTGAAGCTATAAAATGTGTTCCTAATCTTGAATTTATCAGATATTTTTGATCTTGTGTTCTAACATGAGTTTCTTGTAAACAAATTATATCATTGTTAAATTGTCTCAAGTATGTAAATAATTTCTTCCTTTTCTGTGGTGAATTTAATCCATTCACATTCCAAGATAGAAACTTAATCGTCATGTACACTTTTTTGAAGCGACAAGCACATTTGCCGAAGATTTTCCGAGTCGGTAGTCTTCGGCTTTGCTCCCCCCATGGCTTCACATTCTTGTATATTACCCTTGGCTCCTTTCTTATATTGCTGTGGCTTGGGCCTTTCCTGTTGTTGTTTTTCTTTGAGTTGCTTAGAAATTGCTCGAGTTATACGCTGATCTTTAGCTTCACACATCCGGGCTAGGTCCAAAGCCACTTCTCTTGTAGTCTTAGGTGGTTCAGTCACAATTTTCGAAGGAAGATCTAGCAGGGGCTCATCCAGAAAACCTCCTGTAGCTCCCTGAGTTTCCATTGCCTCTAGTTCCAGCTGTTTAGGCTGCTCTTCCATCTCTTGCTGAAATTGCTTCTCCTTATCACTCTCCTTTATCTCCAGCACAGAAGATGTACGTGGGAATGGTGAGCTCTCTTTAAAAACATTAGAATAAAATTCTTCCACCTTCTCAACAGTATTTAATCGGTATCTTTCTCCCTTGTACCTCAAGATTATACCAGTTGGAGCATCCCACCTAAATGGAATTTGTTGTTTTTTTAATTCATTCACTAGAAATCCAAAATCCTTTCTATCTTTTAACATCTTAGGTGGTAGCTCTTTATAAACTCCAATCTCCTTTCCCTCCACTTGCACAGCAGAGAGAAAAGACTTTTGCAAAATATCATTTCTCATTTTTCTATCTGTAAAGTATATCACCACATCTCTGGGCAATTGTCTTTGTCTGGCCACCCACGAATTCACTCTGTACACTTTGTCCATTTTGCAAAAGATCTCTTCAGGGCTAATCTTTAACAGCACAGCTAGAGCATCAGCACAAGTCTGTCTCAGGTCTTGTCTATCATTCTCTTTTAAGCCCCTCAACCTTATGGCAAATTCCATAGACCTGAACTGCATCATTGTAATCTCATTTTCAAGTCTCTGCACTTTATTGTCAGCATCAAATATTTTATAGTCAGTCTCCTTCATTTTGACATCCATTTCTGATCTAAATTCTTCCACCTTAGCATCAGTTTTAATAATTGCTTCTGACAATCCAGTCACCACTGTCATTAATTTTTGGGTCACCTTGTCATATTTTTCTTGCACCACCTCTTTAATTTCTTTAATCTCATGCTTGATTTCCTGTTGTGACTTTTTAAACTTCTCATCCAAATTTTCATCTTGCCTCATCAGAGCCTGAGTAATGAAATCCTTTAAACTTTCAAGATCAATCTCTTTTTTCTGGCTCTGCTGGCTGGGAGGCTGCTGTTCAGGTTTATGTGTGGGGGATTCCCCCCCCCCGCCTTCACTTCCTCTTTAGTCTGCTTAGAAGCCATCCTGCCATGTAGTCTAGCTTTTCCAAAAAAGGAAATCCTTTTTCCCTTTCCTCCACCACAAAGTCCTCTAGAAAATTCCCCCAGGTTTAGTCCAATTAAAGGTGAAATTGAAGCAAGATCAGGCTTGTTTTTAAAAAAGATTTTCTTTTCCTCCGCTTGTTACAGACAGTGCTACTTTGTAACTTGTTAGAATAACTTTGCTAATCCACTCTCGCTTTCAGCTCGTTAACGCTGAAGCCGGGCGCCATTTTCAAGAGACTTTCACTCATTCACTCTTCTGTTTTAAAATTAATCACAGGGCTAGTAATACTTGCAGTTTCGTGGTTCAAGTTGTTATTCCACCCTGCTTGTTTGAATTTGCTTTGTTTTCAATGGAAAGGTTGCTCCTGCCGCCTTGTTCTACGCTGGGTAGACTCGTCCCATGCTGTCTGGAGTCTCGGCGAGCTGAAAGGGAGCCGCGCCTGTTTCCTCCCCAGAAGCAAAGGATAGCTATCTGGGGGCTCACAGGGGCTCAACCTGCTCCTCGCCGACTCTATTCCACTAATCCTTCGGATTGGGGAACTTCCAAGCCGCTTCTCTTGATCGAAGCGGCTCTGACAGGCAGCGGGGCTGGCGGTCCAAAAACGGGACCGTCTTTCGGCGACAGGAAGCAAACCGGAAGTGTCACAGAGTTTTAAACAGCCACCACACTCTCTTATATAGTCTCTGGGGTGTGGTCCAGTGACTCAGTTATAATCCCTGGCATGCCTCCTTAACTGCTGCAACCATTTATCACGCCTTCGTTGGCGTGGATCCAGGAATGACGGCTCTCCTCCCTTGCTCTCATCGGAGACACCTGGCTCCTGGCTAATCTCCTCTTCCTCGGCCGGCACCTGAGGCAGTGCCAGAGGGGAGGGGCCTGGAGAGGGAGGCTTGGCTGACTTCTCTCCCTCATGTTCAGAGCCTTCTTCCTCTGATGAGATAGGCTCGGAGGGCAGGGCCACAACAGTCAGGAACCTTTCGGGGTCCATTATGGATTTGATTATTTGAAAGTGTGGATTATGGAAAGAAGGAAATTATGATGCACCGAGAGAGAGAGAGAGAGAGAGGGAGGGAGAGGGAGAGGGAGAGGGAGAGGGAGAGGGAGAGGGAGAGGGAGAGGGAGAGTAAAATATAAATATATCTATGTATCTGAACTGGTATTAGAAGTGCGGAAGACATATTTTTATGACTTTTTTCTATTTTTTCTTCATACTCTTATTTCTTTTGCTTTATTTCTTTTTCACTTTCTTACTACCCTTCCCTATTTTTTTTCCTTCAGTTCAGTTGTTCAAAACTTGTTTTTGTTCTGTTGAAAACCTCTTTAAGAAAAAAATTATAAGAAAAAAATAATATAATCATTTAAAGGATTTTTGACCAAAGTAACAAAATCTTGGTGATCTAAAAGCATGAACAATTTTTGAAAGATAATGAAACCTTTTCATTATTTCCGCCCCCCCCCCCCAATTTTGGAAGCCAATTTTAAATGCAAAACTGACTTCCATGTCATGCCATCTACACCAGTACAAGGCAGGAACACATGTTATTTTTCTCGTTTTTATATTATTTATTAATTTTCCTTGGTCTTCTTTGCTTTTGAGAAGAGTCTGTTTTTTTCTTTTTTTTTTCTTTTTGCTGTCAATAGGCTTTGACTGCTACACAAAAAGTCACAAAGCATTTACACCCAGGTGAAATCAATTATCTTTTTGCTGCAATTTTGGCTGCAAGAAATGATTGATCAAGGGATGGTATGCCCTGTAATTGACCAAGTTTAATTCTACTCCTATGGACTCTAGGGAGTTCCAAAGAACAGAGCAAAACAGGAATCCAAGCAAGACTGATTATGTTGGAGTTTGTTTTTCTTGTATATTTCTACATTCAGCATATCCAAGAGAAAGAACCAAAATGTTAGGTTGTTCTATATTCAGGAGCCATATCAATGATCATTTGGGCAAAGCACACTTGTTATTTGCTATGTTACTCTTCAGGCTGTTCATGCTAATAGGGCTTTCTCAGGCGATGTGCTATGATGCTAAATGCACCATCGACAACCCTAGTATTAAATACAAGTCTTACCATTCAGGTGATCTCATCATTGGTGGCATTATTTCTCTGATCTACATGATGTTTAATCTAGTCACCATTAAAAGACTTCCATCTGAAGAACTTCTTGATGTTCCCACGTATGTACTTGTCATTCTTAGCACCCTAATCTGGCTGGCTGGAGACAATATATTTTGGGGAAAGGATAAATGGTTGAAATATAACTTTTATCTCCTTTCAGTTATCCTTTCTCTTCTCAGAGAATCTATTTCCTACATTATAATTATTGAGTTAACACCAAGACAATGTTTTTGTTCCACTTTATTTCATCTTCATAAAGCTATATTAGGTCGTGGTTAACAGATATCTGAGTGATTCCCAAGTCTCTGCTTTATAGTTTCCCAATGCTTCTGTCCCAAACTTCTATGGCACGCTACTTCCAACATAATACTGTATGTCTATAACTGATCAGATTGCATCCTGCACAGAAAATACATTTCTGTGACATAGTCCTAAAGTTAGATACAGATACAGATTAACAGAGTTGGAAGGGACCTTGTAGGTCATCTAATCCAACCCGTGCCCAAGCAGACCCTACACCATTTATGACAGATGGCTCTTCTTGAAAGCTTCCAGTGATGAAGCTCCCACAACTTCTGAAGGCAACTTCTGTTCCAGTGGTTGATTGCTCTCACTGTCAGAAAATTTCTCCTTATTTCCAGGTTGAATCTCTCCTTGTTCAGTTTCCATCCATTATTCCTTATCTGGCCTTCAGGTGCTTTGGAAAATAGCTTGACCCCCTCCTGTCTGTGGCAGCCCCTCAAATATTGGAACACTGCTATCATGTCTCCCCTGGTCCTTCTTTTCACAAGACTAGCCATGCCCAGTTCCTGTAACCATTCATTCTATGTTTTAGCATCCAGTCCCCTAATCAGCTTGGTTGCTCTTCTCTGCACTCTTTCTAGAGTCTCAACATCTTTTTTATAGTTAATCAATTTATTTTGGAGACTCAACACACATTCAATGCAGAAGAATTTCTGCTGTTTACATTATGTGGCTATGGTTACAGTTTTGGTTCTATGTCACTTTTTTAAAAATTGATTGCCTGGAATTCATCAGTGAACAACAGGAATAGATCTAACAGTTGCCCATCCAATAGTTGCCCATGATTTTTTACTTAATATTTAGGAAGGACTTTGTATCTTCCACTGAATTTTCCCTTGACAGCGTTGAAGTCTAACCCATCTGTATACAGGTGAAACTCAAAAAATTAGAATATCGTGCAAAAGTTCACTTATTTCAGTAATGCAACTTAAAAGGTGAAACTAATATATGAGATAGACTCATTACATGCAAAGTGAGATAGTTCAAGCCTTGATTTGTCATACTTTTGATGATTATGGCTTACAGCTCATGAAAACCCCAAATTCACAATCTCAGAAAATTAGAATATTACATGAAATCAATAAAACAGGGATTGTACATAGAACAGTATCGGACCTCTGAAAAGTATAAGCATGCATATGTACTCAGTACTTGGTTTGGGCCCCTTTTGCATCAATTACTGCCTCAATGCGACGTGGCATGGATGCTATCAGCCTGTGGCACTGCTGAGGTGTTATGGAAGACCAGGATGCTTCAATAGCAGCCTTCAGCTCTTCTGCATTGTTCGGTCTCATGTCTCTCATCTTTCTCTTGGCAATGCCCCATAGATTCTCTATGGGGTTCAGGTCAAGTGAGTTTGCTGGCCAATCAAGCACAGTAATCCCATGGTCATTGAACCAGGTTTAGGTAGTTTTGGCAGTGTGGGCAGGTGTCAAGTTCTGCTGGAAAATGAAGTCAGCATCCCCATAAAGCTTGTCTGCGGAAGGAAGCATAAAGTGCTCCAAAATCTCCTGGTAGACAGTTGCGTTGACCCTGGACTTAATGAAGCACAGTGGACCAACATCAGCAGATGACATGGCTCCCCAAATCAACACAGACTGTGGAAATTTCACACTGGACTTCAAGCATCTTGCAGTGTGTGCCTCTCCATTCTTCCTCCAGACTCTGGGTCCTTGGTTTCCAAATGAGATGCAAAAGTTGCTCTCATCAGAAAAGAGGACTTTGGACTACTAAGCAACAAACCAGTTCTTTTTTTCTTTAGCCCAGGTAAGATGCTTCTGACGTTGTTTGTTGTTCAGGAGTGGCTTGTCAAGAGGAATACAACATTTGAAGCCCATGTCCAGGATCCGTCTGTGTGTGGTGGCTCTTGATGCACTGACTCCAGCCTCTGTCCACTCCTTGTGAAAGTCCCCAACACTTTTAAATGGCCTTTTTCTGACAATCCTCTCTAGGCTGCGGTCATCCCTGCTGCTTGAGCACCTTTTTCTTCCACTTTTCCCTTCCACATAACTTTAATGTGCTTTGATACAGCACTTTGGGAACATCCAACTTCTTTTGCAATTACCTTTTGAGGTTTTCCCTCCTTATGGAGGGTGTCAATGATGGTTTTCTGCACAACTGTCAGCTCAGCAGTCTTTCCCATGATTGTGATTCCTACTGAACCAGACTGAGAGACCATTTAAAGGCTCAGGAACCTTTTGCAGGTGTTATGGCTTAATTAGCTGATTAGAGTGGGACACTTTGAGCCTAGAATATTGAATCTTTTCACAATATTCTAATTTTCTGAGATTGTGAATTTGGGGTTTTCATGAGCTGTAAGCCATAATCATCAAAAGTATGACAAATCAAGGCTTGAAATATCTCGCTTTGCATGTAATGAGTCTATCTCATATATTAGTTTCACCTTTTAAGTTGCATTACTGAAATAAGTGAACTTTTGCACGATATTCTAATTTTTCGAGTTTCACCTGTAGTTCTTTTTCTCTAGTCAAAAACTCTTGACATCAAAGATACGATTTCTTATGAGCTGACAATGTCTCCTTTATAGGTTTTAGAAATTACGATTCCCAATAAACATCTGTAAACATCAACGTAAAACATCTGTTCTTTCAAAATGAGATAGAAATATTGTCTGAAGTGGTGTAGGGTTTCCTGCCTAAGCATGTTGTAGGAAAAGACGGGACCAGACCAAGCTCTTCAATGCAGGAAAGGTTTATTATGCATAAGGTTCAAACAGCAGAAAACACAGCAAATTGTCTGAACCCCGAAGGGTGTACAGAGGTGTTGCTTTTATATTCTTGGTTACGTATAAATTGTGTCTAGGTTGCATTTAGACATATTTGGTCTTACAGGAAACAAAAGATGTCTACTCCAGACGTTTAGCAAGGGATAACAGTAAAAGGAAATCACATGAATATATTGGGGTTTAATTATACACATCACATGTTATACATGACATTTAGGTTAAAATGCAGAAGTAATCAACAGGATGCATCTGTCTGGGTCAGTCTGCTCTTTTGGGATAAAAATACTCTCTGTCATCTCAGCAACTCCTTACTGGCATACAGAGAAATATTTAGCCTTGACCAAAGTTTCAGGCCTTGTTACTGAGGCCTTGAGCCAGAACCAAGGAATATGTGTGAACCCTGAATCCAGCCCTCTTCAAGCAGGGGGTTGGACTAGAAGACCTCCAAGCTCCCTTCCAACTCTTCTATTCTATTCTATTCTATTCTATTCTATTCTATTCTATTCTATTCTATTCTATTCTATTCTATTCTATTCTATTCTATTCTATTCTATTCTATAAAACATTGTAAAAGACAATTTAGTGTACTCAAAGATATGGATACCAAAGAGGTTATGTGCCAAATAGCTGATTCTATATTGAATTTATGGCATAGAGAGGTCAAGTATTTTCTACAAACTGTCTGGCCTTGGGGGGGGAGGGGTTTCAGAGTTTATTTTTGATTATTGCTGTTGACAAAGATTAATAAATTGAAATGTAACAAATTGTCTCTTTGGAAATGCAATCATTGTAACAGATTGCATTACTCTCCCTTGAAGTTTATTACAACAGAACTACTTGCATATCTTGTCCTTGATCTTTGCTGTAAAGGAGATCAATGAAAATCCTCAGATCTTGCCAAACATCACTTTGGGCTTTGGTATATATAACAGTTATTTCCTGGCAACGTGGACCTACTTTGCTTCTATGGAGCTTCTTTCTTCACATGACAGATTTGTTCCTAACTATAAATGTACCATCCATCAAAACTCAATTTGTGTTATTGCTGGATCCAATTCTCATATCTCTCAGGTTATGACCGACATTCTGAGCATTTACAAGATTCCACAGGTAAAACCTGCTTAAGGTAAAAGCAAAAAATTCTATTGAAATGTGAGTTCCTCTTTACAGAAACTTTCCGTATTGGTTGTAAACTAATATTAATTAGAACATTGATAACATATGGCTTGACAACACTCCAATATTTTGCAGTCCTGATTGACTGAAAATTGTGCTGAGTTTGAGGATCTTGTTTCCATTTTTTTTAAAAAAAGGAAACTAGATGAATCCTCTTTGTCTTCAAAGAGACTTACTGATTTATTCATACAAATAATTCAAAATAGCATTTTGGTTTATCTGCAGACACTTATTCTGTTGAAACTAGGAAGTTTTTCCTAGTACTTTGTTCTCCTTTTCACTCAGTGGAATCTGGAACAGTTCATTTGAGAAGATTTGAAAATTGCCCCTAAAAGGCAATTACAATTATCCAGAAGATATAAAAATAATATAATACAGTTATAATAATGGACAGGAGTATTACTTCCATGTCAATTCGCTTTGGTTGATATGTAGCAATAATATAATATAGATAGCTATAGTTCAGATAATCACACTCACAATAGTTTCTCCCAGGAAAATATATGATCGCTTCAAGCAATGCATTCATTCCATAACATATGCGCTAACATTTTTTTGTTCTTCAACTTGAACTTTTAGAAAAAAGCTGTCTTATAAATATGATGGTGTTTCTTAGCAATCTTACAAAAAATCATGTTAGAAAGCTCTACTGTGATGTGGTGAATCATAAGAGAATTACAAAATAGTGCAATAAGGCATTTTTTAAAAAAAATTCACTAATGGTAATTTGGTGTCACAAAACCTTAAGGAGAAGTTTCATAGATCATCAAATTCTGCCAATTGAATTGTTTGTTAGCCATTTGTCTCTATTGTTTTGTCTGGATGAAAGAGCAGTATGGTGATTCCAAAGACTCAGTGCTAGAAAAGAAGTAAAAATGTTAGATCAATCGTGAACATCTACTCTAACAATTCTTTAGACCACTCTTATGTGCCCACCAGGTTTCCATGCATTCCATCAGCCGAGGTTGCAGGGTAGGGGCGGGGGGGTAGCGGTTATTATTAACGAAGGTCTGAGACCGAGGGAGGCCACTGTTCCTCAGACGGCCGGCTGTGAATCCCTCCTTGTGAAATGGGGCCACGGGGTTCAGATGGGTTTGCTGATCACATACCTGGCTCCCTGCCATGTGGCAGCAGCCCTGCCCGAGCTACTCAGTGTCATCGCCACGGTGGCGGTTGAGACCCCTAGGCTTATGGTCATGGGGGATTTCAACTTGCTGTCCGTTGGTGAGGCATCTGAGGTGGCTCGGGAGTTCATGGCTTCCATGACAGCCATGGACCTGACCCAGTTAATTCATGGCCCTACCCACACGGGGGGAAACACACTGGATCTGGTTTTTGTCTCTGGACAGTGGTTGAGTGATCTTGAGATAGGGGATATAGTCACCGAGCCCTTGTCATGGTCTGATCGCTCTCTCCTTCGTCTCGACCTTCGAACCGCTACACCCCGCCGCAGGGAGGCGGAGCCGGTAAGATGGTTCCGCCCCAGGCGCCTGATGGAACCGGATAGGTTCCAGATGGAGCTTGGGCCATTCCCTGAGGCTCTGGCACATGCCTCGACTCGAGACCTAGTGGCCGCCTGGGATAGGGCGGCCGCTGGAGCTCTGGATCGGGTTGTGCCTTTGCGGCCTCTGACCCGGCGCCGATCTCATTTAGCTCCTTGGTTCACTGAGGAGCTGAGGGAGTTGAAGCGCCGGAAAAGACGCCTAGAGAGTAGTTGGAGGGCCAGTCTTTCTGAATCTGACCGGACACTGGTAAGAGCTCATATTAGGAATTACCTAGTGGCGATAAAAGCAGCGAAATGTAGCTATTTTGCTGCTCTTATTGCATCATCAGATAATCGCCCGGCCGCCCTGTTTAGGGTGACCCGCTCCCTGCTCCACCAGGAAGCGCGGGAGGACCCCTTGGAGGGTAGAGCCGAGGATTTTGTCCAATATCTGTATGACAAAATCGCTCAGATTCGGGAAGATCTGGACTCCGACTGGATAGTCTCAGGGGGAGGGACTGGGGCAGGTCTTGAGAATGTTATCTGGGATGAGTTTGATCCTGTGACCCCTGAGGACGTGGACAGGATTCTGGGTAGACTGAACGCGACCACTTGTTTATTGGACCCGTGTCCCTCCTGGTTAGTGCTGGCTTCTCGGGAGGTGACACGAGGCTGGTTCCAGGGGATTATAAATGCTTCGCTGGGTGAGGGTGTCTTTCCTGCCGCCTTGAAAGAGGCAGTGGTGAGGCCTCTCCTCAAGAAGCCTTCCCTGGACCCGGCAATGTTGGTAAATTATTGTCCGGTCTCCAACCTTCGTTTTGTGGCGAAGGTTGTTGAGAGTGTGGTTGCGCAACAGCTTCCCCAGCACCTGGATGAAACGACGTATCTGGATCCATTCCAGTCGGGCTTCAGGCCCGGGTACAGCACGGAAACGGCATTGGTCGCATTGGTTGATGATCTCTGGAGGGCTCGGGACAGGGGGTGCTCCTCTGTCCTGGTCCTGTTAGATCTCTCAGCGGCTTTTGATACCATCGACCATGGTATCATGCTGCACCGGTTGGAAGAGTTAGGGGTGGGAGGCACTGTGTTGCGGTGGTTCTCCTCCTTTCTCTCTGACTGGTCGCAGTCTGTGTTGACAGGGGGCCAGAGGTCGACACCGAGGCCCCTCATATGTGGGGTGCCGCAAGGGTCGGTCCTCTCACCTCTCCTGTTCAACATTTATGTGAAGCCGCTGGGTGAGATCATCCGTGGTTTCGGGGTGGAGTACCATCAGTATGCTGATGACACCCAGCTGTACATCTCCACCCCGGATCACCCCAACGATGCCCTTGAAGTGATGTCCCGGTGCCTGGAGGCCGTACGGATCTGGATGGGGAGGAACAGGCTCAGGCTCAACCCATCCAAGACCGAGTGGCTGTGGTTTCCGACGTCCCGATATAGCCAGTTGACGCCATCACTGACTATTGGGGGCAAATCATTGGCCCCCACGGAGAGGGCTCGCAACTTGGGCGTCCTCCTGGATTCACGGCTGTCTTTAGAAGAGCACTTGACGGCCGTGACCGGGAGGATTTTTTATCAGGTCCGCCTGATTCGCCAGTTGCGTCCCTTTCTGGATCGGGACTCGTTACGCACGGTCACTCATGCCCTCGTCACCTCCCGCCTGGACTATTGTAATGCTCTCTACATGGGGCTCCCCTTGAGGAGCACCCGGAGGCTCCAACTGGCGCAGACTGCGGCCGCGCGGGTGGTAATGGGAGTGACATGGCGCTCCCATGTAACACCTCTCCTGCGTGAGCTGCACTGGCTCCCGGTGGTCTTCCGGGTGCGCTTCAAGGTTTTGGTTACCACCTTTAAAGCGCTCCATGGCTTAGGGCCTGGTTATTTACGGGACCGCCTACTACCACCAATAGCCTCCCACCGGCCAGTACGCTCTCATAGAGAGGGACTCCTCCGGGTGCCGTCAGCCAAACAGTGTCGACTGGCGGCCCCTAGGGGGAGAGCCTTCTCTGTGGGGGCACCTACCATCTGGAATGAGCTCCCCCCGGAGATACGGAGGATCCCGGATCTGCGCTCCTTCCGCCGTGCTGTGAAGACCTTTTTATTCCATCAAGCGGGCTTGGCCTGATCTCTTCCCTTTTTAAATATGTAAATTTTAATCTGTTTTTAAATTATTGGGGTATTTTAATTTGTCTGGGCCAAAAAGTTTAATTTGATTTTATCGGGTTTTTAAATTTTGTGTATTTATGTATTTTATTGTTGGCTGTTCACTGCCCTGAGTCCTTCGGGAGTAGGGCGGTATACAAATCAAATAAATAAAATAAAATAAATAAAAATATGCACCCTAGAGAGAGGCTATCTAGCAATAGCATTTAGACTTATATACCACTTTATATCCCTCTCTAAGCAGTTTACAGAGTCATCATATTGCCCCCAACAATTTGGGTCCTCATTTTACCCACCTCAGAAGGATGGAAGGCTGAGTCAGCCTTGAGCCTGGTGAGATTTGAACTGCCAAATTGCAGAAGTAGCCTGCAGAACTGCCTCTAACCACTGCTCCACTGTGGCTCTACACAATATTTCACTGTTTTCCCAAATATAATGAATTCTGCCCACATTGAAGATGATCAAATTGCATCATAACGTTTTTAGAAACAATGGATTTCCAAAAACGGTGACTGTTTTGTGCCCTTAACTTCAAAGAAATTAAAGTAACATCCTCAATGAGTTATCTATAAGCCCTGAAAATCAAAGTAACAATATGATTTAGTCAGATTTAACTATATCAAATTCATATGCCTACATTTTGCATTTTCTTTTTCTCCTAAGTTCATATATGGCTCTGCTCCAGTGATGGATAACATGATTCATACAGCTTTCATCTATCAGATGTTTCCAAATGAACAACTTCAAAGTACGGGGATTCTCCAGTTGCTGCTTCATTTTAAGTAGACCTGGATTGGGATAATTTTTCAAGAAAATGAAATTGGCGAACGATTTCTGAGGGAAGTGCTCATCGTGTTTTCCCAAAATGGAATCTGCTTCGATTACCTTAAGGACTTTCCAACAATAGCTTTTTCAAATGAGATGGGAGAACAAATCAATGGTTTTGTTAAAGTATGCAAAATCATTATGAGAAGTACCTCCAGTGTTGTGATTGTATATTGTGAGAACCAGGTCATGGCTCTTTTCAGGATGATCTCTGTTTCGGAATATTGGGAAGCCACAGTTGAGAGGAGAGACAAAGTTTGGATTTTCCCAGCCCAGATGGAGTATACTTCCATTCCATTTCAAAGAGACTGGAACATGGACTTTATCCATGGTGCTCTTTCTTTTGCTGTTTCATCCAAAGAAGCATTAGGGTTTAATAGATTTCTTCAGATGAGAAACAGTGTTCCAGAAAACGAAGACAGTATTTCAAGGGTCTTTTGGGAGCAAGCTTTTGAATGCTCTTTCTCAAAGTCCATTTTAAACCCAAAGTCGGAGAAATGGTGCACTGGGGAAGAGAAACTGGAGGCTCTTCCAGACTCTGTTTTTGAATTGAGTATGACTGGACAAAGCTACAGTATCTACAATGCAGTCTACGCTGTAGCACATGGTGTACAAGCTTTCCTTACATCCCATTCCAAACACAGATCAGCAGCTGATAGTGGGAAACACAAGCTTTTCAATCATCATGTATGGAAGGTATGCTCCTTCCTTCCTTCCTTCCTTCCTTCCTTCCTTCCTTCCTTCCTTCCTTCCTTCCTTCCTTCCTTCCTTCCTTCCTTCCTTCTTTCCCTCCTTTAATCTTATTACAAATAACTCAAGGCAAAGAACATATCCAACATACCTTCTTCCTCTTAAGCACCTGAAGGCAAGACAAGATAGGACAGGGGTGAAATTCAAAATTTTTCCCTACCGGTTCTGTGGGCATGGCTTGGTGGGCACGGCAGGGGAAGGATATTGGAAAATCCCCATTCCCACCCCATTCTGGGGCCAGCCAGAGGTGGTATTTGCCAGTTCTCCAAACTACTCAAAATTTCCGCTACCGGTTTCCAGAACCTGTTAGAACCTACTGGATTTTACCCCGAGATAGGAATTTATCAAAAGGACCTAAACTTAAGGAGAAATTTCCTGACAGTGAGAACAATTAATCAATGGAATAACTTGCCTTCAGAAATTGTGGGAGCTCCAATACTGGAGGTTTTTAAGAAGAGTTTGCACAGCAATTTGTTTGGAATGGTGTGGGGGTCTCCTACTTGGACAGGGAGTTGGACTAGAAGACTTCCAAAGTAACTTCCAATTCTGTTATTCTGTATCCCTCGATCCTATTTTCCCCACAACAACAATGTGAGGTGAGGTGATTGGCCCAATGTCTCCAAGTTGGCTTTCATGCCCGAGGCAGGACTAGAACTCATGGTCTCCTGCTTCCTATTCTTCTGCCTTAACCTCTAGACCAAGCTGGCCTACTAATGTAGGAGATGATTTTGCTTCCATATCTACCACCGTTCACAAATTTTGTAGAAACCAGTTTAAACATAACGCTGGAGGAATGACAGGTGGATCAGAATGTGTAGAACTTTCTATCCCAGCTTTTTTAATTGTAACAGGTTAAGTCTCTATGAATATTTAATGTTGAGAATTGAAAAAAAAATTGGCCATTAGATACAGTAGAGTGAAAAACTTATTTGCACTCTCTCTCTCTCTCTCTTCAGTATATTAGAGGAGACCTTAATAAGGAAGGAGAATTCAGTGATTCTCTAAAATATAAATGATAAATTCTACTAGCAGCAATAAAGTTACTCAGATAAGCAAAGAGAGGGTGCAACTATTGTGTGTCCCCATAATTATATCATAACATAACACCCTAAAAGCAAACATATTCCATGGAGCTAGTTAGAACTGGATGTATGTTTGCCAAATGGTACCAAGTAGGGGGATAAGCAGCTGGTTATGGGGACATATACTTTGGTGTGATAGCCACAAAAAAGGGCTATTAGCCTCCTTTAGTAGCTCTGTCTCTCATGGTGATTCTTCTGGCCACATGGTGATGGAAATGAGGAATAAAGGTTATTATTAGCATAATTTGGAAATGCAAGAATACCTTTGGAAAATAATACTACTGTATATTTTTGCCATTCTTGTATACTTTTATTAATTACTGTCATGTTCTTCCCTTCAGCTTCATCACTATCTGAAAAAAGTCTCATTTAACAACAGTTTTGGAGAAAACATTTTCTTTGACCAGAATGGGAAGGTTGTATCTGGTTTTGATATCATCAACTGGGTCACCTTCCAAAATCTATCCTTTCTTAGGGTCAAAGTTGGAAAAGTAGATCCATCAGTTCAACTCAAAAGCCTTCTCTCTCTATCAGCAGATAATATTGTCTGGCCCAATATTTTTAACCAGGTAACATTTATTCATTTTTCTAAGGATGGTTCACTGCACATACTTCAGCTGATATTTGAATGGTTCACTTGAACAGATGCACAAATTAAGGAATCAAGTACATGAAAAGCACAGGACTTCAAAGAGGATTTTGCCTAAGAAAAATTAACTCAATGTATTCCTCCTTCAAGAGGGATGTGATGGCTCAGTGGCTAAGACACTGAGCTTGTCGATCAAAAGTTTGGCAGTTCAGCAGTTCGAATCTCTAGTGCTGTGTAATGGGGTGAACTCCCGTTACTTGTCCCAGCTTCTGCCAACCTAACAGTTCGAAAGCACATAAAAAATGCAAGTAGAAAAAATAGGGACCACCTTTGGTGGGAAAGTAACAGCGTTCCGTGTGCCTTTGGTGTTTAGTCATGCTGGCCACATAACCATGGAGATGTCTTCGGACAGTGCTGGCTCTTTGGCTTTGAAATGGAAATGAGCACCACCCCCTAGAGTTGGGAATGACTAGCACATATGTGCGAAGGAACCTTTACCTTTACGCCTCCTTCAGAGCTAACTAACCCAAATCTTTGATATTTATCAGATGAATAAGAAACCTTTCCATTTACACACCTGATTATGCCAGAAGGATATTTTAAGGAGTAAGCCAAGCCTAGTAAGCTAACATAGAATGATTGATAATTCTAATTTTTTAAAAAAGGAAAGGAAATATTCCTCTAAAATGGTAACATCTTAGATTGCTAATGTTTAAATTCTAAATATATTGCATTTTCCTTTACTAACAGACACAACCTCTTTCCCTGTGCAATGATCATTGCTCCTTGGGGTACAGCAAGATCAAAATAGAAGGGAAGCCATTTTGCTGTTACAAATGCCTTTGTTGCCCAGAAGGGGAAATTGCCAACCAGACAGGTAAGAGATTCTATGAAAGAACTGCTCATATCTTATAGTTCTGAAGGCGAATAGGTTCAAAATACTACCAGGTTTCCCGGTTGTTGGGGCATTCATCCCTACAGATCCTAAAAATAGAAATTTTGTACCAGAATATCCATGAGATTGTCCCAGGTAAACATGGCCCAACTCACAAAAGTGAGATCAAACAAGGATAAATAGGGTAAACTGAAATACTGTGTAGTGAACATAAAAGATATTCCATGGAGATCCATGCATATACCAGGCAGTCCAGAGAACAAAACAGTGGACAACAGATTTGAAGAGATCAGTCTGCACTGCAGTATGAGAGGGGGAGAGGGAGAGGCAGAGAGACTTAAAAGGGTGTTCAAATTAAAGCACAATGTCTGTAATTTCCAACACTTGCGAAACAATAGTCAGGATCATTTTGCCTAAGGTAGAACCCTGTATGTGAAGGGTTCAGGCTATCTTTACCAAAACATAATGTCAACTCTAAGGGACATGGTGGTTCAGTGGCTAAGACGTTGAGCTTGTTGATCGAAAGGTCAGCAGTTCAGCGGTTCGAATCCCTAGTGCTGCGTAACGGGGTGAGCTCCTGTTACTTGTCCCAGCTTCTGCCAACCTAGCAGTTCGAAAGCACGTAAAAAATGCAAGTAGAAAAATAGGGACCACCTTTGGTGGGAAGGTAACAGCATTCCGTGTGCCTTTGGCATTCATTCATGCTGGCCACATGACTATGGAGACAATGTGACTGATTGTCTGTGGGAAGGGAGAACTTTCACTTTTAATCAGGTGAAACCCGCGGGAACTTTCAGAGTCGGTTTTCACCAGCTTGTGCCAATATGGTATCTCCAATAAAATTGTTCTTTGAGGAACTTGCCTGCCTTGGAGTTCAGCTTTCTATGGAGTTATTACTTGGAACCCTGATATATAAGACATTATTGATTATGCATTCTTATAATTGAGAAAGGCAAAGAACACTAAAATAAGTCACTATGGTCTTCATTGATTGCATGCCATTTCTATCACAATCCCTGCCCTATGGAACACACTCTCCCCAACAAGATTATTTTATTGTTTATGTTGTTTTATTATTGATATTGTTTTAATTCTTGACTGGTAGCTATCTGGAGTTTGGTATGAGATAAGCAACTATATACATGTTTTAAATAAATTAGTAAAATAAACATTATGTGAAGACCAAAGGGTGAAGATAATCAGCAAAAAGGCAGATGGATTCAGAGGAAGGATGCTTGCGAAATAAACTATTATAAAAATTGGGCATGCAGTGTAATATCAAGGTTTGTTTCTTCTAAAGCAGTAGTATGCGATTCAATCCAATATCAAATGTGCATACCAAATCAAATCATATTACACAAAATTTCAGAATCCAGCAGGTTCTGACAGGTTCTAGATAACCGGTAGCAGAAATTTTGAGTAGAAATTTTTGAGCAAATACCACCTCTGGCTGGCCCCAGAGTGGGGAGGGAATGGAGATTTTGCAGTATTCTTCCCCTGGAGTGGGGTGGGAATGGAGATTTTGCAGTATCCTTCCCCTGCCATGCCCACCAAGCCACACCATGCCAACCAAGTCATGCCCACAGAACCGGTATTAAAAAAAATTGGATTTTACCATTGATCATGTCACAGTATTTTCTAAGGAGTTGATCTCAGTCAATTCAGACAATGTAATGAAGGTGTGGAAATTCTGGGTACCATAATACAACACTTCTGAATTTTGAAGAAGCCTGGGCTGACACATTTTTTTTTTCCTCTTCCAGATTTAGATGATTGTTTCTCATGTCCCAAAGAAACCTACCCTAACAAGGACCAAACTCTGTGTATTAAAAAACACACAGTTTTCTTGTCTTACAAAGAACCCTCTTGGGAATCACCTTGACCAGTGTTGCTTTCCTCTTTTCTTTCATCTCAGTTGTGGTGCTGGGGATCTTCATTAAACACCAGGACACACCTATTGTCAAAGCTAACAACAGAAATCTCACCTACATTCTTCTCATTGCTCTTCTGTTTTCTTTCCTCTGTGTTTTGCTCTTCATTGGGCAACCCGAGGAAGTAAAATGTTTTATGCGACAAACTGCTTTGGGCGTCATCTTCTCTGTCGCACTCTCTTGCATATTGGGGAAAACCACAATAGTTGTTCTCGCTTTCATGGCCACCAAGCCAGGCTCCAAAATCAGGAAATGGGTGGGGAAAAGGCTGGCTAATATTATTGTCCTATCTTGCTCCCTAGTGCAAATCACCATTTGTAGTATATGGCTGGCAACTTCTCCCCCATTCCCAGATTCAGACATGCACTCAGTGTCTGATGAAATTGTCCTAGAATGTAATGAAGGTTCACCCATCATGTTTTACATTGTCCTTGGCTATATGGGGTTCTTGACAGCTATCAGCTTCATGGTGGCCTTCCTAGCCAGGAAGTTACCAGATAGCTTTAATGAAGCCAAATTTATCACCTTCAGCATGTTTGTCTTTTGTAGCGTCTGGCTATTGTTTGTTCTTACGTATCTGAGCACTAAGGGGAAATATATGGTAGCTGTGGAAATCTTCTCTATTTTGGCTTCTGTGGCTGGATTACTGGGCTGCATCTTTTCTCCTAAATGCTTCATTATTGTTCTGAGGCCTGATTTGAACAGAAAGGAACAACTTGTAAAGAAAGAAACCTAAACTTAAATTTCAGTTTTTTGTATTTATGTATTAAGCTTTTTACTTCTTAGTCTCTAGTACCAGCTTCATTCTGATGAACTGGTTTAAATTTGGTTAAGTTTGCTCAGATGCAATTTTTTTACTCAAAATAATCCATGTACGCACTGCATAGGAATGACAACCACATTCGTTATCTCAGCTGTAGATACATTTTCTTATAAAAATAAAGGACCAGCCATATATTAATCTTTCATGTATTTATACTTGATGCCAAATTTCCATGCAGTTCAGTGGTACATTATGCAGAAAAAGATCAGTCTGTTTTCCTCTTTTCCCAGCTTTTCTCTGAATTTGCAGAATGCTTTTTCCAACTATTATTATTTTTTTCTTTGACAACAATACAAAACCATATAGATGTAAATCTTCACTGAGTCCATCACTATATCAGACATTTTAACACCACAAACAATAAAATCTATACTGTGGTTATTATAATAAATATAGAAATAGAATAACATAAAGGTGACTATTTTAATGAAATGTCTAAAACAAACAAACAAAAACAAATTGGAATAATTAGGTTATCTAAGTACCACAAAGAGAACAGAAGAGAAGAGTATCTCTCCACAGATCTATATAAAGCACACTAGAACATGGCTTAAAGCAGTGATTGTGAACCTTTTCGGCATCGAGTGCCGAAAAGGTTGTGTGGAAATTTTGCACGCGTGCGCGCTCATCAGGGATACACTCTGGAAAAGCCAAACTTCCGGGTTCTAGCATGCATGCACGGCCAACGATCAGCTGGCTGGTATGCATGAGCAGGCTGGTTTTTGGCACTGCCATGCGCACAAAGGGATTGTGCTCCAGAAAAGCCAAAATTCTGGGTTCTGGCACACATGCGCACCCGAAAATCAGCTGGCCGGCGCACATGCGGACACCAGTTTTCGGCATGGACACGTGCATGAAGGACAGCTGATCATCGTGCACGCATGTGCGCCAGAAATCCAGAACACAAACAAACAAGGCTGCGCATGCTTGGTGACATGGCTTTGCATGCCACATGTGCCATAGGTTCACCATCATGGGCTTAAAGTATTGAAGGAAAAGAAGAATAAAATGTTTTAAAATTATCTTGCTGGAGGATCTGTACAATTTTTTTTCTTTTTCAATAATTAACAAGAATTAACCATTCTTTCTATATCTTTTCTGCAACATCTTTCAAGCCATATTTTTTTTTATTCCTTCCCACAAGTATTTTTGTTGCATCCTATTTGCTCTCTTTAGCTGCATTGCACCCAATCAGCTGGAATGTAGCCTGAGTTTTCGGCACTTCTACATACAGTTCCTCTTCTCATCCCAGAACTAAGAAGAACGTCCATCTTCCAGCTGACCAGGCCATTGAAACATAGAATTCCATACTAGGAAAATTATTGGCTCAAAATATTTATTTATTTTTATTGTGTCCACACTAATGTTCAGAGTGTAGAAAATGAATGAAGGGCACTTGTGGTGGAATTTGGTGCTGAGTTCAAGGTAATGAAACAGCTGAGTAATTTTGAGGCCCTTGTGGGGTGGAAGAGGCTGAAGGGAGATCTTCCCTAGAATTTTTTGCAGTATTTATAAAATAGTTATGCAACATACAGTATGGTTTAGTCTCTCAAGATTCCTGTCTCTAGGTGAGCAACAATAAACATACCACTTGTTTAGTTCACCATGTTGTTTCTGGTTCCTTGGGTCTGACAGGACTGGAAAACTTAATACTATAGGACTCATAGATATTAGAGAGGTCTGATGGGATGACTCTACTGATTGAAATATAGCAATTAATTAACTGCCATTAATTCAACGAGAAGAGAAGCCATAGAAAAGGAGGAGGAAGAAGACGTTGAGACGTTTTAAGGTATACTAAAACTGGTCAGACATCTAACAGAATGAACTTGCTGTTCTGAAAGAAGCTAACTTAGTTAAAATAAGTGGAGGTATGAATGTTGGTGGTGGTGACTATCACCTACCCACCCATGAACATGTTCTTCCTTAAAAGATTTGATCATCTCACCCAGAGGTGGTATTCAGCCATTTCAGACCAGTTCGGGTGAACCCATAGCTCCGACAAACAACTGGCCCCACCCACCTGCACCCGCCTTATCCTGTCCTTTATTTTCTGCTTTCTAGCTCATCTCAATCAGCTGATTACCCCTGTTAGGGTGTGTGTAAAAAGTATTTGTTGCTTGTGCAACGAGCAGAGCAGAAACACACAGGGAAGGAGATAAACGTGCAGCTCGTGTGAGAAAAATACTTTATATAGAAGATAATAAGCAGTCTCGGTGTAAGTAAAACAGTCCAAGGTCATAAACAGTAATATCAGTCCAGTAAGTATCTTCCCTTACCAAAGCAAACAGACTTTAGTAACTCTCGGTATACAGTACCATATAACAATTCAGTCTAACACCAATCAGCAGAAAGACGCAGGAAGCAACAGTAACAGGATCAATCAGGAACAAAGAACGCTTCTCTGCGCTGCTTATTTATGCACTGTAGCCTAATTACAGGGTTCAGCAAACCCTGATTACGTGGCTCAGTTGTGTCTTAAAGAAACAGATATATTGCCTGACCAACAAGTTAGGAGTAAGCTACAAGCTGAACCTAACAACCCCCCCCCCCCCCGTTCTACTTACCATTGCTGATTTGGAAGGTAAGCAACTGAGCTTCTAAATGCTCCATTTTCAGTGCTGCGCAGAAGCGCTTTAGGCACACGCTCACCGAACTGGTTGTTAAACCAGGAGCATCCCATCACTGATCTGACCTTATTCCAAGGTAGTCTAGCAGCTCAGTCCTCCAAGAAATTTATGATTTCCCCTTAGACAACCAGTTGATTGGTTCCAGTATTTTGTATGAATCCTAACATCAGGTACCCCATGGGAAATACTTTTTTTCACTTTTCACTACAGTCAAAAATGCAGAAGCTTCTTTGATGAGAAGCAAAATATCTTCAAAGAAAAGCAAGGAAAGTCCATTTGCCTTTTGAAAAAGCATCCTTGGAATATTTCAGATAGATAGTGGGACATTTGGAGATGAGCAATGGAAGACATAATTTGAAGTTGAAAGAACAGTAAGAAAACATGTTTGAAAGGAGTGAAATTTATATTTTAAAATAATTTTAAAATATTTTTTTATAAAATAATATACCACTGATATATAGCATCATAAAAATTATCTAGAATGCATAAAGAAGTTTCTAATTTATGTTGGAAATGTGGACAACATGAGGAGTCACGTTAATATGTCTGATGAACTTGTATATAACAACACCAGGAAATTTTGGGGCTACCTACCTACATTATTTTTTGGAGAATAAGACATACTTCCCCCCCAAAAGAGGGTGAAAATTTGGGTGCATATTATACACTGAATGTAGCCCCACCCACGAGGCCAAAAACACGGCGGTGGTCTGTGGCAATCCCTGCAGCCTGGAACAGCTGATTGGGGGTATTCTGGAAGGCCGATCCACCCACCAATCAGCTGCTCATGCTGAATCAGGCTGTAATAATGCAATGAAGCTGACCTGGCTGTTTGCTATTTGCTGTAAGGACGTGTCAGAGTTTGCAGCAGCAATCACATCCAGAAAGCACACACAAGTAACTGATTCAGCAGGATTCAATAACTTATCTTTATATAATCTTTTCCCTCTTTTTTAAATATGCAAATTTTAAATTTGTTTTTAAATTTTTTTATTTATGTATTTTATTGTTTGGCTGTTCACCGCCCTGAGTCCTTCAGGAGTAGGGCGGTATACAAATCAAATAAAGTAAGTAAGTAAGTATATGCAATATAACACATGAAGTAAATATACAATACCAAAAGCAAAATATACAATTTCCAACGTGGTAGTAAATACAAGCAAAACACAAGCAGAGGAGAGGAGTTTCAGTTTTAGTTTCAGAGCTCAGCACAGCATGCAGCTTTAGTACAGAACAGTTGAGCTAAGCCACGCCCAGGCTCCTTGCTGTCTCCTTGTTGCTCACACAGCAAATACTGTTTCAATTTCCAAACAGCCCTCAGCTCTCTCACACATTGACAGGACGCTAGCCAGATGAATACCGATGGATGCTGGTAGGCAGAGGCAGATTTTTTTTTCTTACTTTCCTCCCCAAAAACTAAGGTGAGTCTTATATTCTGGAGTGTCTTATACTCCGAAAAATACAGTACCTACATATTGATTAGAGAAAGAACAATAATTACATTTATTAGTGACTCAAAATATCTTACGGACCTTTTACTGAAAGAGAAAAATGTGATATATGGATTTAAAAGATATTATGAAAAAAGGAAATTATGATGTAACCTTAGAAAGAGAGGGCAAAATATAAATGTATCTACTTATCTTAACTGCTGTTCAGAAGCCACTTATTTATGCCACTTTCTCTATTTCTTCTTCATTTTGCTCTATTTCTTTTCCTTTATTTCTTCTTCACTTTTTTATTACTCTTCCCTATTTTTCATTTCTTTAATTCAAAATGATCCAATTTTAATGCTGAAAATCTATTTAATAAAAATTATAATTATTTAAAGGATTGTTGACCAGAGAACAGTAATGAATTCTTGGTGATCTAAAGAGCAATTTCTAATAGATAATAAAACTTTTTGACTATATTTTTCCGTTTTGAAAGTCTACTCTATATTCAAAACTGACTTTGATGTCATGCCTCCTATAACAGTACAAATTAAGAAAACTTGTTTTTTTCATTGTTATGTTATGTTTATGTTATATGATTGGTCTCATTCAAGACAACAATGAATCTGCATACAGACAGGAGGTTGAACAACTAGCCTTGTGGTGCAACCAGAACAATCTTGAACTAAATACACTCAAAACCATAGAAAGGGTGGTAGATTTTAAAAGAAAACCTCCTATACTACCACCTCTTACAATAATAGACAACACAGTATCAACAGTAGAGTCCTTCAAGTTTCTAGGTTCTATCATATCTCAGGAGAGCATATACACCTAAAACAAATTCCTTGTGTGTCCAATCACACTTGGCCAATAAAGAATTCTATTCTATTCTATGTTGTGTTATTTGTTTGGTTTGTTTGTTTGTTTGTGATTTTTTTTGTTTATTATCTTCCTTGGTCTTCTTTACCTTTCAGAACAATCTATTTTTCTGCTATCTAACTGTTTGGGTTGCTGTACAAATAGTTAGAAAACATTTACACCAAGATGAGATCAATTATTTTCTTCTGCAATTTCAAAAGAGCAAGAGTCGTCATGCCCATAAATAACCATGTTTCATTTTGTACTCTAGGGAGTTTTACAAAGCAGTGCAAGACAAGAACCCAACCCACACTGACAGATGTTATTAATACTCTTTGTTCTTAAATGTACTCAAAAAGGAGGCTTCAAGAACAAGGCTGTGTGATTCTGAGTTTTTGCTGTACATTTCTGCGTTCAGATCATTTACAAGAAAAAAGCAAAACGTTGCATTGTCTTACATTCAGAACCTGTATCAATGAACATTTGGCTAATGCACATCAGTGATTTGCTATGCTATTCTTCAGGTTGTGGGTGATAAAATTGCTTTCTCAGGTGATATGCCATGATGTTAGGTGTTTTGTGCCAGCCATGGCAGTTTCCTCAAAGGCCACCAGATGGGAGCAAAGAGGCACCTTTGATCCCACTGGTGGGTCAAGGGGCTCCGGCCCCTGCAGCCCCATTGGGAGAGTTAATGGCCCTCCGGCCCCCTCACACACATGGGTAAGGGAGGGGCCAAGGGCCCCTATAAGAACCCCTGCACAGGGGCTGCTCCCGGCTTCTTCTGCTTTTCCCCCCGCTCTTTCGCTGCTCTTGTTCTACTTTCCTATGGGACTGATCCATGGGCTCAATCCAGGCATGGAGGCCTCCATGCCTGGGAATTTATTTTACTCTACTTTTACTTCTAAATAAAGACTCAATTTGATTGCATCCTTGCGTGCTGACCTTTTCTTGGAAGCGCCCTCAACGAACCATCGTTCTTCGTGAGATCCCTCACAAAGTGGTAGCAGAGGATGGTTTGAGGCAACGCTTCCAAGCCAGCAGAAGCAAGATGCCAGGAGGTTCCAGCAAGAACTCCCAAGAGATGGATGGCAGGACTTCCCCGGTTATGACCAGGAGTCTCCAAGCAAGGTTGGCAGCCCTGCATCCAGTCCCTGATGCGAGCTTCGATCCAGAGGAGGGTACAGATGATCTCTATGCCCCCAGAGGACCCAGCAGAACGCAAGGGACCCCTTTGCATGCTTCCTTGCAGCTGCAAGCCACAGAGGAAGGCATGGCAGGCCAGCAGTCCACCCAGTCCACCCAGGACTGCCAGGACACCGAGGATGCGGCCAGGGACCAGGCCACCCCCAGCATAGACCAGCTCACTGGTGAGGAATGCAGAGAGCTGCTACGATCGCTCCTAGCAACCCGAGGGACGCCAGGAGCCCAGCCACGTGGGACACCAGCCCAGGGGGCCTCTGGACGCCGGGTAAGTCCTTCCCCAGTGCCCAGGAGGCTCCCCAACATGGTGCTGGCCACCCTGGGGGCCCCCGGGGCCCCGGAGCTTTTGGCAGGAAAATTCCCGCCAAATCGTGACCTGCAGCTTCCGGGGCCAACCGGAAGCAACATGGCGGCCCCCAGGCCACCTACTCCAGCGAGGCTTGGTAGGCCTCAGCTAGGCCACGAGGCCCAGCAATGGATGGCAGCCAGCCGAAGCAGCATGCAAACTGCTCGCCCCCCCCCCCCAGGCAAGCCTTGAAGTCTGCCCAGCTGCTCCTGCTGCAGCGGGCATCAGGGCTGCAATCCAAGTCCTGGTCGCAGCCCTGGAGGCCACGATGGCCAAGGCCTCAACCTCGGGGGCAGCCAGCCTCCCTCAACACCCCCAGGGGACCAGCGAGGGGGGGTGTCCAGTCCGGAGCCCCCCAGCCAGGACCCAGGCCTCCAGAGAGCCCCAGAAGAACCCCTGGGGGCTCCAGCCTTCCCAACACCCCCACCAAGGCAACGGAGCACTCACCTCTATGACTTCAGGAGGCCTCCAGCTGAGCCTCCCACTTCCCAAGATGGATGCCTCCTCCGGAGTCTTCAGGACCAGCAGTGGGCCCCTCCAGGCGATCCTCAGCATTTTCAGGCTTTTCCGGCCCCATCCTGCAGCCTTCGCCCCCTGGTAAGTGTTCCAGTACCAGGGGGGCTTCCAGAAGACTCTTCAGAGCCCCACAGGCCTGGGCCCAGGCCTGGCTCTGAAGCACAGAGGGAGAGGTCCGCCCCAGTCGGCTCCTGGGCTGGAATGAGATCTGGGCATGCTCAGCAGTTCGCACATGCTCAGTTCGCTCCACCCGAAAAAGAAAAGAATAATCAGAGAAAAATACCTACACCGGCCAGCAGAGGGATTCCTCTCCCATTTACTTCAGTGGAACCAAAGCAAAGATACCTTGGACAGCAAAATATATCAGCATTTTCTGCTCCAGCTGTGTCTGTTCTCCCAAATAACTTTCAGAAGCTACATCTGGGAGGGGATAATTATAATATATGGGATAAAGAGATTCAGGTATGTCTCTTAAAAGAGGGGACCCTAGAAATGGTTTTAGACCCCCCACCTTTTCCTTGGGGACCTCAAGAAGAGTGGTACCACAGGAGAGCCTATACCACTCTACTGAGCTCACTGGATGCTAAATTGTACCCTAGCATTCCAGATGGGCTCACAGCTGGTGAAATTTGGGGGTTGTTATATAGCTTATTTAATAGTGATAGCTTGGGCTCCACCACAAGACTCACAACGGAGTTCTATAACACCAAGCTAAAATTTGGGGCTAGCATGGCTGAGCACCTGGGAAAGTTGAAGGCACTCAGGGCAGAACTGGTGCTCAGGGACTACCCCGTGACTGAGGCCAACATGATCACTGTCATTCTGGCATCCCTGGACAAAAGTTGGGGCAATTTTATTGTCTCACTAGAGGGAACCAGAAAAGAAGCCATGACTCTGTCCTACCTCACAGGGAGGCTCAATGAGGAAGACAGGTGTCGAGCGTCAAGAAGCACTCGACATCATGTCCATGCACCGGCAGAACATGGATACCCGACTGGAAGGGGGGGGGGGTTGAGCCACATGGGTGATGGTGGTGGAATAGGCTTCCGAGTAGGCGTTTATGTGCACGGGTGCCTTATGGGGTCGCGTGGGGTTAGCTTACTACTCTGAGAACACTCTAGAAAAATGACGGCATCCCAGTACGTCCGAAGGAAATGAGGAAGTACGAGACCTTCCAGCTGAATGTAATCTGGAAGGAACTATATAAGGACTCGCTTGCAAGGGCGTGACAGCTGCGTCTTTGTTTTGCTAGCTTTGCATTCCGGTTTCTGTAAGCGCTGATTGCCACGATTAAATGAAGATACACCAGCTTGGCTTTAAGCGTGTTCTTTGAGCGTGGACACGGTCCTAGGGGAGCCGAGAGGAAGACGCAGCTCTCCCTTTTCACAAGCCGTTTTGGAGCCGCCCCCCCCCGTGAAGGAAGGAACGGGATGGCAGAGGGCGTAGCGGCCGACGTGCTGCCGGAGGATACAGCGGAGACCGTGGGCGAAGCGGAGGAGGAGGTTGACGCCGGGATGGATGGGGCGGCCAGCCCGCCGGTGGTGCGGCCGAAACAGCATGAGCCCGGGGTCGACGGCGCCCCTAGTGAACGAAAGGAACGCGAACGCAACGCCCGGGAGACGCCCGGCCCAGAGACAGGTGGGATGCGTCTTCAAACCCCGCCCTATGCCGGTTCCCAGTTCCAGGATTGGAGGGAACGGCGATGGCTGGAAGACGAGGAAGGGGACTGGAGCCACTCCACTGGCCTGGGGCCTTCCACCCTAGAGATCCTACGCGACCGTTTTGGCGAGGCGAGCTTTCGCGACGCGCCCTCCTGGCAGCCATGGGCGCCCAGCATGGAGGGAGCCACCTCCTGGTCGGGAGGCGGTACGGCGGGTGGGAGTTCTGACAGCAAATTCCGCCTTGCCAGCCCGAAGCTGAAGTTGGAGGGGCGTGAACAACGCTGGGTGAGTGGAGAGCGGAGACAGGCTGTACATTCATACGGTGGGGGCGAGGGCAGCCACGCAACTTCCGGTGCCGCTACACAGCCCGGGAGAGAGAGGAGAGTAGATCCCGTGAGAGACGCCCCTCGACAGCTACCCGGCACAGGAGATAGGCCACCACAACAGCGTTACAGAGACCCGCTACCGGCATGGGGCCACGGTCCCTGGGCACCCCCCCTCCAGCAACATCCCTGGGGATTACCGCCTGTGCAGGCTGCATTTGATGGAACTGCAGGAAAGGTGGCACTGTTCCTGAGTCAGGTAATAAGCCATATGGACCTTTATGGCAGATTATATCCTTCGCAGTGGTCCATGGTCGTGGCGGTCACAGCAGTGCTCACGGGGGAGGCAGCTGAATGGGTTGCCGATTTGCATAGTGAACACGCCCGCGAGTTAACAGATCTGGGCCTGTTCCTTGAAGCATTACGCAATAGGTTCGAGGATGAAACTCGGACCCAGGTCATCGAAGGTGAATTGGTCAACCTACGACAGCGTGGTCGCCCTGCCAAGGATTATGTCAAGGAGTTCCGTAATCTGGCAGGAAAACTCCATTCGTGGCCAGAGCGATTACTTATCCACCAATTCCAGGCAGGGCTAGATAGAGAAATAAAACAGGCCTGTGTATACCGGGGTCTAGGCCCACGATTGTCCGAATGGTACAAGGCAGCGGTGAGCCTAGACGTTGGTTTACGAGAATTCAGGCCTCGGAACACACCACCGTTCCAGTCCCGTCGTGGTCCAAGTGGCAGATCCAGTGACCGCGGGGCGTTTAGAGGAACCCCGGCATTCGGGCCGACCGCTACCGAGGCGAACAGACGCCCGTTCCGGTGCTTTCGATGCAACCAAGAGGGTCATAGAGCTGCGGACTGCCCCGTCGCAGCCCCGCGACTGTCAACTTCCCGGCCATCCGTTCCGACTACCACGCCACGTGACCGACCCCTACGAACACCAGAACGCTCTAGGGCAGCCACGCAGACGCCCTCGTTAGAACCGACAACCCGGTCCAGTAATACCATGCCAGGGACGGCTCGTGTCCCCGACGCATCCGAAGAAAGCGACAACGGAGATGAGTTGCAGGATCCTATGGTAAGTGACCCTGTACACCCCTTCCTGATACCAGTGACCCTTAGACATCCTGTCACTAAGAAGGAGTGTGAACAAAAAGCCTTAATTGATACAGGCTGTACTCGATGCCTTATGCGGCAGTCGGTAGCTGAGGGCTTGGGCCTTCGGATCCTGACTCTTCGTACCCCCATTAAATTCGAGCAGATGGATGGGTCCATCCTGGGAGGCACACCTACTGCCAGTGTTACAGAACCCGTATTCCTGCAAATAGGAGCCCATCAGGAAATGATCCGGTTCATTGTAGTAACCCAGATGATCGAACCCATCATTCTTGGGCTCGCGTGGTTGGACAGGTGGGAACCACACATATGGTGGGAGGGGGGTTATCGTAGGCTCAGACTGCCATGTACAAAAGAGAGGGTGGCTCTCCAGCAAGAAACAACAAGACAAGGTACATACCCCCAAGCATATAATGACCTCGCCCGAGTATTTAGCGAGGAAGAATGTGACATCCTGCCCCCCCATCGGGATACGGATTGTGGTATCGAAATACTTCCCGGAGCCCGGTTGCCAAAACCCCGTATGTACTCGATGACACCACAGGAACTGAAGGAATTGCGAACGTATATAGATAAAAACCTGGCCCGGGGATTTATTCGTCCCAGTCGTTCGCATTTAGCGGCACCCGTCCTCTTTCGAGGTAAGAAGGATGGTGGCTTACGTTTATGTGTTGACTACCGGGGATTGAATGCTGTCTGCGTAGAACCGTTGTACCCCCTGCCGCTGATAACTGATTTGTTGGCTACCCTGGCGTCAGGGAAAATCTTCACGAAATTGGACCTCCGCGAAGCCTATTATCGGGTACGGATACGTCAGGGAGACGAGTGGAAAACCACATTTAACACTCCCCTCGGCAGCTACCAGTTCCTGGTGATGCCTTTCGGTCTACAAGGGGCACCAGCGGTGTTTATGCAGCTTATAAACGGTATTTTACATGAACACCTATATCGGGGCGTCTTAGTCTATCTGGACGACATTTTGATCTACTCTGATACAATGGAAGAACACGTCCAGCTGGTTAGACAGGTCCTGACCAAGTTGCTGGACGCACATCTTTTTGTAAAACTCTCAAAATGTGAGTTCCACCGGGAGGAGATCGATTATCTAGGTTTTCGAATTAGTCGTACTGGTATCCAGATGGACCCGAAGAAAGTAGCTGCGGTCTTAGAGTGGAAAGCTCCGCAAACCCGTAAACAACTGCAAAGTTTTTTAGGTTTTGCAAACTTTTATCGACATTTCATTCCGTCCTTTGCAACAACAGCATTACCATTAACGGAGCTATTGCGAACAAAAGGTGTGGTGGCCCCTGGGAAAAAGCCTAGGCCGGGATACAAACTACAATGGTCATCTGAATGCCAACAAGCCTTTGAAAATCTTAAACGGGCTTTTGCCACTGAACCCGTATTAATACACCCTAACACGTCACAACCGTTCGTAATACAAGCGGATGCTAGTGACGTGGCAGTAGGAGCTATTCTAATGCAGAAAGATGCGAACGGTATGTTAAGGCCTTGTGCATACACCTCCCGAAAATTTACAACCGCAGAAAGGAACTGGGCAGTGTGGGAGAAAGAGGCCTATGCCGTAAAATGGGCATTACAGACATGGCGGCACCTACTGGAGGGTAATCCCATACCGTTCGAGGTCTGGACAGATCACAAGAATCTACAGGCCCTCCAAACACCTCGGAAACTGTCCCCAAAACAGGTGAGATGGGCACAATATTTTCAGCGGTTCCGTTTTGCCCTCGTGTATAAGCCAGCTAGAGGAATGTTTTTAGCGGATGCGTTGTCACGGATGCCGCAATATCACAGTAAACGAGATGAGGGTTTACAAGCAGCAATCTCACCCCTAAAAGCGTATGTATTGACAGCCCCGCAGACCGAGGATTGGCTCACGCTTTTACGGAAAGCCATTCGGACGGACGCATGGGCACAAAACAATGCAGCATCCCTAACCCACCATGATGGCCTAGCGTGGTGGGGAGATAAACTCTATATTCCAGCAACATTGAGACAACGAGTGTTACTCCAGTGCCATGATAGGAAAACCGCCGGACACTTCGGGTTCCTTAAAACCCTACATCTGACGCGCAGACAATTCTGGTGGCCTAAAATGAGGAAAGACATTGACCAATACGTCCGGGGATGCCACACATGCGCGGTATCCAAGCCACAACCAGGGAAGCCACTGGGCTTATTACAAACCGTAGCCGAACCAAACAGACCATGGGAGGAAATAGCCATGGATTTCATTGTAGACCTTCCCAGTAGCAGAGGTTATACCGTTATTTGGACAGTAGTCGATCTTTTCTCAAAGCAAGCCCACTTTATTCCATGTAAAGGCTTACCCTCTGCCCGACGCCTGGTACGTTTATTCCTACAACATATTTACCGTTTGCATGGAGTGCCTAAGAGGATAATATCAGACAGAGGGGTACAATTCACCGCCCGATTCTGGAGAGGGTTTCTCCGTGATATAGGGTCAACCCAGGGCCTTAGTTCAGCCTATCACCCTAGTACGAACGGTGTTGCTGAACGCACGAATGCCATGATAGAACGATACTTACGCTCCTACGTTACCTACCAACAAAACGATTGGGTTGATTACCTTCTATTTGCTGAAACGGCATACAATAACGCAGTACATCGGAGTACCGGATTTACTCCGTTCCGGGTAGTCATGGGGAGGGACTTCCCTGCTATCCCGGAGTTAGACCTTTCCCTCCAAAAACCTATGACTCCCAACGACTGGGCTACTAACGTGAATGCTGTGTGGCCTCACGTAAAAACCGCTTTGACACGGGCAGCCGATGAATACAAGCTCCAGGCAGACAAAAGGAGGGCTACATGTCCATCTTTTCAGATCGGAGACCTGGTTTATTTGTCAACAAAATACTTAAAGCTACGATTACCAAGTAAAAAACTAGGACCCAAATATATAGGCCCATTTCCTATCATTAGAGTAATTAACCCCGTAACATTCATGCTAAAACTACCCCCCTTATTGGGAAAGACCCATCCGGTTTTCCACTCTAGCTTGTTAAAACCGGCCACTACACCCACTACAACACCAAAACCACCTCCTGGCCCGGTAACCGGTGCCCACTATGAAATACAAGACATCATCGATTCCAAACTACGTAGAGGCCAGTTATACTATTTAGTCCGCTGGACAGGGTATCCTGATAGTGAAGCATCCTGGGTACCTGTAAAAGACATAAACGCCCCCAGATTACTGAGAAAGTTCCACAAAGCAAACCCCCAGAAACCACATCTGACCATTAATATCATCTCTTTTTGTCTCCTCCTCTTAGACGGACGCCTGGTAGGGGGAGCCGCCTGTCGAGCGTCAAGAAGCACTCGACATCATGTCCATGCACCGGCAGAACATGGATACCCGACTGGAAGGGGGGGGGGTTGAGCCACATGGGTGATGGTGGTGGAATAGGCTTCCGAGTAGGCGTTTATGTGCACGGGTGCCTTATGGGGTCGCGTGGGGTTAGCTTACTACTCTGAGAACACTCTAGAAAAATGACGGCATCCCAGTACGTCCGAAGGAAATGAGGAAGTACGAGACCTTCCAGCTGAATGTAATCTGGAAGGAACTATATAAGGACTCGCTTGCAAGGGCGTGACAGCTGCGTCTTTGTTTTGCTAGCTTTGCATTCCGGTTTCTGTAAGCGCTGATTGCCACGATTAAATGAAGATACACCAGCTTGGCTTTAAGCGTGTTCTTTGAGCGTGGACACGGTCCTAGGGGAGCCGAGAACAGGAGGCGCAGAGATGCGGGAGAGTACACCAGGGCCACAACTCACCGCAACAACAGAAGGCACCAGAGTTCAGAGCAGGTTAACGCTCTACCCAAATGTTTCATTTGTGGCTCTGAGGAGCATCTGAAGAAGGACTGCCCCCATTACCAGCAAGGACCTAAGCATGGTTCCAATCAAGGAAGGGGCAGGGGGCAGAGAAGGGGGCCTGGCGGGGGCAAAGGTGGTGCTAAGGGCAATTCTGTGTATACTAGTTACCTCACCCCCACCACAAAGGCTGATGGCCCGACTGGCCTCTGGTTACTGGACTCTGGGGCTTCAACTCACATTGCTAACTTGAGGCAAGGCTTCAAGAGGTTAAGGAGAATTAACTCCTCCATCAAGGTTGCAAATGGTAACAATGCTTTGGTTGTCGGGGAGGGCACTGTCTCTGTACCAGGGCTGGGCAATGTGGAAGGTGTATTACACGCTCCCTCTATAGCCAATAACCTGTTAAGCATAACCAAGCTATGTGATGATGGCAGGGTGGAGGTATTGTTTCGCAAAGGGGGAGGTCATGTCACTCGAGACAAAAAGGTCATTGGGAATGTTACCATTATAAATGGTTTGCCATATTTCTCCCCCGAGTACCCAGCCACAGGAGACAGCTCACAGGGTGCCACCCCAGAAGGGGCCTGCACACAGAGAGAGAGAAAGGCTCTACAGCCAGCTCCCAGGCTGTCAAAGATACACAAGACTGAGGCAGTTGCACCCACGCCGCCTCAACCAGCACCACGGCCTTCCAAGGCCAATGCGGGCAGAAAACCCAAGCCTCAGCAGGCACCTAAGGCAGACAAGCCCAAAAAAAGGTCCTAAGGTGCCAGCATCGCCCAAGGCAACCAGAGCCAAGGGGGTGTCAGTGGGAAAGCCGCTCCATACTAAATGTGCCCACCTCTTACATCAGAGGTTAGGCCATGCGAGCTTCCCAGTGGTTAAAAAGATGGGGGAATTCGCTGAGGGGATTCATCTCCAGGATTGTGAGGTGTTTCTGGACTGTGCCATCTGTAAGAGGGCAAAGAGGAAGGCTGCCCCAATACCTAAGGTGTCACAGCGTAAAGCCCAATACCCATATCAATTAATACATGTTGATTTGGTTGGGCCATTTACACCATCCCTAGGAAAAAGGCAGTATTTCCTCACTGCCATTGATGATTTCTCGAGGTACGGCCATGTGTATACCCTCACAGAAAAGTCTGAAGCCTTTGATGCCATAAAATCATTGTACAACTACGTGGAAACTCAGTACAAGACAAAGATCGTGCAGCTGCAGAGCAACCGTGGGGCCGAGTTCATGTCCCGAAAATTCCAGGACTGGATAAGGCACAAGGGCATACACCATTTTCGTACAGCACCTTTTTCTCCTGCTCAGAACAGTGTTTCAAAAAAACAAAATGGCATTCTACAGACTATGGTGCGCAGCCTGATTGCGGATGCTGGGGTTGCAGAATCGTACTGGGCGGAGGCGGTACACTACGCCAACTATACCCTGAACCACACCTGGAGCAGCGTTGTGAACCAGACCCCATATTTTCTGGTCCACGGTAGGAAGCCAAGTTTGGGACACTTGCGTGTGTTTGGCTCCTACGCTTGGGTGCACATCCCCAAGCAGCTGCGGAAGAAGGGGAGATCTGTCTCCCAGAGACTGAGGTTCTTGGGCTATGCCCCTGGATCCAAGGCCTATCGATTTCTGGGAGAAGGGGGCAGGACTGTGACCTCCCGATCTGCCTCCTTCGAAGAGGACTCCAATTGGACCCAGATCCACTCAAATGATCTGGGCCCATACATCAACCGGCCCAGCAAAGCCGCACCAACCATGACACCGCCTGAGACAACCACAGACCCTGCCACCGACGAGAGCGAGGAACAGGACGAAGAGGTCAGCCTACCTGGTCCAGATGAGGAGGATGAGCCGTCCAGTCCTGAGGGGGAAGACATGCCATCTTCACCTGACTCTTCGCCTCCAGCGACGCTCCAGAGGCCCATGATGCCCAACGCCTGGGACCGAGGGCCTCCACATCCCGGTCGTGAACAGCCAGTCGGCGAAGAACCCTCAGAGGAAAAGGGTGGTGAGTGGCAGGAGGTCAGAAGGTCAAAGAGGTCCAACAAGGGGGTCACACCAAAGAGAATTGACATTGGGCACATCGCATCCGTCAACAGCATCGTGGTCACCCCAAAGACTTTCTCTGAAATCCAGGAGCTGCCCATTAAAGAACAGGAGAGGTGGCAGTACACCTGCTAGCCCTCTCACACACATTCACCGTCACCTGTCATTGGCTGGCAAGAAGGGGAATTGTTAGGTGTTTTGTGCCAGCCATGGCAGTTTCCTCAAAGGCCACCAGATGGGAGCAAAGAGGCACCTTTGATCCCACTGGTGGGTCAAGGGGCTCCGGCCCCTGCAGCCCCACTGGGAGAGTTAATGGCCCTCCGGCCCCCTCACACACATGGGTAAGGGAGGGGCCAAGGGCCCCTATAAGAACCCCTGCACAGGGGCTGCTCCCGGCTTCTTCTGCTTTTTCCCCCCGTTCTTTCACTGCTCTTGTTCTACTTTCCTATGGGACTGATCCATGGGCTCAATCCAGGCATGGAGGCCTCCATGCCTGGGAACTTATTTTACTCTACTTTTACTTCTAAATAAAGACTCAATTTGATTGCATCCTTGCGTGCTGACCTTTTCTTGGAAGCGCCCTCAACGAACCATCGTTCTTCGTGAGATCCCTCACACATGATATTATATGCGCCATTGACAAGCCTAGTATTAAATACAAATCTTACCATTCAGCTGATCTCATCATTGGTGGCATTATTTCTCTGATTTACATGATGTCTAACCTAATCACTTTCAAAAGAATTCCATCAGAAGAACTTCTTGATGATCCCATGTATGTAGTTGTCATTCTTAGCTGTCATATCTGGCTGGATAAATGTAACTTTCACCTCCTTTTATTTATCCTTCCTTTGCTCAGAGATTCTATTCTATTCTTTTTTTTTTTTTAATTTTTATTAATAATAAAAAGAAAAAACAAAACCAACATAAATACATAAAATGACATACAAAACTAACAAACATCAATTCAGTCCAATGACTGACTCTTAGAAGTTACTATAACGGTGGGGTATTTTCCATTTTTCTATTTGTATCAATGTCTATAATCATCTGTTTACATGGTTATATATATATATATATATATAATTGATTCCTTATTTACAACTATACATTTCTATTGATTAGTCATAAGTTATCTTTGTGTTCCTATTTTTGCCTCCAGCCAGCCGTACCATCTTTGCCATACTAAATAGTAATCAGTATCATCTTTCTCTTGTATTTCTTTTGTAAGCTTATCTAATTCTGCACATTCTGTAATTTTAGCTATTATTTTGTCTTCTGTAGGTAACTGTTCGGATTTCCAATGTTGGGCAAAGAGTATACGTGTTGCTGTGAGGATATGAATGATTAGATATTTTATTTCTTTGGTATAATTTACTGTAATGATTCCCAATAAAAAGATTTCCGGTCTCATTTCAAGTTTTTGTTTCGTAATTTCTTCAATCATTGTTTTGATTTGTTGCCAGTATTGTTTTGCCCTTCGGCATAGCCACCAGAGATGGTAATATGTCCCTTTCTGTGATTTACATTTCCAGCACATCGGAGATGTATTTGGGAACATCTTGGCTAGACGCGCCGGTGGGAGGTGCCATCGGTAGAACATTTTATAAAGGTTTTCTTTGTAGGGTATGGACAATGTCATCTTGTAATTTATCTTCCACAAATTCTCCCACTTATCCAATTCAATAGTACAGGTGAAACTCAAAAAATTAGAATATCGTGCAAAAGTTCACTTATTTCAGTAATGCAACTTAAAAGGTGAAACTAATATATGAGATAGACTCATTACATGCAAAGTGAGATAGTTCAAGCCTTGATTTGTCATACTTTTGATGATTATGGCTTACAGCTCATGAAAACCCCAAATTCACAATCTCAGAAAATTAGAATATTACATGAAATCAATAAAACAGGGATTGTACATAGAACAGTATCGGACCTCTGAAAAGTATAAGCATGCATATGTACTCAGTACTTGGTTTGGGCCCCTTTTGCATCAATTACTGCCTCAATGCGGCGTGGCATGGATGCTATCAGCCTGTGGCACTGCTGAGGTGTTATGGAAGACCAGGATGCTTCAATAGCGGCCTTCAGCTCTTCTGCATTGTTCGGTCTCATGTCTCTCATCTTTCTCTTGGCAATGCCCCATAGATTCTCTATGGGGTTCAGGTCAAGTGAGTTTGCTGGCCAATCAAGCACAGTAATCCCATGGTCATTGAACCAGGTTTAGGTAGTTTTGGCAGTGTGGGCAGGTGCCAAGTTCTGCTGGAAAATGAAGTCAGCATCCCCATAAAGCTTGTCTGCGGAAGGAAGCATAAAGTGCTCCAAAATCTCCTGGTAGACGGTTGCGTTGACCCTGGACTTAATGAAGCACAGTGGACCAACATCAGCAGATGACATGGCTCCCCAAATCAACACAGACTGTGGAAATTTCACACTGGACTTCAAGCATCTTGCAGTGTGTGCCTCTCCATTCTTCCTCCAGACTCTGGGTCCTTGGTTTCCAAATGAGATGCAAAAGTTGCTCTCATCAGAAAAGAGGACTTTGGACTACTAAGCAACAAACCAGTTCTTTTTTTCTTTAGCCCAGGTAAGATGCTTCTGACGTTGTTTGTTGTTCAGGAGTGGCTTGTCAAGAGGAATACAACATTTGAAGCCCATGTCCAGGATCCGTCTGTGTGTGGTGGCTCTTGATGCACTGACTCCAGCCTCTGTCCACTCCTTGTGAAAGTCCCCAACACTTTTAAATGGCCTTTTTCTGACAATCCTCTCTAGGCTGCGGTCATCCCTGCTGCTTGAGCACCTTTTTCTTCCACTTTTCCCTTCCACATAACTTTAATGTGCTTTGATACAGCACTTTGGGAACATCCAACTTCTTTTGCAATTACCTTTTGAGGTTTTCCCTCCTTATGGAGGGTGTCAATGATGGTTTTCTGCACAACTGTCAGCTCAGCAGTCTTTCCCATGATTGTGATTCCTACTGAACCAGACTGAGAGACCATTTAAAGGCTCAGGAACTTTTTGCAGGTGTTATGGTTTAATTAGCTGATTAGAGTGGGACACTTTGAGCCTAGAATATGGAACCTTTTGACAATATTCTAATTTTCTGAGATTGTGAATTTGGGGTTTTCATGAGCTGTAAGCCATAATCATCAAAAGTATGACAAATCAAGGCTTGAAATATCTCGCTTTGCATGTAATGAGTCTATCTCATATATTAGTTTCACCTTTTAAGTTGCATTACTGAAATAAGTGAACTTTTGCACGATATTCTAATTTTTCGAGTTTCACCTGTATATCCTATGTTTTTGGCCCATGTTATCATGCTTTCTTTGACAACCTCCTCTTCCAATTTGTATTGTAATAGGTACTTATAAATTTTGGTAATCATTTTCTCATCTGCACTTTGTAATATTTTATCCAATTCATTTGGTTCATTTTGGAATCCGAATTGTGCCCGATCAGTTTTGTATCTTGATTCTATTTGCATGTATGGCCACCAATCAATGTCTATACCCTGATTTTGTAATTCTTGTCTTGTTTGTAATTCTCCTTCACTGTTCAGTAGTTCTTTATAAGTCCTCATTTTCGCTATGTCCATAGCATTGGGGTATATTTGTGCTTCCATTGTCGATAACCATCGTGGGATCTTGGTGTAATGTTTCCTAACCTCTTGCCATGATTTGTACAATGCTTGTCTAATGATATGTTGCTGAAAATACCCATGGTGCTTATCCTTTCCCTCCCAGAGAAAGGCATGCCATCCGCGTTGTAAATCAAAGCCTTCTAGTGTTAACATTCTTTTATTCTTAAGATCTATCCAGTCCCTTATCCAGTTTAGCGACGCTGCTTTATAATATAGCTCCCAGTCCGGTAGGCCTAGGCCTCCTTTTTCCCGGGTATCTTGCATACATTTTATTTTAATTCTGGCCCTTTTCCCATTCCAAATAAATTTTGTTGTTATTTTAGTAAGGTCCTTAAAGAAATTCTTTCCTGGCCAGATTGGGGCTACTTGAAAAAGGTAGAGTAATCTAGGGAGTATATTCATTTTTATGGATGCAATTTTCCCTAGGAATGACAGTTGTAATTTATTCCACGTTTCCAGGTCTTTTCTAATTTGTTTCATTAATTTATTGTAATTATCTTCTCTGATTGTTATTGCTTTGGCAGTAAGCCAGATTCCTAAATACTTTATTCTCTTTACAATTTGTATTCCTAATTTGTCTTCTAGTTGTATCTCTTGTACCTTTGTCAAGTTCTTTGTTAACACTTTAGTTTTTTGTTTGTTAATTTTAAGCCCTGCGACTCTTCCATATTCCTCTATCCTCGCTAAAAGTTTGGCTCCTGTTGTTTCCGGTTGCTCCATTATAAACACCACGTCATCAGCAAAGGCTTGCAATTTGTACTCCTCTTTCCGTGCTCTCAAACCTTTTATTTCGGGGTCTTTCCTGACTTCATTTAATAATATTTCCAAAGAGATTATAAACAATAGTGGGGATAAGGGGCAGCCTTGTCTCACTCCTTTTTGTATATCTAAGTTTCCAGTCATATCTCCATTAATCATAATTTTGGCCGTTTGGAGGGAATATACTCTTCTAATCATTTGTAAAAATTTAGCACCAAAGTCCATAATTTCTAATTGCAATATGAGGAAGTTCCAGTTTAAATTATCAAAGGCCTTTTGTGCGTCTAAGAAGAGTAAGGCTGCTTGTTTATCGTTTCTTTTCTCGTAATATTCCAGGACATTAATAATTGTTCTTATGTTATTTTTGATCTGTCTTCTTGGAACAAAACCGTTCTGATCCGTATGTATGTATTTTTGAATAATTGTTTTCAGTCTTTGCGTTATGACCAGCATGAAGAGTTTATAATCTACATTAAGCAGTGAAATCGGCCTATAATTTTTAATTTGTGTGGGGTCTGTGTCTTCTTTAGGGATAAGTGTAATGATGGTTTCAGTCCAGGATTTAGGAATTTCTGCCTCTAATAATGCATCGTTAAGAACCAGGAGTAACAGTTCATCCATTGCATTTTGACAGTTCTTATAAAACTCCGTTGGTATACCATCCGGGCCTGGAACTTTATTGTTTTTTTGCTTTTTCCTTGCTTCCACCAGCTCAGACATCGTAATTGGTCTATTTAATGCTTCTCTGTGGGACTTCTCTAATTTTGTAATGTTTGTTTTACATAGGTATTCCTTAATGTCTTCCTCCCGAATCTCTTCTCCCTTGTAGAGACTTTGAAAGAAATCTTTAACTATACGTTTTTTGTCTAGGTTGGTATGGTATATTTGTCCTGTTTCGTCTTGCAATTGAAATATTGTTCTCCTTTCTTTTTCTTTTTTCAATTTATACGCTAACCAGCGCCCCGTTTTGTTTGCATGCTCAAAGTGTTTCTGCTTTGCTAATTTAATTTTCTGTGCGATTTCTGTCTGGGTAGTCAGATTGATTCTGTGTTTAGTAAGATTTAATTTTGCTTTTATTGTTTTGTTTTGGGGGGCCTTCTGCAATTCTAATTCATATATTCTGAGCTCTTCTAACAACTTATTCCTTGACTGTTGTTTCTCTTTATTTTTTCTTGCCATATACGCAATTGTAAGACCTCTTATATATGCTTTAATTGTGTCCCAAAGATTTTGAAGTGATGTCTGTTCTTTAGTGTTTATTTGTAGGAACATTTTAACCTCTTTCTCGATCATCTGTATATATTCCTTATCCTTTATTATTCCCGTATCCATCATCCACCTCCTTTGCTTTCGATGTCCCTTCCATATTATTCTAATGGGGTTATGATCTGCCCAGGTGTTCACTGCTATTTCGATATCTTTTACCTCCTCTCTGAGGTCTGAAGTCATCCAGGCCATGTCAATCCTTGACCATGACTGATGTGGATTTGAATAATATGTATATTGTTTCGTTTGCATGTTTGCCTCTCTCCATACGTCATGTAGATGTAGTTCATTGATCATATCCTTAAAGGGTTCCGGTAGAGTTTTCTTTCTGGTTTTACTTTGTTTGGTACTCCGGTAGTCTTTTTCTATGTCCGTGATTGCGTTAAAGTCTCCTACCATACAGATAGCTTCATACTCCAGGTCTTTAATTATATTGTGGAGCTTTTTGAAAAAATCATTTTGGTTTGCGTTGGGTGCATATATAGATATTAATAGTATTGTTTTAGATTCTGTTTGTATTTCTATTATTAAGAAACGTCCTTCTGTATCTGCATATATTTGTTTTGTTTTTAGGTATTTCTTCACATATATTACGACTCCTCTCTTTTTTTGGTCTCCAAGCGCTGCATATAGTCTTCCTAATCTTTGATTATCCAATAGTTTTTGATGCTGTCTTTTAATATGTACCTCTTGGAGTGTTATAATATCCATTTCTAGTTTTTGAAGTTTTGTAAATGTGTGTTTTCTTTTTGCTGGTGAATTAAGTCCGTTTATGTTGATTGAAATAAGTTTTAGCTCTTTTTCCATCTCTCTTTATTTATTTATCCGTTGATTGCAGTCTTTTGTTGTTTCTGAGTATCATTTGCGTCTTTTCCCTCGCTCCCTCTCTCTCCATTTTTTCTCTTTCCAATCTTCTCCCCTCTTCTTGGTCTCTTCCTTCTTTCTCTGTCCGCCGTTCCTCTTGCCTCTTAGGACCCTCTTCTTTTCTACTCTCTTGCTCCTCCTCCAACACGAAGTGTTGATCAAAGAAGTCCTGTGCTTTTCCTACGTTATCAATTCTGTATTTTTTGTCCTCCCATGAAATTAGTAGACCCTCCGGTATTAGCCAGCGGAACTTTATTTTAAATTTATTTAATTGTGCCGTTAGGAAGTTGTAGTTCCTTCTTTGGTCCCTCGTCCTTTTTGGTATCTGTTTAAGGGTTAAAATTTCTCTTCCCTTATACATAGCTGTATCCTCTCTCATCTTCCTATAGATCTCTTCTTTTAAGGATTTTTTTGTAAATCTGATATGTATTTCCTTTGGCAATTTATTTCTCCGGGCGTAGTTCGTGTGGACTCTATAGATTTCGTCTATTCCACTTCGAATCTCTTCCTTATTCCTCTGGGTCACTTCAGAGAGTATCTCAGTCATGATTTCTCCTAAGTCCTCCTCCTTTTGCTCTTCTACATTCTGGAACCTTAAGTAGAAGGATGCCTTCTCCATCTCAAGATATGATACCGTGTCCTCTAGATCCTTATTTGTAGCTGCTTGGTCATATTCCATCCTCTCCATTTTCTTATTTGTATATTCTATTCTCTCCTCCACCTTACAAATCCTCTGTTCATTTTCCTCCATTTTATGTTGTATCTTTCCTATCTTCTCATCCATGTTCCTAATATTATCCTTTATCTCTCCCACATCCATCCTTAGTTCCTCGTGGTTTTTCCTTGTCTCCTCATGGTTATAGGCCATAGTCTCTTGCATTTTATTCATTCCTTCCTGGATCGTCGTTAATATGGAATGAATGTTTTGCATACTAAGAGTGGGAACTGCTTTATCCTTTTCCGTGGTTTCGGTTGTTTTTTGTTGTACTGGGGAGGCCGTGAGTATCATCTGGCTTGATGGTATTTTCTTACTTAACTTAGAGATTGTTGTTGAGCTTGTAGTTGCCATTTGTATTTCTTTTAATATCTTCTCCCAGAATCTCATATACTGATTTCTATTTAGGTTATTCTATTTCTTTTGGGATTTTTGTATGGTTAGTGGCTTTCAATAGTCCCGGTAATCCCAAGAAAATAAGCAACTAGGATAGGTTCTCTTGTCACACTATCACTATCTATATGTAAATTTATCTATAAGTTCTATTTTCCCTTTTTTGATATTTTACAGAGATCCTCAATTCATAATAACTGTCTGGTCTGTATTACTCTCTAAACATAGGGGTAGAATATAAGGGGGGGGAAGCGAGGGAAAAGTCTAATACTTCAGCAATTCATCAGTTAACTATCCTTATATTTGGTTATTTACTATCTTATTTAAATTAATTGTTAAATACTATTAATTAGTATTTATCAAATCAATTACCTTAATTTCAATCCTAAAATCAATTAATCTGTCTAATATAGTTTTCAAAGCTAGACATGCAAAAAGATATAATATTTAACTACCAAGATAAAATATAGCACTAAGATAAATATAGTTATATATTTAGAGTAAATATGAAATTAAATTAACAGTTATATATATGGTATATATAGTATATAGTATATAGTATATAGGATTATATAGATTTCACAAACAATACATTTAATATTAATGCCTTCTATGATTCTTAATCACTAATTTGTTATCAGCTTTTAATACAATTAATTATACTTTACAGTTGATTTTTCTTCTTCTTCTTCTTCTGGATCACTCTCTTCTCTCTCTCTTTTTTTTCTTTTCCTTCTCTTCTTCCCAAATTTGTATCTTTCTTATTTATTGTTCAAAATCCAAAGTTCTAAGTCCAATGTCCAATGTCCAAATATTTGTCCAATGTCCAATGTCCAAATATTTTTAGGTTGAGTGTCCAATGTCCACCAAAGCTTCAAAACTCCCAAGTGTCCACCTTTCAACAGAGAGAGAAAAGGAGTAGGGGGTAGAATAATCCAAATCCCGAAATTTAGGTCGAGACCTCCAAATCTCCAAAGTCCAAAAGTCCAGGAGTCCCAAGAAAAATATTCCGCTTAAATTAATTTAATTTAGCTCCAAAAGTCACTGGTCTCCACTTTAAACGAAGTTTTCCTGGCGCTCTCTCTTCCGGTATCAAATGTTTGTTAAATGTCTCGTTATCGCCTCCACAAAGTTTGTCAAGTTAACCCCCTTTCTCTCCTTAAATTCCGTCTCTCCTCTGTGGCTGTATATTCAAAATCCAAGCTTGTCTGGGTTCGCTTTCTCCTCCTGGGTTTCCTCCGCTTCCGCCGGCTGCTAAATTGTGCGCTGTCACTGTCAAAATGGAAGCTGTCTCCGCTTATTTCTCAGTCGCCGCTATCTGGCTTCTTAGTTGGAGTTTTAACTTCTTCCGCCTTCGATTTTCACGTTATGGGTTGTTAATATACCTTTTGAGCTTTTTTCTTTTTCTTTCCCGATCTTTCCACCGAAGTCTTCTTTATTTGATTTTCGCTTCCCTCTTAGTCAGCTGTCAACGTTTCTGGCCAGCCGGGTGGCTGGTTTTTCCCCGATCAGGATTAAGGGGGGTTTCCTGAACCTTCGGGGGGATTGCTGTCCTCCCCGAGGTCCTCGGAGCTTCCCCTTTTTTCTATTGACCTATCCAGGGTCAATAGTGCCTAAATTGGCTCCTAAATCAGCGATATTAGGGACTTGGAGAACGGAGAACCGTTCCTTTCGTCCCTAACACGATGACGTCACCGCCGGAAGTCAGAGATTCTATTCTATTCTATTCTATTCTATTCTATTCTATTCTATTCTATTCTATTCCTTCAGTACTTTATAATAATTGGGTTAGCCACAAGACATGCTTTTGCTACACAAATTTATAGCAATGCACTTGGTCTTGTTCAACAGATATCTGAGTTTTGCCCTAGTCTCTGCTTTCTAGCTTTCAAATGTTTCTGTTCCAAACTTTTCTGGCACACCAATTCCAACATAGTACTGTATATATGTAATTGATCAGATCATATTTGGCATACAATATTTCAGGTCACATTTCTATGAGGTGAAACATCTCATTTTGCCAACTAAATACACATTTCACACAGAAGAATTTCTACTTATGTGGCTATAGTTAACAGATTTTGGTTCCATGTTACTTTTTTCTTAATTGATTGAGTCTGGCTAGAATTCAAAAGTAAAGAATAGAAATAGATACAATAGTTCAAGATTTCAGTTCAGAAGAACAGATTCTAGTGTATTTTATAAAGCCTTTTATAAATATAAAGTCTCAGCATACTTTTCTGCCATAAACATTTCTAGTCAGCATTCCATTTCTTACATATATGAAGTAAGATCCTGAGAGAGAATTTGGGGGGAGGCAGGACAAGAAGCAATGGATGGAAATTTATCAAGGAGAGAACCAACCTTGAACTAAGGAGAAATTTCCTGACAGTTAGAGCAATTAATTAATGGAACAATTTGCTTTCAGAAGTTGTGAATGCTCCAATACTAGAAGTTTTTAAGAATGGATTAGACAACCATTTACCTGAAATTTATTTATTTTGTTTATTTATTTTGTCAAGCATATATAAGATTACAGATAAGAGTATAAACATGATTGTGAATACATGAGATGGTTATGAATAAAAGGGGACATTAGGACAGGGAGGGTAGGCACGTTGGTGCGCTTATGCACGTCCCTTACAGTCCTCTTAGGAATGGGATGAGGTAAATCAGGCACAGGGCACCTTCTTCCACGTCTGGTGGCTCTGCCCAAAAATTAGGAAATATTGGGAAAAAATAAGAATTTGGTTAATAGAAATAACATCGGAAAAAATAGAACTCAAACCAGAGATTTTACTACTAGGGATGATTAAAGAAAACTATAGGAAAGAAATAAAGTACTTAATATTACACATAGTCACTGCAGCCAGATTGGCACTTGCCCAATATTGGAAAACTGATCAACTGCCAACAGACCAATTGATAATCCAAAAGATCTGTAATTGTGCGGAAATGGACAAACTAACATTTGAAATGAAGGATAAGGTAGACTCAAAAGGTTATATAGCATGGAATAGGTGGTATAATTGGGTAACTCGTAGAAATGAGAGTAAATGTAAAATTCTGTATGATAATAATTAACAAATATGCACCGTTAATAAGATAATGGACATGAGACGAAAGTCACTTTTTCTTTTTATGGATTGTTGTTTGTATTAGTATATGTATCTTGTATATATATGGTATAACATTTTACTTTTTATATGTTTAATAAAGTTTTGTTTTTAAAATAAAAGAAAGGAATGGGGTGAGGTCGACAGTAGACAGACTAAGGGTAAAGTTTTTGGGGTTTGGGGAAGAGACCACAGAGTCAGGTAGTGCACTTCAGGCGTTGACCACTCTATTGCTGAAGTTGTATTTTCTGCAATCTAGTTTGGAGTGGTTTACCTTAAGTTTGTATCTATTGTGTGCTCGTGTATTGTTGTGGTTGAAGCTGAAGTCATTGACAGGTAGGACATTGTAGCAGATAAAAAAAAGAGCTTTGGTGGCTCAGCAGACTAATTAACATCCACTTACATCTGCTGCCTGCAATTACTGCAAGTTCAAATCTCACCAGGCTCAAGGTTGACTCAGCCTTCCATCCTTTCTAAGGTAGGTAAAATGAGGACCCAGATTATGAGGGCAATAAGATGACTTTGTATAAATATACAAAAGTATGAAGGCTATTGCTTAACACATTGTAAGCTGCCCTGAGTCTCCGGAGAAGGGCGGTAAATCAAATTTAAAAAAAAATTATGTACTACGCTTAGATCAGACCGAAGGTGGCATAGTTCTAAGTGGCTAAGCCCAAAATTTCAAGTCTGGTGGCATAAGGTATTCTGTTGTGAGCACAGGAGAGGAGGACTCTTCTCGTGGAATATCTCTGGACTCTCTCAATTGTATTAATGTCCGATAAGCAGTGCGGGTTCCAGACAGATGAGCTGTATTTGGGAATTGGTCTAGCAAATGTTTTGTATGCTCTAGTTAGTAGTACATGGTATAGAGTTTCCTGTTTGAGCAGTGGGTCGGACAAGAAGACTTCCAAGGTCCCTTCCAACTCTGTTATTCTGAGTGTGAGATAGAACTAGAAAATGGTTAAGAAGAATTCTTTAAGGTGCAATCAGGAAAAAGAGGTGAGAGATCTGTAGGATTATTTTACATAATGACTGTAACCAAACTAGTAGTACAAATGGCCAACATTTTGTTTCCAGAGGAACACTTGAGCCAATCCTTTGTAACCAAAACTACAATCCTAGATAGCTCAAATACAAATTTATTATCTTGAAAGGGGGTTTAATTACAATGGTGTAGAGATATGAAGAAAGTGAAGAAATTATGAAAAGTTGAAGGGGAGAGGCAGAATTCTTTTGAATGTCAATACATAGACAATATAAACATGAAAGCACAACACTTTTACTTAATATTTTGAAAGAATGTTGCATTCTTCCATTGACTTTCATTTTGGCAGTTTTGCAGTCTAACCCATCTGTGTAATTCTTCCTCACTAGTCAAACATATTTGACATCTTAGAGAGGATTTCTTAGGAGCTGAAGAAGTTTTAGATATTACCATTACCATATTGCAATTTCTAATGTGGCTCAATATACGATATTTGTAACTTTCAAAATGAGATAGAAATATCCCAATGCTATGAAAACATTGCAAAAAAGATAATTTAGGCTATTAAAAGAAATGGAGAAGAAAAGAAAGTTTGTTTTCCAAACAGCTGTATTCAATTTTATGGATCAGTAAGGGCAAAGTATACAGTCTATTTTGGCAACTTCTCTGTTTGGAAACAAAAGGCATTACCCTCTCTTGAAGTATATTTCTACAGATCTACCAGCATACAGGTGAAACTCGAAAAATTAGAATATCGTGCAAAAGTTTATTTATTTCAGTAATGCAACTTAAAAGGTGAAACTAATATATGAGATAGACTCATTACATGCAAAGTGAGATAGTTCAAGCCTTGATTTGTCATAATTTTGATGATTATGGCTAACAGCTCATGAAAACCCCAAATTCACAATCTCAGAAAATTAGAATATTACATGAAATCAATAAAACAAGGATTGTACATAGAACAATATCGGACCTCTGAAAAGTATAAGCATGCATATGTACTCAGTACTTGGTTTGGGCCCCTTTTGCATCAATTACTGCCTCAATGCGGCGTGGCATGGATGCTATCAGACTGTGGCACTGCTGAGGTGTTATGGAAGACCAGGATGCTTCAATAGCGGCCTTCAGCTCTTCTGCATTGTTCGGTCTCATGTCTCTCATCTTTCTCCTGGCAATGCCCCATAGATTCTCTATGGGGTTCAGGTCAGGCGAGTTTGCTGGCCAATCAAGCACAGTAATCCCATGGTCATTGAACCAGGTTTTGGTACTTTTGGCAGTGTGGGCAGGTGCCAAGTCCTGCTGGAAAATGAAGTCAGCATCCCCATAAAGCTCGTCTGCGGAAGGAAGCATGAAGTGCTCCAAAATCTCCTGGTAGACAGCTGCGTTGACCCTGGACTTAATGAAGCACAGTGGACCAACACCAGCAGATGACATGGCTCCCCAAATCAACACAGACTGTGGAAACTTCACACTGGACTTCAAGCATCTTGCAGTGTGTGCCTCTCCATTCTTCCTCCAGACTCTGGGTCCTTGGTTTCCAAATGAGATGCAAAAGTTGCTCTCATCAGAAAAGATGACTTTTTTTCTTTAGCCCAGGTAAGACGCTTCTGACGTTGTTTGTTGTTCAGGAGCGGCTTGACAAGAGGAATACGACATTTGAAGCCCATGTCCAGGATCTGTCTCTGTGTGGTGGCTCTTGATGCACTGACTCCAGCCTCTGTCCACTCCTTGTGAAAGTCCCCAACACTTTTGAATGGCCTTTTCCTGGCAATCCTCTCCATCCCTGCTGCTTGTGCACCTTTTTCTCCCACACTTTTCCCTTCCACATAACTTTCTATTAATGTGCTTTGATACAGCACTTTGGGAACATCCAACTTCTTTTGCAATTACCTTTTGAGGCTTTCCCTCCTTATGGAGGGTGTCAATGATGGTTTTCTGCACAACTGTCAGATCAGCAGTCTTTCCCATGATTGTGATTCCAACTGAACCAGACTGAGAGACCATTTAAAGGCTCAGGAACCCTTTGCAGGTGTTATGGCTTAATTAGCTGATTAGAGTGGGACACTTTGAGCCTAGAATATGGAACCTTTTGACAATATTCTAATTTTCTGAGATTGTGAATTTGGGGTTTTCATGAGCTGTAAGCCATAATCATCAAAAGTATGACAAATCAAGGCTTGAACTATCTTGCTTTGCATGTAATGAGTCTATCTCATATATTAGTTTTACCTTTTAAGTTGCATTACTGAAATAAATGAACTTTTGCACGATATTCTAATTTTTCGAGTTTCACCTGTATCTTATCCTTGATCTTCGCTGTAAAGGAAATCAATGAAAATCCTCAGATCTTGCCAAACATCACTTTGGGCTTTGATATATATAACAGTTATTTCATGGCAACGTGGACCTACCTTGCTTCTATGGAGCTTCTTTCTTCACATGACAGATTTATTCCCAACTATAAATGCAGCATCGACCAAAATTTAGTTTGTGTTATTGCGGGACACAATTCTCATATCTCTCAAGTTATGGCAGACATTTTGAGCATTTACAAGATTCCGCAGGTAAGACTTGCAGAACAAAAAACAAAAAAAAATCTTATCAATAATATGACTTCCTCTTTAATGACATTTTCTTTTTTGGTTTTAATTAATGACAACCAATTTTTAAATAAAATCTGGCCACATAACACATTTTTTCAGGTGTGATTATCAGATAATCACAGTAAGAAGAGTTTCTTTTATGAAAAGATATGACTGCTTCAAGCAATGCATACATATGAAACATCTGCCCTAACATTTCTATATCCAAGAATATAGAAGGAAAGGGAAGGAAAGAGGGAAAAACAGAAGGAAGGAAGGAAGGAAGGAAGGAAGGAAGGAAGGAAGGAAGGAAGGAAGGAAGGAAGAAAGAAAGAAAGAAAGAAAGAAAGAAAGAAAGAAAGAAAGAAAGAAAGAAAGAAGTGAGTAGAATAGTGTTCATACCTACGGTTAGACAAATTTAAAGGAAAAAATAAAAGATTTAAAACCTTATGAAGTTATCTTCTTAATAAAATTAATTTCTGTGAATAAACAAAAGGTCTCCCTACCACATTCCCATATCTGCCATTGTCTGAAAGCATTCATAACAAGCTTTGAATATTCTAAGTACAGTATGTCCCTCAGCCTCAAAGAACAGGGAAACTCCTTCACTAGAACATTTCCTAGAGAGCAGCTAAACAGTGAAACAGTCTTGAGTCATGGATTTATGGGGTTTTGATCCCTGATGCTCTTCAAGAAAACCTTGTAAAACCATCCCTCAGGGATGGTATGAGGATTCTTGCTTTGTGTAATATTTCCAAGCTTTCTTCCAACACTATGCCTAAGGTTCCACAACCAAAATGTGATGTGTGTCTAGTGGCATTCATCTATCATAACAATAATACTTCGATTGTTCTGTACACACACTCACTCACACACACACACAAACATACACAGTAAAATTACAGTAACAGAACCTTGCAAGATTTAAAGTATTTATAAGGATCTCTTCTGAAAGTCTTCCTATGCCTCCACTATGTCTGTGGACCGAGATACCTTTTGCGTGAGAGTTGTCTAGTCTACATCTCCTCCTCCTGTCTCCCAAGTTTGTTCTCACATTTATTTACAAATACCTATTCAATTTATTTATTTATTTATTTATTTATTTATTTATTTATTTATTTATTTATTTATTTATTATTTTGTTTGTTTGTCATGTATAGGTATAAACATAAACAAAGGAAGTAAGTACAGATAAATGGGGACAATAAGACAGGGATGGTAGACACACTGGTCCTTCACCATGGGGTGAGGTCGACAGTAGACAGTTTAAGGTTGAAGCTATGAGGGTTTGAGGCTGTAACAATGGAGTTGGGTAGAGCATTCCAGGTGTTGACCACTCTGTTGCTGAAGTCGTATTTTCTGCAATCAGGTTTGGAGCGGTTTACCTTGAATTTGTATCAATTGTTTGCCCATGTATTATTGTGGTTGAAGCTGAAGAAGTCGTTGAATTTCAAGCCTGGTGGCATAAGGGATTCTATTGTGAATAGAGGAGTGGAGTACTCTTCTCATAAAATACCTCTGGACCCGCTCAATTGTGTTAATGTCTGATATACAGTGTGGATTCCAGGCGGATGAGCTGTATTCAAGAATTGGTCTGGCAAAGGTTTTGTATGCCCTAGTTAGCAATACAATGTTACCAGAGAAGAAGCTTCGCAAGATTAGGTTAACAATTCTTAATGTCTTTTTGGCAATGCTGTTACAGTGAACTCTATATTCTCCCCCCCCCCTTAGTTAACATATGGCTCTGCTCCAATGACGGATAACATGATCCATACAGATTTTTACCATCAGATGTTTCCAAATGAACATCTTCAAATTATGTGGATCCTCCAGTTTCTGCTGCATTTTAAGTGGACCTGGATTGGATTGATTTGTCAAGAAAATGAGATTGGTGAACGATTTCTGAGGGAAGTGCTTACCATGTTTTCAGAAAAAGGAATCTGTTTTGATTATTTTGCAGAACTTCCCCCAGAAGCTTTTTCAAATGAGCTGGGAGAAAAAGTAGATAATTTTCTTAAAGTATACAAAATCATTATGACAAGTACCTCCAGTGTTGCAATCATATATTCTGAAAACCAGGTCATGGCAATTTTCAGAATAATACTGTAAGGTCCCAAAATACACTTGAGTCACCAGAATGCCAAAGAGAGAGACTCAAGACGAGGCTTGCAAAAAAAACAGATTTTATTTATGGCCAAAAACAAAATACTGGGTGGAACTATATCCAGAACATACAAATACAATGCATGCGAGGAGATAGCCACACCTTGGGGAAGGTATGGCGTCCTTTTATACCCTCAGAGACGTCAGCTTAGTACCCAACTCTGGCCTTCCAATCCAGGCCCGTGCATTCCTTGTTGCCCTGCAAGGGGGAATAGAAACTTCCCAATTAGTCATCTTGAGCATTTCTTTGTTTACTCAATTGGCCACTTAGGCCCCCTGGCCCTGGAAAGTAGGAGTCTATCCAGATCAACATAAATTAAGACTGAGATAGTACCATGCTCTTAGATGGCACAAGAAAGAAACAGGGAGAAGATTAATATGGGTTCAGGTCAAATGGCAGGGACATATGTTTGACAAATACCAGATACATTACAGGCCTAATAACAGAATATGTTTGTTACAGGAGATACAAATATAAAGGCATAATATATGTGATACAAATACAAAGGCATATGTGTATTACAAGAACCTAATGGTTACAGAATCTAGTGTACCAGTATATCATATCCTAGCATTATTTATTATATCCTTATTATTGTTTCCCTTCATTCCACACTTTTTATTTAAATGATGGAATGCTTTCCATCGTGGGAATCATGTGACTATTCTTTGGATTAAAGGAATGAGACAAGGGAGAAGAAGGAAACCTCCAAGGGTTAACAATCATCAATTTTGCAAACAAAATTTGTGGAAATAATTTTTCCATACACACCTACTTTTGCTAAGAAATAGTGTACAGCAAGTCTATTCTGGGATATTGCTGTTTTCAACAGAGAGTGCTGTTTAACTAAGAAATTTAGAGCACTAACAGTTGTATTAGGTATCATTGCAATCATTGGCTGTAACCTTACAATTCTATTCAGCATATAAAGGGAGTTCTGTACCATCTTTTGCCCAGGTGGCTGGTCCGTATACCTGAACTATTATTTCTGGAGGCCACTCATCTTTCCGTGGCCTACTTCCACATAAATAGGTATACCCAGTTTTTCACCTTGTTGTATGGGCAGTAGAAAAAGGAAGAAAAATAGATTTCACAGTTCCTAATACACATGCTTCCTACCATTGGCTAGGCAATTGCACATAGGCAAATTTTCCATTTATCCAATATAAGCCATCTGGAGCATGCCAATTAAGAGTTACCACATCCGTCCATAACCCACTCAGTCTAGGTATATTTTCAAATGGGTTACTAGGTTGTGTCAGGTTAATTCCAGACTAAAAAGTAACAATAAGCAAAGAAAACACCCTTACGTGTAAAATGATTTTTCACACTGATCATTGCATTATATTCTCCTCATATTAGTCCTATGCATAAGAAAATTAGTCCCAAATATTGAACCATTGCATTAAATCAAATATAGAATTGATATCTATATCTTCAGGGATCATGATATCACTATCTCCTAGGACTACTGTGTTCAAGTCAGATTGACCTGATTCAATGTCTCAATTCTCCAGTGTAGGATAGATATATACATAGGAATAGAGTTTCTATGGGGAGCAATCCCTTGCACATTTACACAAGCACAGTGTCCCATTATTCCCCACAGGTGTGTATAAATTCACAATTACAACAAGAGTAACAATAACATTCAGTGATACAGTTACAATCACGGGACCAACACAATCTGGAGAGTGTGAAGTTGCACAGCTGCTGTTGGGATCTTCAGACGGAATAAGAGAGGCCACCACTCAGGCTGGAAAGTCCAAAAAGTTGCTACTCCTGCAACAAGAAAAATCACAAACAAAACCCATTCATACCACAATGACCACACCAGTTTTTGGAAAAGTTTATTCTCAGCAGGTCTTCTTCAGGAATCACTTGCCACTCTTTAAGTTCTTCCACTGGTCCTTTTACACGGTCCACCCTTTGTCTTTAGGTTGGACTGCTGTTTCAGTAGTCAGCAGGACTTGGTAGGACCTGTCCCAGGCTTGGCTAAGTTTGTCCTCACATCAGGTTTTATCAGGACCCAATCACCAGGCTGGAACTTATGAACAGCAAAATCAAGAGGTAGGGTTTGAGCTAGGAGTCCTTTGATTCTGAGGTAAGATAAAGAAGAATAGAGGCCAAGTATACAGTTCTTTACAAACATGTCTTTAGTTTCATATTGTGGAATTTCCCCCATTCTGTCCAAACGTGGTAATCCAAACATCATTTGGCAAGGCAAGGCAAGGGTAAAGATTTGGTTCACAGCAGAGATGATTTTGCATTCCATGGAACATGACATTCCCACTGCCTCCATTATTAATTGAAGCACTTTTGCAATAAAATGAGTCTCTTGGTTGCTGTCTATAGCTTCTACTTCTACTATATAGGGATATATAGGTATAGGTATAATATAGGTATTATCTGTTAATTTTGGTGACTACTGCTGAGTGGCTCTCATGGCTGGATAAGCCTCAACCCATCCAGTCAAGTGACCCACTATCACCAATAAATATCTAAGTCTCCCCACTTAAGTTAGTCTAATGAAATCAACTCAAATGCATTGAAATGGTCTCACACTAAAGTAGCCCTACCTTCTCTTTCTACTGCTCACATTTTCTTTAACTAGTACTTCTCACCTAACACTTAAACATTCTGTTGCAATATTTTCAGGATCAGACTCAATAAGATTAGTGAGAGTTAGAGGTTTGAATATATTTTCTTTTATTTACAGCAGGCATTCTATATTCACTGAATATTCACAGATAGAAGCAAGGAAAAAGATGCAGACAGCTCCTTATATATACAATGGGAGGAGCTAGATGTGGGAGTGGTGAATTATGAATACATTAAGGAGTGAAGAATAAATTAACCCCTGATACCCCGTTCATATACTATTTACACATTGGAGAATAAGGCATTTACATCTGACAAATCCCCCTCTAAATGCCGATTCGTTATGCAACACCAATGACATTCAGATTCAGGACAATACAAAACATACAATTTAGAAGTTAAATATTTGTGCTGCTTAGAAGGTAAAGGCTTTGTCAATATGTCAGCTAATTGTTCTGAAGTATCACAATGCACTGCTTTAATAAATCCATCCTGAGATAATTGTCTCACATGTTTAAATTTTATATCTATGTGTCTGGACCTTTGTCCAATGGCGTCAGATCTAGATATTTCAATGGCTGCTTTGTTGTCTTCATGCATAACAAAAGGCAAAGCAGGTTTTTTCCAAACATCTGAAATTAAATCATTAAACCATACAAGGTTATTTGCAGCTTTGGATAAACAAACATATTCTGCTTCTGTCGTTGAAGTGGCCACTAGTTCTTGTTTACCAGTGTACCAGTAAACTGGACAGTCATTTAAGAGGAATATATAGCCAGATGTGCTTTTTCTACATGAGGTGTCTCCAGCCCAGTCCGCATCTGCGTAACATGTAAGCTTTGGTTCTTTATTATCGTTAGGTTCTAACATTAAACAAAAGTCTAGTGTACTTTTCAGATATCTTAAAATTCTTTTAACAGCTTCCCAGTGATACATTGTTGGCTTGCTGACATGTCTGGATAATAAATTGAGTGGTAAAGCGATATCTGGTCTTGTCCAATTAGATATATAAAGAAGTGAACCTATGATTGATCTATAAAATGTGTTATCTTTGAATTCGGGAGAAGATTCATCAGTATTTCTTAGAAAGTCAGTTTGCATAGGAGTATCACAAGGTTTGGCATTATTTAGATTGCATTTATTTAAAAGTTCTATGATCTTATCTCTCTGAGTAAGTTTGAATCCTCTTTTAGTCTTATTAATTTGAACACCAAGATATTTGTTTACTTTGCCTAGAGATTTTAACGAGAAATGTTCATTTAGCTTAGTTACAAAAGTTTCTCTTCTCTCTTTATGTTTTCCTATGTATAAAATGTCATCCACATAAATCAATACAAATTCTATGTAATCATCACCCTTTTTGACAAAGAAACAGTTATCAGCAGTGGTAGCATTGAAGTCCATGGTTTTAAGTACTTTTACTAAACAATCATACCATTGTTTACCAGATTGTTTTAACCCGTATAAACTCTTGTTTAACAACCAAATCTCATTTTTGTTTGTGTATTGACTGTGAGGTGCTCTTACATATATTTCCTTATCTAGTTTTGCGTGTAGATACGCAGTCTGTATGTCATATTGGAATACATCAAGATTGAGTGCTGATGCTACCACTAGAGCTGTTTTGACACTCTCTGTTCTTACTGTGGGGGAATACGTGTCAGTATAGTCCTCCGGATATTTCTGTGCATAACCTTGTGCAACTAGTCTAGCTTTGTATAGGGTATTGCCTCCCTCTAAGTTCTTAATTTTATATATCCACCTGGTACCAATAATTGTTTTATCTTTAGGTGCAATTGCAGGTGTAAATACATTTAGTCCTTGTAAACTTTCCATCTCTTTTTTCATCGCTAATTCCCATTTTTCTTTTTCTTTACTAGGGAGTTTTAACACTTCCTCATATGTATTAGGTGTTGTTGGCTCACCATCCATATGCATTATATAATCCTTGTATTTATTTGGTATTTGATTTCTGGTGTTTCTAATAGTTTTTTTTAGGTTTACTATCGTTATCATGCAAATATCTTGCTTCCTTTTTTGTTAGTGTATCTGTTTTTATTTTGTGTTGGCTATTTGTCCATGTTTTGGTTTTGTTTTTATATTTGCTGATATCTTGCTTTTCTATAGTCTCTTCCTCATGAGATTTTGTATCTTTGTTGTTATTTGGAAATATTTCGTTAAGATGTATTTTAGACCAGTTGGCCTGTTCATGGAACACAGCTGTTCTGGAGACTATAAATTTGTTATTATTATCAATGAATCTGTATCCTTTAGTGCCTGTCTCGTAACCCATAAATCTGAGTCTTCTGGATACGTTTTCTCCCTTTCTCCTTAATTGCTTAGGTATGTGTACGTCTGCAGTGACTCCAAATATGTGCATGTGTGCTAATTTTGGTTTCCTATTATACATCACTTCATATGGTGTCTTATTTACAATGCTGGACCAGGTTCTATTCTGTGTGTAATTTGAATAATGTAAGGCTTCTGACCAGAATTGTTTGCTTAAGCCAGCATCTTCCAATGTGCATCTAATCATGGTTTGTAATGTTGAGTTCTTCCTCTCCGCAATCCCGTTCTGGAACGCAGAAAATGGGCTAGATGTGTAATGTAACATTCCTTTGTCTTTTAACCATTGGGAGAATTCTTTAGACATGAATTCACATCCCCTATCTGTCATAATTTGTTTTATTTTGATATTGTGTTGTGTTTCTATGCGTTTGTAAAATTCTTTAAATTTTTGAAAGGTTTCATCTTTGTGTTTTAATGTATAAACAAATCCATAGCGGCTATAATCGTCTACTATTGTCAAGAAGTAACGTTTTCTATAAGTGATTGATGGAGTTAATGGACCAACTAAGTCCATGTGTACTAAATCAAAAATTTTGTTGGTTGATCTAGTAGATTTTCTTGGTCTGGGACTAGTTTTTAGTTTTGTAGATTTACATACTGAGCATTCCAAATAGTTTTCACAATTTTTTATTTTAACACCTTCTGCGTGTTCAGTCATTTTTTGTACTACAGGAAAACTGGCATGTCCTAACTTTCTATGTAAGATGTGAGCACACTCATCATGAATTGGCTTACCTATTTTTGGTTTTTTTTTTATTGTGTGTATCTATGTGATCATGAGATATTTTACATTCATCATTGTCACTGTTGCTAATATTTTCATTATCTACTTCAATACAATCTTCCATATTTGAATCAATGTTATGCAACCATTTTTCCTTTGTTATCAGATAAGGTAGGCCTCCTTTAATCATCACAGTGCCTATATTTATTTTATTCTTCTCCAAAGTCGCTTTTCCTTTAGAAAAAACAATGTTAATGTCAGAATCTCTACTTAGTTTTATGGCACTTAGTATGTTATGAGGTATTTCAGGTATTAACAATACCCCCTCTATTTTTCCTAGACCAGGCAGGGTTACATTCCCTCTACCTAATACTTGGACCTTTTCTTGGTTAGCTACCTTTATTACAAATTTATCTTCTATAAATGAAGACAATATATTTTTGTTATTAGTGGTGTGATTAGTTGCTCCAGAATCAATAAGCCAATTATTGTTCTCATTTTGCTGTATGTTAGTGTTGTCTTGTTTATTTAATCCATTTAGTGAACCAGATTTTCTATCCTTTGAATTATCTCTGCCCCCTCTATTCTCTTTGTAATTTGGTGGGCTTCTATATCTATGTCTATCTATGGAAGACTGTCTATAATTGTATTTGTTTCTATATTCTGACCTATGTCTTTCTTTTGAAATCTTGGGGCAATCTCTCCTATTGTGTTCCCTGGATCCACAGTTATGACATTTAAATGTTTCATTATATTTTTCTTGGAAAGCTACTTTCCTATATGGTTTGTGTTCTATGTGATTGTTAGAACGATTCCTTCTTGAATTGTCTTCTGCTATTAATTTATTGGATAGACTTTCTATGGATAAGTATCCTAGATTGATTGTGTCTAAATGTGTTATATAATTGTCCCATGATGGATCAAGTGAGTTGATAATAACACTTTTCATTGTTTGGTCTGAAATCACCTCCCCCCTCAAATGCAGCTCAGCTCTTATTTTGTTTAAAGATATTAAGTGCTCACTTATGGAAACCCCTGGTTTAATCCTAGATGAAAAGAAATCTTTAGACATCCTTGTGGTGGTAGCTACACTGTCACTGTGAAACAAATTAAACATGCATTGAATAATTTCTGAAACAGTCAGATTTGGCTTAATGCTGTGATACATTGCAGGAGACACACTAGATATTAATAAGAAAAATGCTCTATGGTGTAAACAATCTATTTTTAGAGTCCAAGGTCTTTTTGGGGGACTAGTGATAAAAAACAGTAAGTTTTCCTTCATAAAGACAACCTGGAGCTGTTGATACCATTCTTGCAAATTAATGCCATCTACCCTTAGCTTTGGGAAGTCACTGGGTAAATTTCCGACATTATTAGGTCCATTACTTACAACCTGAGGTAGTCCGTGGTCTCGTAAATGCAGAAAGTTACAAAACGGCATGGGGATGCTCGCAACGAGCCTGCACGGTCTCCTCGCCAGTTCATGTCTTCCCGGGCCGTCTGCGTAGTCTTGCGCATGCGCGTTGTCCATTTCTTCCTTGGAGTCGTCGTGAAAGGTTCTCCTCACTGCGGCTCGCTCGTTCCACTCCTCCTCAGATGAATCGGTCTCTGGTTCGATTTTGGGAGTCCTGACGACGGCGGCTGTTCTTCCTTTTCTTCTGAGGGCGTTGGTGCTTGCTTCGGTCTGTGGCGTGAGGCGGTATCGGCAGGGCTCTCTGGGTTCGGGCGTCGGCGCTCTCGTAGTCAGGATGGGAGCGGGCAGGTCTTGAGGCATTGGCTTGCTCGCTCGCTTCTTCGTTAGCTTTTTAGTAATTTTTAGTTTTGGCCCAAATGCAGCAAAAAGCGTTTTCATTGCTGATTTTATTTGGTAGTTTGTTGAATCACCTTCACTTTCTGATTCTGATTCTTCTGAGGAGTTTGAATCTTCTTTTTCATTTTCGTTGTCTGATAACGTTTTTCGCGCCAGAAATTTTGAATTGAGCTTTTTGATTGGCTCTGCTTCGCTCACCTTGGAGGTCTGTTGAAACCAAGATGGCTGCCATTCAAAATTTCGCGCTGGATCACCGTTTTTCTTCTTCACAATATTTTTTTCTGCAGTCATATCACTCACTGTTTTTGGGTCTTTAGACTTTTCATTAGTGATGTTTTTCTCTCTCGCTGCTCCGCTGTTCTTCAGCATATCTTGGAGGTTCGCGATGAGGCTTTCATCGTTCTTCTGGCTCTTTAATAGTTTTAATATTTCTGACCTGAGTTCGTTATTCTCTATTTCGATTTCCTCCTGGTCATCATTTTCATCTATAATTTCTTCGTCTTCAGTGGTGTATTCTTCGGATTCTCTCGAAATTGCGTTTGTGGATTCGTTGATTATTTCTTGTTCTGTTTCCATTTCTTTGCTGTATGCCCTGGTGTTGGGCCTATCTTTCTTAGACATTTTTAAGTTTTTATTGAGTCAATTAACCATCCTCTGCTACCAGCTTGTTGCAATATTTTCAGGATCAGACTCAATAAGATTAGTGAGAGTTAGAGGTTTGAATATATTTTCTTTTATTTACAGCAGGCATTCTATATTCACTGAATATTCACAGATAGAAGCAAGGAAAAAGATGCAGACAGCTCCTTATATATACAATGGGAGGAGCTAGATGTGGGAGTGGTGAATTATGAATACATTAAGGAGTGAAGAATAAATTAACCCCTGATACCCCGTTCATATACTATTTACACATTGGAGAATAAGGCATTTACATCTGACACATTCAGTTCTTTCTGCCGCTGCCATCCTGGCTTCCAAGTAGCACCTCAAGCTTCAAAGAAATTCAAAGCTTGATTTCACAAGCCTGTGCAAACCAACTTACCTAAATGTCTTCTCTTACCTGCTACCACTTTCTCTTCCCATCTATAAACAAATTAACCCCTTCTCAGCACCAATATCTGATCGTCCTTCTAAATCTCCTTGTAAACTGAGCTGGATTCAAACAAAAACAAGCATACTCTCAATCAAGATCATCCTCACTTGAGGAGGGGCACTAGGGCTCCTCCAAAAGTCAACTTTCTGCTTTCCTTCATTAACACTGCCATAGCTGCCACTGCTTGAACACAAACTGGAAATCCTTAACAGGCAGGATCTAACATTTTAGACAAAAATGCCACTGACTCTCTCTTACTACATATTGTAATTTCTAACTCATCTCTGTAACAATTCCTAAAAAGGCAGCAACTTGTGCTGCTAACAAACAAACAAGCAAGCAAACAAACAAACAAACAAATAGGATAGAGCACCTTGTCAAAATTGCATTCCGAGCCAAAAACAGTGAAACTGCAAAGGCAGGTATCAGATATCACCCTTTATCCTGCCTTTTTCAGGCTGGTTCAGCAGAGAACCAGCCCGCAGCCCCCCTTTTTCCTGCTTCTCTCCTCCTTTCATCTCTCAGCATCCTTTCAACAAAACAACCCTCTGCATTTCTCTGTAACCTCAACACACAGGCATTCACAGGTCTCAGGATCACTTTACTTTATGAGCTTCGGGACATCTCTCTCACACACACACACACACACATTCACATTTGTACTGCAATCAGACTTTTTGTATACATCAATTTCACATACAAAAATTTCATTTAATGCTTCCTCCATGCAAACCAAATTATTTCAGGGAGCTTTTCACAAGCCAATGTGCTCCATTTTCTAAATAGCTTTTTGTGTACTGTTGTTAGAGGGTCTCCTGCAGGTTTGGAAATGATTACATACATACACATACATACCATCAAACATTTCCAGACCTGTGGAGGTTGTTTTTTGTTTTTTGTTTTAATTTTATTTCCTTGGGCAACCTATAGCTTATTCTTTTTTTTTTTTTTATTGAAAAAGTTTTAAAACAAACACATTTTCCCCACAACCCCCCCTCCCAACCCCCCCCTCCCCCTCCCCGACTTCCCAGAGCAGAACACAAGGTATTTCTATTAATCTTTAACAATAATCTAAATTGCATAACCAATCATTAAACTAACATCCCTATAAAAAAAATTCTTAACCCCCCATATATAAAATCCTATTTCTTAAACATAATACTTCTAATATCACTTATATAACGCTTATACAAATAAAAGAAATCATTCATAAGCTATTTGATATTTTTTGGTCTGATACTTATTTTGTATATAATCAATCCATCTTCTCCAGTCCTGTATGTACCTTTCTTGTGTGTGATCCTTCAGATATGCTGAAATTTTAGCCATTTCAGCTAAATTAGTTACTTTCAATATCCAGTCATCAATAGTAGGCAAAAAGTCCTTCTTCCAGTATTGTGCTACCAACAATCTTGCTGCTGTTATCAAGTTCAAAATCAATTTAGTCTCTGCAACTGTACAGTCCGTAGTTATACCCAGTAAGAACAACTGTGGAGTAAATTTCAGTCTCTTTTTAAGAATATTCTGCATCACCCACCAAATCTTTATCCAAAATGCTTTGATTTTTCTACAAGTCCACCATATATGATAATAAGTTGCATCATCACAGTCACATCTCCAACATTTAGCTTGCACATTAGAATACATACATGATAATTTTTTAGGATCTAAATGCCATCTATAAAACATTTTATAAAAATTTTCTCTTAAATTTTGTGCTTGTGTAAATTTCACATTTCTAATCCAAATCTTTTCCCAAGTTTCCATCATTACTGGCTCTTGAAAGTTTTGTGCCCATTTAATCATACAGTCTTTAACCAATTCCGTCTCAGAATCTATTTCCAATAAAGCATTATACAACCTTTTAATATGCATTTGTTTTTGATCTCTAATTTGTTTTACCAAATTCTCCTCATTTTGCACAAAGCCAGTTTTTTGATCTTCCTTCCATCTAGCTTGAAGTTGACCATACTGAAACCATGTATAAATTATACCTTCTTCTCTCAGTATATCTAAAGATTTCAAATACATTACCCCCCTTTCCATAATAAGAAGCTCTTTATAGGTAATCACCTCCTGTTTTTGTTCTATACTTATATTTTCTATTGCATGTCTAGGATTTGCCCATAAAGGTATCTTATAATTTAACTTATATTGATATTTTTTCCAAACCCTTAACAAAGCATTTCTTAATATATGAACCTTAAATACTTTATCCACTTTTTTGTCATATAACAAATAGGCATGCCATCCATATAACAAATCATAACCTTCTAAATTCAAAATTCTCCCCTCAGTTAAATTAAACCAATCACTGATTTGTGATAAAACTGCTGCTTCATAATATAATCTTAAATTAGGCATTTTAAGACCCCCTCTTTCACGTGTATCTTGTATAATTTTCATTTTTATTCTGGGTTTTTTCCCAGCCCAAATAAAAGTATTAACACCTTTCTGCCATTCTCTCAGATTTTCATCTTTCTGAAGCACAGGTATCATTTGGAACAGAAATAAAAATCTAGGTAAAACATTCATTTTAATTGCTGCAATTCTTCCCAATAAAGACAACTGTAATTTTTTCCAATTTTCCATATCCTTCTGTACCTTCTGCCAAAGTACCTCATAATTGTTTTTGTATAATTTTGTATTTGAAGCTGCTATGTATACCCCTAGATATTTAACCTTTTTAACTATTTCAAAATCTGTTAATCTTGCTAGTTTATCTCTTTCAAGTATAGTCATATTTTTAACTATCATCTTTGTCTTATGTGAATTAACTTTAAATCCTGATACTTTCCCATATTGATCAATTATATCCAATATGTATGGAGCCGATTCTATAGGTTGGGATAAAGTAATAACCAAGTCATCTGCAAATGCTCTTAATCTATAATCTTGTTGTCTAATTACAATACCCTTCAATTTTTCTGAATCACGTATCTTATTCAATAGTACCTCCAAAGTCAAAATAAATAATAATGGGGACAGAGGACACCCCTGCCTTGTTCCTTTCTCTATTTTAAAAGCCTCTGTTAAACCTCCATTAACTATAATTTGTGCTGTTTGCTGCTGGTATATCGCTGAAATTGATTGTGTAAAATATTCCCCAAAGTGCATTTTCTCCATTATTTTAAACAAAAATTGCCAGTTCAAACGATCAAATGCCTTCTCTGCATCCAAAAATATAAACGCTGCAGGGACTTGATTATTTTTTCCCAAATATTCCAGTAAGTTTACAATTTGTCTAACATTATATCTCATTTGTCTCCCTTTTATAAACCCTGCTTGATCACTGTGAATTATTTGTTGCATGACTGGCATTAATCTATTAGCTAATATTTTAGCAAAAATCTTATAATCAGTATTCAAAAGTGAAATTGGCCTGAAATTCTCAGGTTTAATGGAATTATGATCCTCCTTTGGAATTAGTGAAACAAAGGCTGTTTTCCAAGAGGGTGGTACCCCTCCTCCTACTTGTATTTTGTTAAATAAAATTTTGAGTGGTTCTAGCATTTCAGATTGTAAATGTTTATAATAAACAGCTGTTAGTCCATCTGTTCCCGGAGCCTTACCTATTTTTAATTGTTTAATTGCCCCAACTATTTCCTCGGAAGTTATTGGTTGATTCAATCTCTCTCTCTGTTCCAGCGTTAATTCAGGAATCTCCATCTTTAAATATCTATCAATATCAACATCTTGGATTGCATCTTTAGCATATAACTTTGTATAAAACTCCAAAAAAGCCTTTTTTATTAAGTTCTGCTGATAAATCTCTTTACCCCTAAATTCTATCTTGTCTATAGCACGTGATTTCTGTTTTTTCCTCATCATGTAAGCTAACCATCTCCCCGGTTTATTAGCATTACAAAATGTATTATGTCTGGCATATTGTATGCTGGTTGCTACTTGCCCAGCCATTAACATATTGAATTGCTCTCTTAAAATATTAATCATATCTTTTGCCTTTTTATCTCCCGGGTTAATTATAAGCAATTGTTCTTTCTTTTTAATTTCCTCCTCTATCTCTTTCCGTCTATTTTGTTGTTTTAATCTATATTTATTATTCAAAAAAATTAATGTTCCTCTCATATATGCCTTACACGCATCCCATACCATCTCCATCGAAGTTCCTTTATTCATATTGTTAATAAAAAATTCTTTCGTTTGTTTTTTAAGCTCACACAAGTTATCTTCATATCTAAATAAATTCTCATTTAACCTCCAAGACCTCCTTTCCCCTCTTTCCTGCTCTAGTTCCACCCAAACCGGGCTATGATCAGTTAAAGTTCTTGGACATATCTTCGTACTCTTCACCCTAGAAAAAAGATCATTTGTAGTTAATATAAAATCAATCCTAGAAAAAGATTGATGCCTATCCGAAAAAAAGGTAAAATCACTCTCCAATACATTCCTTTCTCTCCAGATGTCTCTGAGCTCCATATCCTCCAAGATATCAAAAAAAGATTTAGGCAACTTGGCACGCGTGGAAATCTTGGAAAGACTTTTTTTATCTTTCTGGGTATTTAATACCCCATTCCAATCACCCATTAGAAGTAAAGATCTATAATCCCATTGTAATATTTTAGTATGTAAAAGTTTGTAAAATTTATCTTGTTGTTGATTAGGTGCGTATACTCCAATTACAAGCAGCTTCCCATTCTGTGTTGTTAATTCAATTGCAATATATCTACCTTGAGTGTCAGCCTCAATTAAATTGGCCACTAAGCCTCTTTTAACATATATAACTAGGCCATTTTTCTTTTCTGGTGCTGATGCCACAAAATGTGTACCTAATTTCGAATTTATCAAGTACTTTTGATCTGAAGATTTAATATGCGTTTCTTGCAAACAAATAACATCGTTCTGAAATTGCTTCAAGTAGTGAAATATTTTCTTTCTTTTTTGTGGAGAATTTAAACCGTTAACATTCCAAGATAAAAATTTATTTGCCATCTCTAGGCGTTCCAAGCTTTGAGAGCATCAGCTGAACCTCCTCTGCCATTTTAGACTTCGGCCTAGCTCCTCCCACTGCTTGTGTTTTTTGGGCTTGTTGGGTTGAATCTTGAGGCTGTTGTGCCAGATGTTGTTTGTAAGTAGCTCTTGTCAATCGTTGATCTTTTGGCAGCTGTACCATCGTTAATGACTCAAGAGTTGGTGGTGGACCTCCACTCAATAGTGGATCTTCATCCAACTTGGCTCCTCCAGTTAGTGCTTGGGCATAAGTTTGTGGTTGGCCTCCATCTTTCTCTTGTTGTATAATTTCCAATTGCTTACTAGCACCCCCTGGTGAGGGTGGCCTTCCAGCCTTTAAAACATTAGCATAAAAATCTTTTGCCTTTCCAACTGTGTTTAGACGATATCTTTGCCCAGCGTATGTCACTATTATCCCAAATGGGACATCCCATCTGTACTGGAGCTGCTGGTTTCTTAATTCATTCACCAAAAAGCCAAACTGCTTTCTGTCTCTTAACATTTTAGAAGGAAGCTCTTTCAGAACCACCAGCTCTTGTCCCTCCACTTTAATCTTGTTTCTGTAAGAAGCTTGCAAAATATCATTTCTGATTCTCCTTGTTGTAAAGTAAATCACCACATCTCTTGGTAGCTGCTTTTGTTTTGCCAGCCAGGAATTAACCCTGTAAATTTTGTCCATTTGAATTGCCACATCTTCTGGCCTTTCTGAGATCAGCTCTGCTAAAGCATTGGAGCAAACATCTTTTAAATTTTCACCACTCTTTTCTTTCAAACCTCTCAGCCTCAGGGCAAATTCCATTGTTCTGTATTGTAACATAACCATTTCATCATCCACTTTCTCTGTTTGTATCATAACCTCTCCTAATTTAGTTGCAATCTCCAAGTTAGCATCATCAATTTCCCGTACTCTCTCCTCAATCTTTAACATATGAGTAGCCAGTCCTGAAACTGCAAAAACAATATCATCTCTTATTTCATTATGTTTTTCCTCCACCACACTTGTAAGTTTCTTTAACTCCTCTGAAAATTCTTTCATCATTTCTGTCTGATTATTCAGGGCACCCATTATAAATTCTTTAAGGTCTTGTGACTGTGTATCAGCCGGAAGTTGTTTTTGAGTCACTACAGGGGAACCTCCTCCCCCTTTAGAAGTTGGTGGCTTTAGTTGTTTAGCAGCCATTTTATTTTAAAAATAGTTTTTTCCCTTTTGCAGCCACAGAATCTTATAAACAGTCTTAGAAAGTATATTTCAAAGTTTTTCCAAAAAAAAACAATCCACTCTTCAAGCTATGCTCAATCCCCAGCAGTTTACTCTTCAGACAGAGGGCTCTTAACAAACAATTTCACTTTAACTTTCACTTTCCCTTCCGCCCATCACAAAGGCTTCCTCTCCAGCCTCCAGCTCAGGAGAGCTCCGTTTGCAACAATGTAATCACGGAGTTAAGTTCTGTTTCTTTTAAAAAGCTTGCACTCTTGCTTCCGCTCTGTCTGCCTTGATAGAAATCATTAGAACTCACTGTTTGCCGGCAGAATTGGACGCAGACGACTTGCTCTGATAAACAGAGGCACCAGCGATCCGGAGCACTGGGAGGGGTGAACTGGGGAGCTCTCACCCTCCGAGTCCCTGGAATTAATCCAGTGACTTACGGGGAGCTCTACCCACCCCCTCCGACTCTCCTCTCCTTCTTTGCCCGAAGGAGAGTTTTTTCAAACCGCCGGACAGCTGTTTAGCGCTGTCAGGGCGGTTTTAACAGATCGGGTGGCTGGCGGTCTATAAAGACCGTCCTCGTCGGTCCGCGGAGCCACCGGAAGTCTCTATAGCTTATTCTTAAAGCAGTGGGAAAACTCAGAGAGCAGTTTAAATCATAAATATGATTGTGGGCCCTAACTACTTTCCGTTTCCCACAGCTCCAAGCCGAGATGTTTACTTAATTTGCAGGCTGGCCAGACATATCACAATCAATTCTACATACTATTATTATAGATGCATATCCAAGAATTTTGTAACAGAAATCACACCAGATTGATCAAGTCAAATTATATGAGTCTCCCCATTTAGGCAGGTTTTACATTTTTATTACCTGCTAAAACCCAGGTGGGAAGAACAATAAACAATTTCTTCTTTATTCTTAGTACTTTCAGACTTCTCTGGCTCTTTTGAGAATGGTAAATTATCAAGATCTTTATAACATTGCAATATTTCTTTGCCACCCATAGATCTCTCTTTAGACACTAGATTGTTACTACGTGCCTCTGCCCTGGGGGTGTTCTATGTGTTCTCATTCTAACTTGGACCTCTCAGCAATCGCTGGCCCATTTTAAAGATCAAGATGTATAAGAGGTATACACATCGTTTGCATTTAGCCAGGGCTCTCATGAGCAAGTTTGAACTCCATTTTTCTTTTTTACAGACAACTTTTACTGCCACAACATTTTTCATTCATTTTTTTTTATACTCTTTTTTTTTGTTTTGTTTTTTCACAACTTGTTTGTAACGTGTTCCAGTGGGCTAACATAGCCAAATGGAGAACATGGCCCAATTCTTGTTACTAGTTATTTGTTCCAAACAGGCTACCAGCATGGTTGCCCATTTTTCCCAGGGGATTCCTTTCTGTCAGCTCGAAGCCTGACTAGACTCTCTTTCTTCCTGAGGAGATTTCCCACACCTTTCCGTCGGTGCGAAGCCTAACCAAACCCTCTCTTTTTCCCTAAGAGATTTCCCAGACCTCCCCTGCGGGTCCGAAGTTTGGTCAGAGCCCTCTCCTGCACTACAGATTCTTATTCCAACAGTCACACTCCTTTCAAAGCGATCGTCTCTGGCTGATCTCCTCTCGGATAATCAGAAACGCAGATTGGATCTCCGCACATCGCTTCGAGGGCAAACCTCTGAGGAATTTCCCTCGTCTCATTCACACACTCACAAAGCAACACTCCCCTTCCCAAGGAAAATATATATATATATATATATATACTCACCCAGAAGAGCTCAGTTCCATACCTCCCCACAGTGCAAGCCTCTTTGTTAGGCATTCAGGACAGGCAGGATCGGAGCCTGCCAGCAAATGACCAGATCAAAGTCACTGGATAAATTTTTCCAGGAGCGCTCTTGACTTCGGTACTGGTCCAAGCTGGTTTCTTCCATCTGCCTTTAATGAAGGCCACCAAGCCTCAAAGCGGCTCAGTTTGTGGGAAGCTGAATGCAGCCACCTTGAAGAAACTTTGCCTTCAAGTCCCACTTCGGGCGCCAGAAATGTAAGGTCCCAAAATACACTTGAGTCACCAGAATGCCAAAGAGAGAGACTCAAGACGAGGCTTGCAAAAAAAACAGATTTTATTTATGGCCAAAAACAAAATACTGGGTGGAACTATATCCAGAACATACAAATACAATGCATGCGAGGAGATAGCCACACCTTGGGGAAGGTATGGTGTCCTTTTATACCCTCAGAGATGTCAGCTTAGTACCCAACTCTGGCCTCCCAATCCAGGCCCGTGCATTCCTTGTTGCCCTGCAAGGGGGAATAGAAACTTCCCAATTAGTCATCTTGAGCATTTCTTTGTTTACTCAATTGGCCACTTAGGCCCCCTGGCCCTGGAAAGTAGGAGTCTATCCAGATCAACATAAATTAAGACTGAGATAGTACCATGCTCTTAAATGGCACAAGAAAGAAACAGGGAGAAGATTAATATGGGTTCAGGTCAAATGGCAGGGACATATGTTTGACAAATACCAGATACATTACAGGCCTAATAACAGAATATGTTTGTTACAGGAGATACAAATATAAAGGCATAATATATGTGATACAAATACAAAGGCATATGTGTATTACAAGAACCTAATGGTTACAGAATCTAGTGTACCAGTATATCATATCCTAGCATTATTTATTATATCCTTATTATTGTTTCCCTTCAATACCATCTGTTTCAGAATATTCGGACACAACAGTTGAGATGAAAGATAAAGTTTGGATTTTCCCAGCCCAGATGGAATTCACTTCAGTTTCATTTCAAAGAAACAGCAATATTGAGTTCATCTGTGGGGCTCTTTCTTTTGCAGTTTCATCAAAAGAATTATTAGGTTTTGATACATTTCTTCAGACTAGAAATATCTTCATTCTAGAAAATGAAAATAGTTTTTCAAAGGCCTTTTGGGAGCAAGCCTTTGAATGTTCTTTCTCAAATTTCACTTTAGACCCCAAGTCACAGAAAAGGTGCACTGGGGAAGAGAAGCTGGAGACACTTCCAAGCTCTGCTTTTGAATTGAGCATGACTGGGCAAAGCTATAGTATCTACAATGCAGTCTACACTGTGGACCATGCTCTCCAAGCCATGCTTACACCCCACTCCAAACATAGAGCAATGGCTGGTAGTGGGAAACAGAAGCTTCTCAATCATCAAGTATGGCAGGTAATCTCTTATATTTTCTAATCTAGCAGATAATAATTGTTTCCATAACTACAACAGTTCACATAATATGTAGAAACTAATTTAAATTTAAGCTGGAGAAATGATTTAGATGGATCAGAACGTCCACATCTCTCCATCCCATATCAAATTATTTTTTTATGACACAAAGTTCCAGATATTTTGATAGCTTATATTCATATTTGATATGGACCTTATATATCTATATATAAAAAATAGCGCTCTGTGTGTGTGTTTAGTTTAATTAGTTTAGTTTATTTGATTTGTATACCGCCCTACTCCTGAAGGACTCAGGGCGGTGAACAGCCAAACAATAAAATACATAGATACAAAAAAATTAAAAACCAGATAAAATCAAATTAAATCATTTTGGCCCAGACAGATTAAAACACCCCAATAATTTAAAAACAGATTAAAATTTACATATTTAAAAAAGGGAAGAGATTAGGCCAAGCCCGCCTGATGGAATAAAAAGGTCTTCACAGCGCAGCGGAAGGTGCGCAGATCCGGGATCCTCCGTATCTCCGGGGGGAGCTCATTCCAGATGGTAGGTGCCCCCACAGAGAAGGCTCTCCCCCTAGGGGCCGCCAGTCGACACTGTTTGGCTGACGGCACCCGGAGGAGTCCCTCTCTATGAGAGCGTACTGGCCGGTGGAAGGCTATTGGTGGTAGCAGGCGGTCCCGTAGATAACCAGGTCCTAAGCCATGGAGCGCTTTAAAGGTGGTAACCAAAACCTTGAAGCGCACCCGGAAGACCACCGGGAGCCAGTGCAGCTCGCGCAGGAGAGGTGTTACATGGGAGCGCCATGTCGCTCCCATTACCACCCGCACGGCCGCACTCTGCGCCAGTTGGAGCCTCCGGGTGCTCCTCAAGGGGAGCCCCATGTAGAGAGCATTGCAATAGTCCAGGTGGGAGGTGACGAGGGCATGAGTGACCGTGCGTAACGAGTCCCGATCCAGAAAGGGACGCAACTGGCGAATCAGGCGAACCTGATGAAAAATCCTCCCGGTCACGGCTGTCAAGTGCTCTTCTAAAGACAGCCGTGAATCCAGGAGGACGCCCAAGTTGCGAGCCCTCTCCGTGGGGGCCAATGATTCGCCCCCAATAGTCAGTGATGGCATCAACTGACTATATCGGGACGTCGGAAACCACAGCCACTCGGTCTTGGATGGGTTGAGCCTGAGCCTGTTCCTCCCCATCCAGATCCATACGGCCTCCAGGCACCGGGACATCACTTCAAGGGCATCGTTGGGGTGATCCGGGGTGGAGATGTACAGCTGGGTGTCGTCAGCGTACTGATGGTACTCCACCCCGAAACCACGGATGATCTCGCCCAGCGGCTTCACATAAATGTTGAACAGGAGAGGCGAGAGGACCGACCCTTGCGGCACCCCACATATGAGGGGCCTCAGGGTCGACCTCTGTCCCCCTGTCAACACAGACTGCGACCGGTCAGAGAGAAAGGAGGAGAACCACCGCAACACAGTGCCTCCCACCCCTAACTCTTCCAACCGGTGCAGCATGATACCATGGTCGATGGTATCAAAAGCCGCTGAGAGATCTAACAGGACCAGGACAGAGGAGCACCCCCTGTCCCGAGCCCTCCAGAGATCATCAACCAACGCGACCAATGCCGTTTCCGTGCTGTACCCAGGCCTGAAGCCCAACTGGAACGGATCCAGATACATCGTTTCATCCAGGTGCTGGGGGAGCTGTTGCGCAACCACATTCTCAACAACCTTCGCCACAAAACGAAGGTTGGAGACCGGACGATAATTTACCAACATTGCTGGGTCCAGGGAAGGCTTCTTGAGGAGAGGCCTCACCACCGCCTCTTTCAAGGCGGCAGGAAAGACACCCTCACCCAACGAAGCATTTATAATCCCCTGGAACCAGCCTCGTGTCACCTCCCGAGAAGCCAGCACTAACCAGGAGGGACACGGGTCCAATAAACAAGTGGTCGCGTTCAGTCTACCCAGAATCCTGTCCACGTCCTCAGGGGTCACAGGATCAAACTCATCCCAGATAACATTCTCAAGACCTGCCCCAGTCCCTCCCCCTGAGACTACCCAGTCGGAGTCCAGATCTTCCCGAATCTGAGTGATTTTGTCATACAGATATTGAACAAAATCCTCAGCTCTACCCTCCAAGGGGTCCTCCCGCGCTTCCTGGTGGAGCAGGGAGCGGGTCACCCTAAACAGGGCGGCCGGGCGATTATCTGATGACGCAATAAGAGCAGCAAAATAACTACATTTCGCTGCTTTTATCGCCACTAGGTAATTCCTAATATGAGATCTTACCAGTGTCCGGTCAGATTCAGAAAGACTGGCCCTCCAACTACTCTCTAGGCGTCTTTTCCGGTGCTTCAACTCCCTCAGCTCCTCAGTGAACCAAGGAGCTAAATGAGATCGGTGCTGGGTCAGAGGCCGCAAAGGCACGACCCGGTCCAGAGCTCCAGCGGCCGCCCTATCCCAGGCGGCCACTAGGTCTCCAGTCGAGGTGTGTGCCAGAGCCTCAGGGAATGGTCCAAACCATCTTACCGGCTCCGCCTCCCTGCGGCGGGGTGTAGCGGTTCGAAGGTCAAGATGAAGGAGAGAGTGACCAGACCATGACAAGGGCTCCGTGACTATATCCCCTATCTCAAGATCACTCAACCACTGTCCAGAGACAAAAACCAGATCCAGCGTGTTTCCCCCCGTGTGGGTAGGGCCATGAATTAACTGGGTCAGGTCCATGGCTGTCATGGAAGCCATGAACTCCTGAGCCACCTCCGACGCCTCACCCACGGACGGCAGGTTGAAATCCCCCATGACCATAAGCCTAGGGGTATCAACCGCCACCGTGGCGATGACGTTGAGTAGCTCAGGCAGGGCTGCTGCAACATGGCAGGGAGCCAGGTACGTGATCAGCAAACCCCTCTGAACCCCGTGACCCCATTTCACAAGGAGGGATTCACAGCCGGCCGTCTGAGGAACAGTGGCCTCCCTTGGTCTCAGACCATCTTTAATGATAACCGCTACCCCCCCCCGCCCCTCCCCTGTGACCTTGGCTGATGGAATGCATGGAAACCTGGTGGACACATTTCAATGAGGGGAACCCCCCCTCCTGGCCCAACCAGGTCTCCGTAATACCTGCCAGGTCCGCACCCCCCTCCTGAATAAGATCACAAATGAGGGGGGCTTTATTTACTATGGACCTGGCATTGCATAGCATCAGCCGAAGGCCTGGGCCCTGAGGGTCTATGCAACCTGGAGAACGGGTGGAGCCTTGGGGGCCGGAGCACGCCATCGCTCGTAAACAGCGGGTGCGCGCTCCCCTAACACGATATGGCCCCCTGCTCCCGCCATATCTACCCCTCCCACCCACAGTATTGATGTTTGAAACACTATCCGGATGAGCTCTGACACCCCCCTCGACCCCAGGTCCCCCACCCCCCTCGCCGCACTTCGAGGCCAGACCCAAACCTCCCCCTTGTGGGTTTTCCCCCAAACCCACAACCCGAGTTCTAATTCGACCCTCCCCCTCCCTGGGACCCCTTAAAAGTTTAATTAAAAAATTTGATAAAAAACCCCTCAACCCCCTGGTTTTCACATGCCACCTCTCTGGGTCCCAAAACCCGTCCTTGAGGTAGGCCCTCGATAATGTGGAGGGCCAGATCTGCGAGAGGGGGGAATCTCACAGCGCAAGAAGATCACAGGTAGTATACATCTTAGGTTACAATGAGGGAGGCGGAGATCGTAATCAGGGGACCATTTGGTAATCCCAAAATCAGATGTAACACACAGCCATGAGGCTCCACTGGTAAATACACTGTCCTCTCACGACAGTTTGAGGGGTCTTTCACAGTTTCAGCCAAACGGAGAATGACATCCAGCCCACCCTCTCACGGCGGGAGACCCTTAAATAGCCCTAAAGATAGAAATGCTCCATCCATCCGGTGGTGAATTCATGATGTAAGAGAAACGACCCCCTCAGTGGATGCCACAATGGTTGTCCCAAGGTTGGAGAGAGTGATTTATAGTTCAGTCAGTCAGTTCATCCGGGGGTTAAAGATGACAGTGTTGTGTGTGCGTGTTCCAGCATAACTCTGGAATGCCTCGAGCAATTTCAACCAAACTTGGTATACAGATGACTTACTCTCTGGAAACAAATACTGTGGGAGTAAGACACCCCTAACACCCCTCAGGGTATGTGTTCTATTAAGATCCAGCCTGTTGTGCCTTAAAATGGCTTCCACTGTACTGCCCTAAAATGGCTTCTACTGTGCAGCACAGTGGAGTTGCCATGATAACGGCTTCACAGTACTCCACAAGGGGGGTCCCTCTAGTAAGGGGGAAAATCCAACATTAGAAATTACATTTGGGCCGGACATTTTCAACAAGGCTTTGATTATTCTTGAGGACAAATGTCTGGCCATGATCAATAAAATATTACTGCAACTTGGCCTGCCTGCACCACTATGAGACCGACACGACATACTTCACACAGATTACATATGAGAAAAGAACTACAACATCAAACAGCTTAATGCATATATCATGGACAAGAAGCCACTTCTAAATCAAGATCAGAAAAAAGCATATCAAATGATTGTGGATCAGCTAGCAAAACAATAAGGTGGTATCATTTTACTTGACACTTCTGGGGGCACAGGGAAAACATTTTTAACTAATTTAATTCTCGCTGAAATCAGGGCTCAGGGTGAAGTTGCTCTTCTTGTCTAATACAAGATTGGGATAAATAAATACCCAGGTAATGCTGGGTTATCAGCTAGTTATTAATAAATGATACCAGTTCTTGTTTGCAACAATGCAACACTTTATGGTAATCAAAGTGGAACTGCAACTATTGTATCTCCTCATCCATATTTATAATTTAATTAAATTGTAGATGAAGACCCCAAATGAAGAACAACTCCTTATGGAGCTTTCTCATTAGTAGTATTCTAAGATGGAGTACTGATCTTTAAGGATGGTGAGAGTAACTTTTCTTCACATGGAGAAATTCATGAATTTTTGTCTCAGCGCATACAACAGTAAATTTTTAAAAGACATTTCTGCTTTAAAGATAGTTGTATAACTATGGGAGAGAAAAACAGGACAAAATCTGGTGTCTTCAGTCACTGAAAATGAAAATTACAAAAAAGAGAGGAGTGAGACCAGGGTGAGGAGAAAGATTGAAGTGGATGCCAAATGATAATAAGGAAAAAAACATGGTAGTGTCATGTACACGTGAATAATAGACATGAAAGGAGAGATGTTATACTCTTAATTAATAGAACGGAACGGAACGGAACGGAACGGAACGGAACGGAACGGAACGGAACGGAACGGAACGGAACGGAACGGAACAGAACAGAACAGAACAGAACAGAACAGAACAGAACAGAACAGAACAGAACAACAAAGTTGGAAAGGACCTTGGAGTCCCTTCCAACCCCCTGCCTAGGCAGGAAACCCTCTACCGTTTCAGACAAATGGTTATCCAACATCTTCTTAAAAACTTCCAATGTTGGAGCATTCACAACTTCTGGAGGCAAGTTGTTCCACTGATTAATTGTTCTAACTGTCAGGAAATTTCTCATTGGTTCTAAGTTGCTTCTCTCCTTATTAGTTTCCACCCATTGCTTCTTGTCCTACCCTCAGGTGAGAATAGCTTGACTCCCTCTTCTCTGTGGCAGCCCCTGAGATATTGGAACACTGCTATCATGTCTCCCCTAGTCCTTCTTTTCATTAAACTAGACATACCCAATTCCTGCAACCATTCTTCATGTTTTAGCCTCCAATCATTAATGCTTCTCTGTTTCTCTTGGTGATTCTTCTCCTATTCTGATGGAACTGATGAATTAGTGCTATTATGATCTTTCTTCAGAAACACATCAATATCTTTTGAAATAATATTATTGTATATTTTGTCATTCTTCATACCTTTTATTAATTACTGTCATGTTCTTCACTTAAGTTTCACCACCACCTAAGAAAAATCTCATTTAACAACAGTGCTGGAGAAAATATTTTCTTTGACCAGAATGGGAAGGTTATAACTGGTTTTGACATTATGAATTGGGTCACCTTCCCAAATCAAACCTTTCTTAAGGTCAAAGTTGGAAAAGTACATCCATCAGCTCAACTAGAAAGCCCTCTCTCTCTATCGGAGGATGACATTGTCTGGCCAAACACATTTAATCAGGTATATTTTATTTATTTTTCTTCAAGAGGTGTTACAGCACTCATGCTACAGTTGATCTCTGAGGTGCACCATTTAATGAATTAAGTACAAAAACTGAAGAAGCTTCTTGGATGAAAAGTGAGACATTTTCAAGGAAAAAAAATCCTGTTGCCTTTTGGAAGAATCACCTTTGGTACAAGAAAAAAAATATTCCTGATGCACAAGATTTTGAAGATGATTTTGCATAAGAAAAAGCAACTCAGTGTATTTGTGCCTCTGAGTTAATTAATCCTAACCTTTGGGGTCTATCAAGAGAGAATTCTCCATTACATGGTCCATACCAGAAGGGTATTTTAAAGGATAATACAAGCCTTGTACACTAGCTTAGAATTTTTCATAATTGTAATTAAAAAAAAGGAAGGATATGATTCCTCGAAAATAATGTTTTCTAGATTGCCAATCTTTAAATTCTAAATGTATTGCACTTTTATTTATTCAATTCATTCACAGTCACAACCTCTTTCTTTGTGCAATGAACCTTGCTCCTTGGGACACAGCAAGATCAAAATTGAAGGGAAGCCATTTTGCTGTTACAATTGCCTTCGTTGCCCAGAAGGCAAAATTGCCAACCAGACAGGTGAGAGATGTCTTGCAAGAAGTGTTGTAATAGGATATCAGTATGACTTTGGGGGAAGAGGGGCGGGGTGCTGCCTTTTGTATTTTTGGACCTGCAATGTTCTTTTAATATAGTCTTAAAACAATGTAGAATTACTTCATCTATTTGTGTTTCCTGTCCTGTTTTGCTGTGATGATTGACAAATGTTTATACTTATTAGCTCTGAAGGTTAGTAAGTTTGGAATGTGTCAGAGTTTCTTGCAAAAATCAAATCCAGAAGCACACACAGATAAACTGATTCAGCAGGATTCATTTAAATAAGAAACTTCTTTATATACAAGAATACATATATACAATACCAACAGTTGAGAACAGTTTCAGTTCAGCTCAGATCAGCAGACAAGTTCACACACAGAGCTTCACAGCTCAGAGCTTAACACACACTGGTTTCAGTTTCTCTTTCTCTGCATAGAATCAGAAGCTGCAGACTAAGACATGCCCTGGCTCCAGTCTGTCTCAGCTCCCAATTGGCTGACTTACTTCCTATGCTTATTCATTGGCAGACCTTGTTACCATGTTTTCCCAATCATGAATATTCTGACACTCCTCCCTTCATGACTGGAATAGACATAATCAAATTACCTTAATATTCTTCAGATACCTGTATTTGAATACCCACATTCACAGTTCCCTTCAAATACCTGAGAATCCTTTTACTGTGATACATCCTTTGCAATGAAACAAAGATCACCCACAAACGTTAATATTTGACAATCCCCTCCTAGTAACTTTCCAGTGTATATACAACCATCAGCCTTGCAACTCTTGAACCCAAGACTCTTCAATGCAGCATCTAAACATATATTCCAATTCCTGGCTGACTGCTTCAGCCCATAAATGGTCTTGTTCAATTTGTACACCGTGTTAGGCTTTTTTTTTACTTTCATATCCTGGTGCCTGAACCATGTAAATGTCTTCCTCTAATTCTGCATTGAGGAATGCAGTGGTTATGTCAAAATGCCAAATTTGATGACCATGTGCCACTGCCAACGCTAGTGCCAGTCTGATGCTTTCACTCTTTACAAAAGGAGACTTGGGAAGGTAAGTAGCACAGTGCAGGGGAGGGGGTAATAAGCTGTGGCGCGTGTGGGAACCTTTTAAAAAACTTTAAAAGCACTTTTTACTACCGGCTCGGGCGAATAGGTAGTAAAAAGGTTCCAACGATCGTGCGGCACAGCTGTGATCGTCAGTGCCTCTTTTTTTTTTACTTTTTTAAAGCATTTTTTTGCTACCTATTCGCCCGAGCTGGTAATAAAAAAATGCTTTTAAAAGGTTAAAAAAAAGGCTCTGACAGTCACAACTTTGCTGCACGATCATTGGAACTTTTCTTTTACTTTTTTAAAGCATTTTTTACTACCTATTTGCCGGAACCATTAATAAAAAAATGCTTTTAAAAGTTTAAAAAAAGGCTCTGAAGATCACAGTTGTGCCGTGCGATCATAGGAACCTTTCTTTTTATCTTTTAATAGCATTTTTTTACTACCTATTTGCCCGAACTGGTAGTAAAAATATGCTAAAAAAGTAAAAAAAAAAAAAAAAAGATAAGTTCCGATGATCGTGCATTGCTCAGCTGATCATCAGAATTTTTTTTTTAAACTTTTTTACATTTTACATTTTTTACTACTGGTTCGGTGAACCAGTAGCATTTTTTATTATCAGTTTGGGAGAACCAGCCCGAACTGGTAGCATTTCACCTCTGGTTATGTTGGTCAAAAATAACTATACAAGATTAGCACTGTCTAAGTAGTATACATGTTATTTGTCTTTCACTTTGGTTTTTTGGCGGATAAAATGCCAGGATGGCCACACTGGGTTCGATATACTTATATGTAAATAATAAAAATTGTGTGTGTGTGTGTGTGTGTGTTACGAAAACAAACAAACATATATATATATATATATATGTAGGTCTTTGGTTATTCGGGTTTTCTCCCGCGTAAAATTGGAAGTGTCTTGGCGACGTTTCGACGGAGTCTCATTTGTCATCTTCAGGCTGGTGTTTTTGGCTTCGTGCTTCTAGGAGCAATGTGTGATCACAGCTGTTTCTTCCTTTTAACTGCCAGTGGGGGTGTGAGCTGATTGGGTGGGAGCTTGGCTGTGTTCTTTTTTTTTTTTTAATTTTTTTTTTCTGTTTCTTTTTTTTTTTTATTGAAAAAGTTTTTCAAATACAAATTTTTCCCCCCTTTTTCCCCCCTCCTCCCTAACCCCCCCTCCCCCTCCCCTCCCCCTGTGGCTTCTTCAAAATAAAACCCAAATTCATAACAGATTATATAATACTTTACCATCCCCTTACTCCATCCCCCATATGGTGACCCTTTCTTTCTAATAATATTATTATATCCCCCTTATACTATACATTTCAAAATAACATTCTACTATAACATTATATAATAACTCCTAATTTAGCATAATAATATTATTATATCTCCCAGTTTAGCAATTTCTGCTCATAATCTACCCTTTTTCTGCCCCCCCATACATATATCTCTTAAATCAAATCTTTTATGTATATTAATATAACATTTCAAAGCAACCTTCCACTATAAGACTATATAATACATCCTAATTTAACATTTATTCAATTCATAGTCTACCCATTTCCTTCACCCCCATCGATATATCTCTTAACTCAAATCTTTTACATATATTCATATCTAAACATAATATCCCCTTTCTTAAACTAAACAATCAATAAGCTAACCTGTCTCCACCCACTTTCCTACAAGACTACCATACTTAATAATTCTTAATATCTTTATTCTTCTGCCCACACCACTAAAAAATGTTCCCTTATGTAAATAAAATCCTCTTAAAAAAAGACTTTAAGCTTGTAATCCATATGGTATCTTCTGTAATGTCTTTCAGCTGGATTGTTAACTCCATCACCCATGTTAGGGTAACATCACATCCTAATTCCAACAGTATGTTCGGTATCTTCAATTACCATCTGCCCCCATCAATAACAAATATCTTCTAAAAAAAAAAAAAAAAAAAACACCACCCGAGTGACCTTATATTTGTATTCCATATAGTGTCTATAGTGGTGTCTTTCATCCAAATTATTAATTCCAACCACCGTAATAGGGTAACAGCCAGATCATCTGCGTGCCCCAATTCCATAGCTCTCTCACCTTGTAGCTCAGCATAAACGTAGTACATTTATCAAAGAATCCAAAAAAAAAGATAGTTCCAATCCAATCAGTTTAAGGCCCTTTTCACCTCCCAAAAGTACAGCACTGCAGAGGTCTGTCACTCTCCTCAGGATAATATAAACCAATACTTTGCCTCAACTATCTTTTCATATATTCAATCATCTCTTAAATAACTGGCATTACGCTGTTGTTTAGTTTAAAAGTTTTTGTTTTTGTGAGACCTGCTTCTTCTTTTCTTGACTTTTTGTGGGTTAGATCTCCATCCTGATTTCCTTTCTATAAATTGTATATCAACTGTTTGGTTTTCATGCTGATCTATAACTTGATCTTGTTGGTTTTGCTTTTGTGGCTTAAATCTCCATTCTGGTTCTATGAGTTTTATATCAACTGATTGATTTCCATGCTGGTCTGTAACTTGATAAGTCATCACATTAGAATCCAGAGCCGCCTCTCTTGTATTTATAAATAGTCCAGCTGAGACCTCTGAAGGAGAATCCAGAAGCGGCTCATCTACAAAGACCTCTGTAACTTGTTGTTTTTCCATTACTTCCACCTCCTTCTGCTTATCTTGAATTTCTATCTCTTGTTGATTTTGCTTTTTGAGAACCTTGTAGTAAAATTCTTCCGCTTTTTCAACAGTATTTAGCTGATATCTTTCTCCTTGATATCTCAATATTATACCAACTGGAACGTCCCACCTGAATGAGATATTTTGTTTCTTTAGCTCAGTCACCAAAAATCCAAATTTCTTTCTATCTTTTAGCATCTTAGGCGGCAACTCTTTATATATCCAGATCTTTCTTCCATACAATTGTAGAGTAGAATTAAAGGATTTTTGCACAATATCATTTCTTATTTCTTTATCTGTGAAGTAAATCACCACATCTCTAGGCAATTGCCTTTGCTTTGCAATCCAAGAATTTACTCTATAGGCCTTGTCAATCTTACAAGATACCTCCTCAGGATGAACCTTTAAAATCCCGGCCAGAACTTGAGCAGATATTTTTCTTAAATCATCTCTATTATTTTCCTGTAACCCTCTCATTCTAATCGCAAATTCCGTGAGCCTGTATTGCATCATTGTAACTTCTTTTTCAATCCCTTGCTTTATATCTTCTGCATTGTAAGTCTCGTGACCAGCTTCCTTTTTAGACTTTACTTCTAAACTATTGTCTTGAATATTTATCAAATCATTTTCAATTCTTTGTATTTTATTGTCCAAATTATAAATCTTATCATCAACTTCCTCCATTTTAGACTCTAATAACTTGATATTTGTATCCATCTTTATAACAATTTCTGAAAAAGCATTAGTCACTGTTACAATCTTTCGTTGCAGATTATCATACTTTAGTTGTATCATTTCTTTAATTTCCTGCCTAAATTTTTCAAGTTTCTGGTTCACAGTCTCGTGATATCTTGCCATTTCCTCCAGGACAAATTCTTTTAAATTAAAGCCATTCTGCTGAGTCTGTAAGCTCAGAATTTGTTCACATAATTGTAAATGGGGGAACACCCCCCCCCCGCTGCTTGTTTGTCAGGCTTTATTAGTTTTAACGCCATCCTGCCACACAAACAAACTCTTTTTAAAGAGTTTCCCAAGCAAGATCAAGTACAAATCTCCAAGAAAAAAGAAACTTAAAATAGATATTTTTCTTCTAGATTCTAGCCAGCACTGTTTATTCCGCTACTTTGTAGCTTGTTACGGAAGGACTTTCGCTTTCGGCTTTCTTCTTCTTCTCAAGCCTCAGCAGTCGCCATTTTAAACTTTTTTTCCTTCACTTAAAAACGCTTGTAAAATCATTAAAAATACTTGTGATTTAGGGTCCCAAGTCCAAATCTCGTCCTCTTTAATTAAACCATCTGTTATTTTCGTTGATTGGTCCGGTCCCAGTGCCTGGCTCTGCAAAAAGGCAGAGTTCTCCCAAAGCCCGGAGCAGCGGTGAGCGGAAATAGGGAGCCACAACCTGCTCGTCCCCAAGAGTAAAAAAAGAACTCTGGGGACTTCGCAGAGGGCTCTACCTGTCCTCACCTGCTCTGTCTCACATTTCCTTCAGGAAATGGAGTTTTTCGAGCCGCCTTTCAGATGTAAAGGCGGCTCTTTACAGGCAACGGGGCTGGTGGTCTCAGAGGACCGTCAGGCGGCGACGGAAGCCAGCGGAGCTTGGCTGTGTTCTGATTGGGTGGAGGTGTGTTCTGACCTCTACCCAATCAGAACACACCTCCACCCAATCAGAACACAGCCAAGCTCCCACCCAATCAGCTCACACCCCACTGGCAGTTAAAAAGAAGAAACAGCTGCGATCACACATTGCTCCTAGAAGCACGAAGCCAAAAACACCAGCCTGAAGATGACGAATAAGACTTCGTCGAAACGTCGCCAAGACACTTCCAATTTTACACAGGAGAAAACTGAATAACCAAAGACCTACATACAAACACCCGCGAAAACCTCAGAAATCATATATATATATATCGTATATGTATGTGTGTGTGTGTGTGTGTGTGTGTGTGTATGCAAAAAATTAAAATCTCCGGTGTTTTCCCGTGTCATTGTAAATAAGTTGGTTAAAATATTTAAAATTCTGGTTAAAATCCCAGCTTAAAATCTTCTAAAAATCCTTACAGACAACTCTGCAAGGTCTTTAAAACATCAGCTAAAATCCTACCAGTGACTTTAAAAGTTTTTCTTATAGCAACGTTTCGACAGGCTCACAACCCTGTCATCTTCAGGCTCTTGTTTCATTTAGAAGCGATGGGTTCTCTGTTGTGAGGTCAGAGCTGTCGCTTATCTATATTTGCTGCTGCTGGTAAGCCTGTAACTCTGTGTTGTGATTGGAGGACAGCAGTTTTTCTTCTTGCTTCCTCATCCTGGCTGTTTGGCTATGTGTTACAGGCCCACGTAGCCAAAGTGTTACAGAGTTACAGGCTAACCAGCATACGTCAGCAGCAGCAAATATAGATAAGCGACAGCTCCGACCTCGCAACAGAGAACCCATCACTTCTAAATGAAACAAGAGCCTGAAGATGACAGGGTTGTGAGCCTGTCGAAATGTTGCTATAAGAAAAACTTTTAAAGTCACTGGTAGGATTTTAGCTGAGGTTTTAAAGACCTTGCAGAGTGCTCTGTAAGGATTTTTAGAAGATTTTAAGCTGGGATTTTAACCAGAATTTTAAATATTTTAACCAACTTATTTACAATGACGCGGGAAAACACCCGAGATTTTAATTTTTTGCATATGCACACCTGCAAAAACTTAAGAAGACATATATATATATATATATATATATATATATATATATATATATATATATATATATATATATATGTCAAGTATTTGCAAGCCATTGGCACATATATCATACAGACACTAGTGGAGGCAGGAAGTGCCCCCACCCCTATGTGGAGAGGAGGGGCTTACACTGAGTATAAAACCCCCTCTAACCTTTCCACCAAGCTCTCTTTTACGTTTGTTCTCCATGAGACATGATCTTTGATAGGGGTAGTCACACACGCTGTGTGCCCCCTATCCTAATGGATATTAAGACAGCCTTTGTATATAGTTAATATGTTTTGTTATATGAATAAATACATTTATCACATTTATTCATGCATATGCCTTTGGACTCTTCTATGCTCCTGGGTGTTTCTACGATCCCAATTTCCACAATATATACATACATATATATATATATATATATATATATATATATATATATATATATATATATATATATATATATATATATATATATATATATATATATATATCAATTAGCTTTCATCAGTAGGCCACACCCATCTCCTCCCTGTAAAGGCATAGTATCAATTTTCTTACTTCTTCGTAGGGTCTATGTGTGTTTTTCTTCTAGCCAGGTTTTCCCTACGTAGCCAAGGTTTTTTTGTAGCTCCAGCTCAGTAGAATCTCATCTACTCGGTTCTGGGCTTTTTTCTTTTCTAACACCTAGCAAGCTCTCACTGCTAGGTGGGAGACCTAAATAGATCCATTTCTAGCTCGTTAGCTTTCATCAGTAGGCCACACCCATCTCCTCCCTGTAAAGGCATAGTATCAATTTTCTTACTTCTTCGTAGGGTCTATGTGTGTTTTTCTTCTAATATATATTCATATATATATATATATATATATATATATATATATATATATATATATATATATATATATATATGGAATGATATCTGACTAAGTAATCTCAAAGTAATTTCAAAGGATTGTGTTCTACAGACAGTTTTAAATATTTCTAGCCTTCCAAATAAGTTGGATTTCAAATACTTGCATTCCCAGATTCTATGAGGAATGTCTGGATATTCCAGGCACTGAAATATTATACTCTTAAAAGTTTGGGAATTCCTATCTGCTTAATGACTCTGTTTCCTCTTCCAGGGTTAGATGACTGTTTTCCATGCCCTGAAGAAACCTATCCTAATAAGGACCACACTCTTTGCATTAAAAAACACACAAACTTCTTGTCTTACAAAGAACCCTTGGGAATCACTTTGACCATTCTTGCTTTCCTCTTTTCTTTCATCTCGGCTGTGGTGCTGGGGATCTTCATTAAACACCAGAACATTCCCATTGTCAAAGCCAACAACAGGGGGCTCACCTATACTCTGCTCATTGCTCTCCTTTTATCCTTCCTTTGCACTTTGCTTTTTATTGGACAACCAGACCAAGTAAAATGTCTTATGCAACCACCGGCTTTTAGCATCATCTTTACTGTAGCCCTTTCTTGTATATTGGCGAAAACAACCATAGTGATTCTTGCTTTCATGGCCACCAAGCCAGGCTCTAAAATCAGGAAATGGGTGGGGAAAAAACTAGCCAACACTGTTGTCCTGTCTTGCTCACTGGTACAAGTCACTATTTGTAGTGTATGGCTGGAAACCTCTCCCCCATTCCCAGATTCAGACATGCATTCCATGGTTGAAGAAATTGTCCTGAGATGTAATGAAGGTTCAGCCATTATGTTTTACATTGTCCTTGGCTTTATGGGGTTTTTGGCTGCTATCAGCTCCACAGTGGCCTTCCTAGCCAGGAAGCTACCTGACAGCTTTAATGAAGCCAGATTTATTACCTTCAGCATGTTGGTTTTTTGTAGTGTCTGGGTGTTGTTTGTTCCTACCTATCTGAGCAGCAAGGGAAAGTACATGGTAGCTGTGGAGATTTTCTCCATTTTGGCTTCTACAGCCGGATTACTGAGCTGCATCTTTTTCCCCAAATGCTACATTATTGTGCTGAGACCTAACCTGAACAGAAAGAAACAGTTGATAAAGAAACAAAATTGAATTCCAGATTTATTTATTTACATAATTATTTAAGTGTTTCTATCAAGATTCTTTCTCTAGCTCAAGTTTCACTCTGCTGAACAGCTTTCAATTTGGCAAGATAGTTCAAAATAATCCAAAATAATCAAGAGCAATCTATACACTGCATGAGAAAGGCAACCCCATTCTTTGTTTAAGGATCAGTTATATTTTCTTTTAATAGCAATCTTTTAAAAATGCAGGGTTAGTTATATACTTTTCTTAAACTATTTCTATCTGATATCAAAAATTCAATACAGGAAAACAATTGAAACCCATCTATTAAGTTTTATAAGAACTGTATAAATCCAATAAAAATAAAAGTGAAGTAGCATACTCTTGCTGGTGGATCTGTTCTTTTTATTTTCAAATAAATAACAATAGGGATATATTTTCCCAAAGGCATTCAGTAGACTGGTAGCCTCCAATCTTTTGGGCACCAGGGACCAGTTCCATGTAAAGATGTCAGAGTACGCACAGTGTTTATTTTATTACCTTCAGCATGTTTGTCTTTTGTAGTGTCTGGGTGTTGTTTGTTCCTACCTATCTGAGCACCAAGGGGAAATACGTGGTGGCTGTGGAGATCTTCTCTATTTTGGCTTCTGCAGCTGGATTACTAGGCTGCATCTTTTTGCTCAAATGCTATATCATTATTCTGAGGCCACAGCTGAACAGAAAAGAACAGTTGATAAAGAAGTAAACATAAACATCCATTTTTGTTGTTATTTATTTAGTAAGCATATTATTCTGTTTCCAGTTACATTCTAATGAGCTGCTTTTAATCTACTAAATTTGTTCAGAAACAATTCTTCCCTCCCCCCCAAGATAATGAAGTGCAACATATGCACTGTATAGGATAAACAACCCCAATTTTTATCTGAGCAGTGACTACCTTTTTTAAAACATAAGAACAGCCATATATTTGTATTTGAACTAATATTTGATCTCAAATAATCAATCCAGAAAAATAGCATATTTTCCAGAAAATATTTTGTAGAAAAAATTGATTTCTAGTCTGAATTGCTCAGATTTTTTTTTTCAGAGGAAAATGCATGGGAAATTGGGTTCCCAAATTGTTTTCTACTTTGCAAAAAAAAATTGTCCCTAGTTTTTATATTCTTAGTGGCATACTTATTAAAATATTCAGTGAATCCAATACTTGACAAAATATGTAAAACTGGGAACAGTAAAAAAAAATGCACTACAATGTCCTAGCATGATTCATCTGGATTGCTGCAAAGATATTGTTCTCGTCTGTTTTTGTTTTTGTTTTTTTGCGGGTGAGGGGGAACAACACACTTGTATTACAATTGTTTTTTTAAAAAACAAATATTCCACCACAAAATTCATTTTCATGTTTTTGCATTTACATCAGTGGTGAAATCTAAAATTTGTTACTACCGGTTCTGTGGGCGTGGCTTGGTGGGGGCAGGTAATGTGACTGGGTGGGCATGGCCAATTTTTTTTTTAACTTTTAAAACCATTTTTTCTACAACCTCTTCGGCGAAGATGTTGTAAAAAAAATGCTTTCAAAAGGCTCTGACAATCCAAGCTGAGTTGCCTGATCTGCAGAGGCTTTTTTAAAAAAGCCTCTGCCGATCAGGCAACTCAGCTTGGATCGTCAGAGGCATTTAAAAGAAAAAAAGGTTTTTTTTCTTTTAAAAGCCTTTGACGATCCCAGCTGAGCTGCACAATCATCAGAGGCTTTTTTTTTTTTTTACTTTTAAAAGCATTTTTTGGCCGAAGAGGTTGTAGAAAAAATGCTTTTAAAAGTAAAAAATAGAGCCTCTGATGATTATGCAGCTCAGCTGGGCATGGGGGGGCCAGGGATTTTTGTTACCAGTTCTCTGAACCACCTGCCTCCATCGCTACCGGATCGGGCGATCCGGTCTGAACCGGGAGCATTTAACCCCTGATTTACATGTTTATTATACAATACAACATATAATAATGACAAATCTTAATTGTTTACTATTTCAGAACAATTAAGTTAAGACATGGAATGAAATTAATAATGACATGTTTAGATAAGAGAAACTACAATTGTCATTATAGGAAAGAATTTCTTTGAGAAAAATGAATGCCTAGAATGATGTGTTTGTTTCAAATAATAGCAATAGCAATAGACGTATATACCGCTTCATAGTGCTTTTACAGCCCTCTCTAAATGGTTTACAGAGTCAGCATATTTCCCCCAACAATCTGGGTCCTCCTTTTACCGACCTTGGAAGGATGGAAGGCTGAGTCAAGCTTGAGCCAGTGAGATTTGAACTGCTGAACTGCAGCTAGCAGTCAGCTGAAGTAGCCTGAAGTGCTGCACTGTAACCACTGTGCCACCTTGGCTAATACCTATTTGACAACCACTGCACCTTTTAATCAGTAGCAGAAAGCTATAAATAGGTTCATATGGCAAGGGCAAAATCCAAGAACAAATATAAACTCCAAGATGCAAAGGAATGAAGAGGATTGGGACTGACTCATTTGAAGTTGTATGTTGCATCCTGCTGTTTTGTTGGGATGAAAGAGTGAGTTCTGCTCAGAAATAAAGGAAACTTAAAACTGGAATTGCACAATGTCTGAGGTTTGGGTGGTACTGTACCATGGTTTTCTATGGTACAGTAAAATTTAGCTTAATCTAGGTTTTAAAATTCACAACATTAGATGTATGTTAAAAATATGGAATAGCTTGTCCACTCCAAGGATAAAGCATTCAGACACAAACTGAGCAATGTGATATATGCAGTAAAATGCAGTGAGACATGTACAGATCTATACATTGGAGAAACAAAACAACCACTGTATAAATGCATGGCACAACATAGGATAACAAACCCATCAGAACAAGATTCAGCAGAGTTGGGCTCCGAAATGGGCCCAGCCTGAAACAGCGCAGGTGGGGGCTTATGTCCTCCATCCGTGTCGGTCTCCTCTGTTCACAGGGTTATACCCGGTGGGTCACCAGAGGGGACCCAGTACCCAGCATAGACCACTATTAATTAAAATTTCTTTTTTTAAAAAGAAAAGAACAAGATTAGGCAGTTCATCTGCAGTTGAAAGATCACTCTTTTGAATACAGCGAAGTCCACATTCTACAGAGAGAGGACCGCTGGTTTGAAAAAGGGATCAAAGAAGCCATCTATATTAAGATTGAACAGCCCTTTCTCAACAGAGGGGGAAGGATATGATACCACCTATCTCCTGTTTACAACACAGTCATTTCAGCAGTTCCAAGAAGTTCCACACCCATTTGCACTATTCAGGTGATTCTGAAGACACAGATAAACCTCCAAGTGACCTCAATGACTCTCAGAAAGAGTGCTAATGACCACATGACTGCATATATATGACTTATATAAGGCATATAAATCCTTCCATCCTCCACCATTCAGTCAGAACTGAAGAATAGATGAGAAGTGAAATGTCTTCAAGGAAAAACAAAGTCCAGTTGCCTTTTGAAAAAAGCACCTTTGGGACAATCATGACCTGGATTACTGAGAATCTCCACAGATGTATAAATGCAGACTGTGCCTGAAAATGCACATTATAAACATTAGCACAAGAAGCATTTTACAGGAAAGAAAAATCAGGTAAAGAGACATGGCTAATCTACTGAGTGCATTTGGATCAATAGTATGGAGAATATGGCAGCATAAGGATTTAAAATTTTTAGGTAGATATTTTAGGTAGATAGTAGAACATTTGGAAATTAACAGCAGAAGACATAGTTTGAAATTGATAGAACAAGGGGAAAACATCAGGGGTGAAATCCAGCAGGTTCTGACAGGTTCTGGAGAACCGGTAGCGGAAATTTTGAGTAGTTCAGAGAATTGGCAAATACCACCTCTGGCTGGCCCCAGAGTGGGGTGGGAATGAAGATTTTGCAATATCCTTCCTCCAGGAGTGGGGAGGGAATGGGGATTTTGCAGTATTCTTCTCCTGCCCACCAAGCCACACCCACCAAGCCACACCATGCCCACCAAGCCACACCCACAGAACCGGTAGTAAAAAAAAAATGAATTTCACCACTGGGCCATAGGTAACAGAAATATTTTTAGGTAGATAGTAAAACATTTGGAAATTAACAGCAGAAGACATTGATAGAAAAGTGGGAAAACATGTTTAAAAGGATTGAAAATCACACTATGATATTTAAAAGAGAATGTTTATAAAATGATGTACTACTGATACATAACATCAGAAAAAGTATCTAGAATATATAAAGATACTTTCAATTTATGATGGAAATGTGGACAATATGAGGGGTCATGCTAATATGCCTACAAAACATGCAAAAAATCCAGAAAATTTTGGGTTCAAATAGATGCATATGTACATGTCTGAACAGAGAAGGAACACTAATTAAATTTATGAGTGACTCAAAAAGCTGACATTTTATGGAAAAAAAATGCGATTTGTGGATTTGATTAATCCAAAAACCATATTATGGTAAGAAAGAAGTTGTGATGTAACTTGCTGCAATTTCAGAAAGCATTGATCAAGAGACGTTGTGCTCCATAATTGACCATGTTTAATTCTACTCCTATGGACTCCAGGGAGTTCCAAAGAGCAGAGCAAAACGGGGACCTAACCCAGACTGACTGATGTTATTAATATTCCTTCTTCCTAAACATGTTCAAATATGAGGCTAGAAGACCAAGCTGCATGAGTCTGACTGCTTTTTTCCTTATACTTTTCGGCATTCAGATCAACAAAGAGAAAAAGCCAAAATGTTAGGTTGTCCTACAAACATATTAAGGATCATTTTAACAAATCACTGATGTGATTTGCTATGTTACTCTTCAGGCTGTGGGTGATAATATTACTCCCTCAGATCATATGCCATGATGCCAAATGCACCATCAACAATCCTAGTATTAAATACAAATCTTACCATTCAGGTGATCTCATCATTGGTGGCATTATTTCTCTGATCTACATGATGTCTAACCTGGTTACCTTCAAAAGAATTCCATCGGAAGAACTTCTTGATGATCCTATGTATGTAGCTATTTATCTTAACCATATTAGCTTTGAAATCATGGTGGTCGGCATATTATTGAAATATAACTTTCATCTATTATCATTTAACTGTTCTGTGCTCAGAGATTCTACTCTATCGCTTACATCAGTGGTTCTCAACCTTTCTAATGCCGCGACCCTTTAATACAGTTCCTCATGTTGTGGTGACCCCAAACCAGGGGTGGGTTCTAATTTTTTTTACTACCAGTTCTGTGGGCGTGGCTTAGTTTGTGGGCGTGGCTTGGAGGTCATGTGACTGGGTGGGCGTGGCTAGCTGGTCATGTGACCAGATGGCCATGGCTATGTGTATAGGGACTACTCAGAGGGCTGAAAAAAGTCATTTCTGACAGGTCCTCGCACTTTTGACTGGTCCTCACACTTATGACCATCCTCACATTTATGCCTGTGCAGCATTCTTAACAACCATGTCACTCATTTCACAACTGCTTCTCTTCAACATGGTATAAGATAGGGCAAAAAACGTAAAATGTGAGGACAGTCGTAAATTTGAGGACTGGTCAAAAGTGCGAGGACCAGTCAAAAATAACTTTTTCAGCCCTCTGAGTAGTCCCTGTGCACAAAAGGACTACCCAGAGGGCTGAAAAAAGTGATTTCTGACAGGTCCTCGCACTTTTGACCGGTCTTCGCAGTTATGACTGGTCATCATTTATGCCCATTGTATCATTCTTAACAACTGTGTCACTCATTTCACAACTGCTTCTCTTCACCATGGTGACAAGATAGGGCAAAAACATAAATTGTGAGGACAGTCGTAAGTTCGAGGACTGGTCAAAAGTGCGAGGACCAGTCAAAAATAACTTTTTCAGCCCTCTGAGTAGTCCATATGCATAAAAGGATACAGCAATAGAGAGGGATGAAGGAAGGGAAGGGAAATTAGAGGAGGAGTGAAGGTAAGAGAGGGAGGAAGAGAGGAGGAGAAGGAGAAAGAAAGAGGAAGTAGGGAGAAGAAGAAGAGGGGGGGAAGAGAAAGTAAGAAAGAAAGAAAAAACAGAGGTGGTAGGTTTGAGGAGAAAGATTGCTGTACAATAAAAAAGATGAAAGGGAAGAAAGCCAACCCCAAACAAATATTAAGATATTAAGATAAAGAATGAATTGTTAAACTTTAAAGAATAAAAGAGAACAAATATGAATAAATAGCAATAATTAGAAACACACATACAGGTGAAACCCGAAAAATTAGAATATCGTGCAAAAGTTCATTTATTTCAGTAATGCAACTTAAAAGGTGAAACTAATATATGAGATAGACTCATTACATGCAAAGCGAGATAGTTCAAGCCTTGATTTGTCATACTTTTGATGATTATGGCTTACAGCTCATGAAAACCCCAAATTCACAATCTCAGAAAATTAGAATATTACATGAAATCAATAAAACAAGGATTGTACATAGAACAATATCGGACCTCTGAAAAGTATAAGCATGCATATGTACTCAGTACTTGGTTTGGGCCCCTTTTGCATCAATTACTGCCTCAATGCGGCGTGGCATGGATGCTATCAGCCTGTGGCACTGCTGAGGTGTTATGGAAGACCAGGATGCTTCAATAGCAGCCTTCAGCTCTTCTGCATTGTTCGGTCTCATGTCTCTCATCTTTCTCTTGGCAATGCCCCATAGATTCTCTATGGGGTTCAGGTCAGGCGAGTTTGCTGGCCAATCAAGCACAGTAATCCCATGGTCATTGAACCAGATTTTGGTACTTTTGGCAGTGTGGGCAGGTGCCAAGTCCTGCTGGAAAATGAAGTCAGCATCCCCATTAAGCTCGTCTGCAGAAAGAAGCATGGAGTGCTCCAAAATCTCCTGGTAGACGGCTGCGTTGACCCTGGACTTAATGAAGCACAATGGACCAACACCAGCAGATGACATGGCTCCCCAAATCAACACAGACTGTGGAAACTTCACACTGGACTTCAAGCATCTTGCAGTGTGTGCCTCTCCATTCTTCCTCCAGACTCTGGGTCCTTGGTTTCCAAATGAGATGCAAAAGTTGCTCTCATCAGAAAAGAGGACTTTGGACCACTGAGCAACAGACCAGTTCTTTTTTTCTTTAGCCCAGGTAAGACGCTTCTGACGTTGTTTGTTGTTCAGGAGTGGCTTGATGAAGAATACGACATTTGAAGCCCATGTCCAGGATCCGTCTGTGTGTGGTGGCTCTTGATGCACTGACTCCAGTCTCTGTCCACTTTTTGTGAAAGCCCCCAACACTTTTGAATGGCCTTTTCCTGACAATCCTCTCCAGGCTGCGGTCATCCCTGCTGCTTGTGCACCTTTTTCTTCCACACTTTTCCCTTCCACATAACTTTCTATTAATGTGCTTTGATACAGCACTTTGGGAACATCCAACTTCTTTTGCAATTACCTTTTGAGGCTTTCCCTCCTTATGGAGGGTGTCAATGATGGTTTTCTGCACAACTGTCAGGTCAGCAGTCTTTCCCATGATTGTGATTCCTACTGAACCAGACTGAGAGACCATTTAAAGGCTCAGGAACCCTTTGCAGGTGTTATGGCTTAATTAGCTGATTAGAGTGGGACACTTTGAGCCTAGAATATTGAACCTTTTCACAATATTCTAATTTTCTGAGATTGTGAATTTGGGGTTTTCATGAGCTGTAAGCCATAATCATCAAAAGTATGACAAATCAAGGCTTGAACTATCTCGCTTTGCATGTAATGAGTCTATCTCATATATTAGTTTCACCTTTTAAGTTGCATTACTGAAATAAATGAACTTTTGCACGATATTCTAATTTTTCGGGTTTCACCTGTACAACGTATTTTCTTTGAACAGAGTATTTGGCCGGTTCACAAATTTAAACAAGTTGTAGGAGGTTAGCACCCACCCCTTTCCTAGAAGAATGAAATATTTTGGGAAATATTAAAAAGGCAGAATATTATATTTCCCTGGATGAGAAATGGAGAAGCATATTTTACAGACAAAGCAGCTCCCACCTTCCTGCCCCCCCACCCTTTGTTAATGGGCCAGAGGCAGAAAGTCAATCCTTTGTCAAAGGACATTTGCAACACAATAGCAACAGAAACTAACACAATGGGCCCCATCAAGCCATGTGATCCTGTCCAGCATTAAACCATCTTTCCAAGCAGTCTCCATGTTTCCAGTGTCTTTTTCCCCACTTGGAGCAGAACCCAGAAGGATATTTCTTCCAACACAGTATTTAGTCATTTCAATTAAATTTACAATTTCTATATTTCCTTTTTACCATATTTATTCCTCATCTATTTTTTTAAAAAACCAATATTACCCTTCATCCTCATCTCTAATCTTAATCAAATTCAATTTTTCCCTTCTATTCTATATTATACCCCTTCCCATTGTCATCTATTTTTATATCCATCCTCACATTGGTTAATTATGTAATACAGTTGTTTAATACAAATTCAACATTTTAATATAAATCAATTAGTTATATAACTATCTTTTTTGTATATTAATCAATATGAACATGAATATTCCAATTATTTCCATGCAATCCAATTTCTTACAAATCAATTAATTATATTTACCAATACTAATAAACCAAATAATTTCCCCCATATATTCCTCCAAACCACAACCATTTCTGCTTTCAACACAATATACAATTAATAGTATCTCAATTATTACAATTCCCTAAATAGAGCTTTTTTTCTTTTGTGTTTTAAAATCTTGCCCTAAAATCTTGCCCTAAATTTCCCATTGTTTGCAGTTTTGTACCTACCTTTTTTGGTGAGGAAAAAGAAAAAGAAATCTCTCTGCCTCATTTTGTCACGTTGCAGAAAAGACCCTTCTTTAGTTTCAATTTTGCTTTTCAGCATAGGTAGGGGGAAAAAAATTTGCTCCAGGAATTTACCTCTTTGCAGCTAGCTCTTTGAAGCCCCGCGGCAAGAATTTAAAGTTTTTTTTCCCTCTAGCCACCAGCTTGGACTCCGGAGGCAGCAATAGATTGGGAGTGGGCGGGGTAAGCGACCGGGCGATCCAACAGAGGCAGAGGGTGAGGGTGAGTGAAGGCGTGGGGGGGGCGAGAGAGGGCTTTGGCGACCCCTGTGAAATGGCCGTTTGACCCCCAAAGGGGTCACGACCCCCAGGTTGAGAACCGCTGGCTTACATAGAATAGAATAACTTTATTGTTACTTTGAAAGTACATTAATTAGGTAAAGGTAAAGGTTCCCCTCGCACATATGTGCTAATTGTTCCCAACTCTAGGGGGCGGTGCTCATCTCTGTTTTAAAGCCGAAGAGCCAGCGCTGTCTGAAGACATCTCCGTGCTCATGTGGCTGGCATGACTAAATGCCAAAGGCGCACGGAACGCTGTTACCTTCCCACCAAAGGTGGTCCCTATTTTTCTACTTGCATTTTTTACGTGCTTTCAAACTGCTAGGTTGTCAGAAGCCAGGACAAGTAATGTGAGCCTGTTACGCAGCACTAGGGATTCAAACCGCTGAACTGCCGACCATTCAATCGACAAGCTCAGTGTCTTAGCCACTGAGCCACCGCATCCCGTACACTATTTGGCATACATTAAAAATGAAATTTCATTGCATACACCTCTTAAAGGGTCAACACCTCCAATTTTACACTATATAAACATGACAAGATAAATAGATAAATAAATAAATAAATAAATACAAAATTATGTATATACCAAAGCTATTATATGACACAGAGAAATAAGATTACAAGAAACAACACAGTCTAGTTATACATGTTTATAGTGAGAAAAACAAATCTTGTGAGTTTACCAGACGGATGGCATAGGGAAGAAAGCTGTTACAGAATCTGGTAGTCCTGCTAGAAATACTTTGAAATCTGTTCCCAGAGGAACAGATCCTTAGAAAGGATGGAAGGCTGAGTCAACCTTGAGCCTGGTGAGATTCGAACTTACAATAATTGCAGACAGCTGGTGTTAATCACAATGCTTTTTAGTCTGCTGAGCCACCAGTGGTTCAGCAGTGGCTCTGCGGTGATCTTGGAACCCAGGAAAATAAAATCTGTCACTACCTTCATTTCTTCCCCATCTATTTGCCAGGAATTGAGAGAGCCAGATGCCATGATCTTAGTTTTCTTAATGTTCAGTTTCAAGCCAACTTTTACACTCTCCTCCTTCACCCACATCAAGAGAATCATTAGTTCCTCTTCACTTTTTGCCATAACAAAGAAGTTATCTGCCAAATATCTGTATTTTACTCATGGAACTTATTTTCTACACACTGTTTTTCTTTGGGCCCATAGACTTTAGTTTTGGATTATTAAAATGAAATGCAATAGGTTCTCTGGATGGAAGTGTGAGTGTTGTGACAGAGGCATTACTCTCCCTTGAAGTTTGTTTCTACAGAACTACTTGCATATCTTGACCTTGATCTGTGCTGTAAAGGAGATCAATGAAAATCCACAGATTTTGCCAAACATCACTTTGGGCTTCGGTATATCTAACAGCTATTTCATGGAAACGTGGACCTACCTTGCTTCTATGGAGCTTATTTCTTCACATGATAGTTGGGTTCCCAACTACAAATGTAGTATCCACCAAAACTCAGTATGTGTTATTGGAGGACCTAATTCTCATATCTCTCGAGTGTTGGCAGACATTCTTAGCATTTACAAGATTCCACTGGTAAGACCTATTTTTTAAAAAAATCCCACATTTGTGTATTATCTGATATCTGTGTTCCTGTTTAATGAAATTTTCTCTGTAGGTTGTAATTAATGGCAAACAGAACATCAGTAAAATCTGGCTGCACAATGCTTTCAAATTTCAAGTCCTAATTTACTGTATATTTGTTAATGAGTTTCAGGAAAAGAGACCTAACTTTCTCTTTACAATAAAGACAAGAGATAAATCCTCCTGATCTCTTGACATAATTTTAAGATTTAATTTATTAAGATCAAATATTTTTCTGTTGCTTTCAATGAAAGTTCCCTGTGAATAGAAGCAGCCTATCTCTTGGAGTTATAAAGTAGTGGCCAAAATTGTGGAAACCTTTTGGGGAAAGTGTATTTTTGATGTTTGATGGCTAATAACACCACTTTTTTTTTTTTTTTGGGAGTTTCAAGATAATCATATTCCACTGCTGGAATGACCTGGGAATATTTATTTTTATTTTTATTTTATTTTAAATTTATATACCGCCCTTCTCCCTGAGGACTCAGGGCGGTGTACAGCCAGAATTAAAAAAAACATGGAATACAAATATTAAAAACAATTAAAATATATATAAATTTGGCCCAAAATTAAAAATACAAACCAATTAAAACATTTAAAATTTCTTCTTAAGCCAGCCCGGCTTGCTGGAAAAAGTGGGTTTTAAGGGCACGGCGGAAGGCGCTAAGGTCTTGGATTCTCCTTATCTCTGGGGGCAACTGATTCCAGAGGGTAGGTGCCCCCACAGAGAAGGCCCTCCCCCTGGGGGTCACCAGCCTGCATTGATTGGCTGATGGCACCCTGAGGAGGCCCTCTCTGTGGGAGTGCACGGGACGATGGGAGGTCGTTGGTAGCCCAGACCTTAACCCAATTGAAAATCTATGGAGCCGACTAAAAAAACTTCTTAGTCAGAAGCGACCCAGCAATAAAACCCAGTTAATAGAAGCAATCCTTCAATCTTGGTTTCACATTAGAACAGCTGCACAACTAAAAGACTTGGTTCAATCCATGGGAAGACTAAGGCTAATTAGTTGTAAGGCAATTAGTTTGTCAGCAGGCCTAGAAATTCAAGAGAGATGCAGAGTTCATTAAGTGGGTTGTCCAGATATAGAGTCCTACTTTTATAACTTACCCAGCAACACTGTGAATTGGACAGCCATATAATTTTTCTAGTAAATAAACAAGTGAATAAGTAAAGTAAAGTAATAGTAATTTTAAGAGTCTATTCTCAAGCAGTTTAGTTTTAGAGCTTTCCTGACCTACAGCCTTTAATATAAATTAGATTTTAAATTTCCAAATATCCAATCTTGAAATCCCAGTCGTGGAAATATGTTATTTCTGAAAGTTGGGAAAGGCTGAACTAACCCATCTGCTTAACAACTTTCTTTCCTCTTCCAGATTTAGATGACTGTTCATCCTGTCCTGAAGAAGACTATCCTAACAAGGACCAGGTGCTTTGCATTAAAAAAACCACAAACTTCTTGTCTTACAAAGAACCCTTGGGAATCATCTTGACCAGTGTTGCTTTCCTCTTTTCTTTCGTCTCAGTTGTGCTGCTGGGGATCTTCATTAAATACCAGGATACTCCCATAGTCAAAGCTAACAACAGGAGTCTCAGTTATACTCTTCTCCTTGCTCTCCTGCTTTCCTTCCTTTGCACTTTGCTTTTCATTGGGCAACCTGACCAGATAAAATGTCTCATGCGACAAACTACCTTTAGCATCATCTTCTCTGTAGCTCTTTCTTGTATATTGGGTAAAACAACCATAGTGGTCCTTGCTTTCATGGCCACCAAGCCAGGTTCCAAAATCAGGAAATGGGTGGGGAAAAAGGTGACCAACACTATTGTCCTGTCTTGCTCCCTGGTTCAAGCCACCATCTGTAGTGTGTGGCTAGCAATTTCTCCCCCATTTCCAGAATCAGACATGCATTCCATTGTTGAAGCAATTGTCCTGGAATGTAATGAAGGTTCACCCATCATGTTTTACACTGTACTTGGCTTTATGGGCTTCTTGGCTGCTGTCAGCTTCACAGTGGCCTTCCTAGCCAGGAAATTACCTGATAGCTTTAATGAAGCCAAATTTATCACCTTCAGCATGTTTGTCTTTTGTAGTGTCTGGGTGTTGTTTATTCCCACCTATAGGAGCACCAAAGGAAAATACATGGTGGCTGTGGAGATCTTCTCCATTTTGGCTTCTGCAGCAGGATTACTGAGCTGCATCTTTTCCCCCAAATGCTACATTATTGTGCTGAGACCTGACCTGAACAGAAAGAAACAGTTGATAAAGAAACAAAATTGAATTCCAGATTTATTTATTTACATATTTATTTAAGTGTTTCTATCAAGATTCTTTCTCTAGCTCAAGTTTTACTCTGCTGAACAGCTTTCAATTTGGCAAGATAGTTCAAAATAATCCAAAATAATCAAGAGCAATCTATGCACTGCATGAGAAAGGCAACCCCATTCTTTGTTTAAGGATCAGTTATATTTTCTTTTAATAGCAATCTTTTAAAAATGCAGGATTAGTTATATACTTTTCTTAAACTATTTCTATCTGATATCAAAAATTCAATACAGGAAAACAATTGAAACCCATCTATTAAGTTTTATAAGAACTGTATAAATCCAATAAAAATAAAAGTGAAGTAGCGTACTCTTGCTGGTGGATCTGTTTTTTTTATTTTCAAATAAATAACAATAGGGATATATTTTCCCAAAGGCATTCAGTAGACTGGTGGCCTCCAACCTTTTGGGCACCAGGGACCAGTTCCATGTAGAGATGTCAGAGTGCGCACAGTGATTATGAGACAACCCAGGACCTATAACATCAAACAGAGGTTTGTAATAATAAATAGTGGTTTATCTCTACAAAAGAAGATGCATACATGTACTAGGCAAAAGTCAAACAATCAATCAGCAGCTACATCAGGGAAGAACACATGGAGAGAGAGAGATATGCCCCAACTGGGCCTCTCTTACAATACAGACTCTTAAAGTGGTAACAGTCAAATAACCCTGCTGACTCAGTCCTACCATTGCATCATCATTACAGCATTACAGTGTTACAGCATTACAGCAGCTGGTCAGCTATTAAATCATCATTACCCTGACAAAAGAGTTTTTTCTGTGGACCAGAGGGGGTGTGGTTTCACGTGCTGCCTGCATCCTATGGATGGGGCTTTGCTTGTTGGCATGGCTTGGTTTCTGGCACGCCACGGCCTGATGCAGGTTCACGGACCAGGGGTTGGGGCCCCTGCAGTAGACAATATGATAATAGGTTCCTGTCAACCCAGATTAAAAATAAAAAGAACAAAAAAAAAAAACCCACACATCATTGGTCCCCTACTACAAGAGATAAGGACAAGAAAAAGTCTGTTTCAATTCTGTACCCTTCTGCTTGTATCTTTTCGGCAATTTGTTTAAAACCATCTTTTTCTCAATCCCATCCCACAAATATTTTTTCCTACATCCTACTTGCTGTCTTTTGTTGTATGTCAACAAACTTTAACCTGGTTTGCATTTCCAACATTTCTACCTACAATTCCTGTTCTCATTCCAAAGTTAAAAACTTCCAGCTTCTAACCAATCAAGCCCTCCTAATTTTTCTTCCGATTACTCAGTGGCATTCCATCCATAATTCTCTCTTGATCCTAAGAAGAAGAAGAAAAGTGGCAAACCACTTTTGAAAGTGTTAAGAAAAATCCATGGCCTTGTCGTTGTAAGGACCACAAGTCAACATAACAATACTGGCATACATTTTGTAAAATTAACCCATTTTATTATATTCCAAGCACTACTGGCCAGAGAAGAGTAATGAACTCTATGTCAACTCTGAAGCTGGCCTGACTGAGGCCATTTTGAGACTTCGGTGCTGACACACTAGTGAAGAGGGACAGGGAGGGGGGAATAGAGATAGTTGGGATGTTGTAACCAAAAAAAAAACTTTCTCTTGGGAACCAAGGACATTCCTGCAGGTGTTTGGAAGGAGGGGGCTGGAGTCATCTAGCAACTGGACAGCATCCTGATTGGACTATGTGACTGATTGTTTTGAGAAAGTCGAAAACTTTTACTTTTAATTAGATGAAAACTGTGAGAATATTCAGAGTCGGTTTTTACCAGCCTGTGCCAATATGACATATACAATTAACTTATTCTTTGAGGAAATTGCCTGCCTTAGAGTTTTGTTTGCTCTGGGATGTTACTTGGAACCCTGACACTCTAGGTCAGTGATGGCTAACCTTTTCCGGACTGAGTGCCCAAAGCAAACCCCCCAAATGCAATGTGCGTGCTCCCCCCGCATGTGCCCCACCCCACACATATGTGTGCCCCCCACCCCGCCCCCAGTGCATGCGTGGCAGAGCTGAACTGGGACAATGGCTCGCATGCCCACAGAGAGGGTGCTGTGTGCACCCTGTGGCATGCGTGCCATAGGTTCACCATCACAACTATAGGTGAACTAAAGGCATTAATGTTTGCTGACAAATAATGACTTCTTAATTTAATAATGTACATCACTTCAGAGAAATGGTTATCCAATATCTTCTTAAAAACGTCCAGTGTTGGAGCATTTGCAACTTCTGGAGGCAAGTTGTTCCACTGGTTAATTGTTCTAACTGTCAGGAAATTTCTCATTAGTTCTAAGCTGCTTCTCTCTTTGATTAGTTTCCACCCTTTGCTTCTTGTCCTGCCCACAGGTGCTTTGGAGAATAGCTTGACTCCCTCTTCTTTGTGGCAGCCCCTGAGATATTGGAAGACTGCTATCATGTCTCCCCTTAGCCCTTCTTTTCATCAAATTAGGCATACCCAATTCCAGCAACCGTTCTTTATATGTTTTGGCCTCCAGTCCCCTACTCATCTTCGTTGCTCTTCTCTGCACTCTTTCTAATTCTTTTTCTCTAATTCAACTTCTTTGACATCACAGAAAGGATTTCTTAGGAAATGTTGCTTTCCAGATTTTAAGATATTGCAATTTCTAATGTGTCACAATATACATCACTTCATCTTTCAAAATGAGATAGAAACATCACAATGCTATAAAAACATTTTAAAAGAGATATGTAATTTAGATAACTGAAAGATATGGATACCAAAGAGTCTATCTGCGAAATAGTTGATTTTATACTATTTTTATGGTAAAGAGAGGACAAGTATTTTCTACATGCAGTCTGGTCTTTTTTTTTTTTTTTTTTGGAATTGTTAACAAAGATTAAAAAATTGAAATGCAACAAATTATTTGTGTGGTAATTCCATTGTTGTGACCTAGGCACTGCCCTCCCTTAAAGTTTGTTTTTACAGACATACCAGCATATCTTGTCCTTGATCTTTGCTGTAAAGGAAATCAATGAAAATCCCCAGATCTTGCCAAACATCACTTTGGGCTTTGGTATATATAACAGTTATTTCATGGCAACGTGGACCTACCTTGCTTCTATGGAGCTTCTTTCTTCACATGACAGATTTGTTCCCAACTATAAATGCAGCATCGACCAAAACTCAGTTTGTGTTATTGTGGGACCCAATTCTCATATCTCTCAGGTTATGGCCGACATTCTGAGCATTTACAAGATTCCTCAGGTATTTATTTATTTATTTATTTATTATTTGTTTGTTTGTTTGTTTTTTATTTGTCAAACATGTACAAGATAGCAGGTATAAGTATAAACATAAACAAAGGAAGTAAGTACAGATAAATGGGGACAGTAAAACAGGGACGGCAGGCATGTTGGTGCGCTTATGCATGCCCCCTTTACAGACCTTTTAGGAATGGGGTGATTCCACGGTAGACAGTTTGAGGTTGAAGCTGTGAGGGTTTGAGGCTGTAACAATGGAGTCAGGTAGAGCATTCCAGGCATTGACCACTTTGTTGCTGAAGTTGTATTTTCTGCAATCAAGTTTGGAGTGGTTTACCTTGAGTTTGTATCAATTGTTTGCCCGCGTATTATTGTGGTTGAAGCTGAAGAAGTCGTTGACAGGTAAGACATTGTAGCAGACAATTTTGTATACTATGCTTACATTGGACCACAGGCAGTGCAGTTCCCGATTGTCCAAGGCCAGAATTTCAAGTCTGGTGGTATAAGGGATTCTAAAGTAAGACCTACTCAAATAAAAATCAATAGAACTATTGATATGTGAGTTCTTCTTTCATAAAATTCTCTCTCTTTTTTGGTTGTAATAAATCACAACCAACAAATAAATAAAGTCTGGCTAGACATTACTTTCATATTTTCCAATTCTGATTTACTGAAAATTGTGCTAAATTAGAGGATCTTGTCTCCAATTCGAAATAAAAAGAAAGGAGATGCTCTCTCTTGCTCTTAAAAGATTTTTTTTTTTCATTTTGAAATATTTTCTGCTACTTTCCATTGAAGTTCCATAGCCATTAAAGTGATAACAAGAAAATAATAAGAAAAGTAAAACATATTATATGTCTGGACAATCAAAGTAGTGAATTTATAACAAAGAAACAAGATATGATTGAACAATGATTTATCCTACAAATACTTCAAAATAGTCTTTTGGTTCGTATGCAGACAAGTATGGAAGCAGCTCTTCTATTCAGGCTAGAAAGCTTTCCCTTGTTCATTGGTCTTCCTTACTTTCAGCAGCATCTGGAGCAGGAGCTTAATTGAGAAGGTGGTTCGAAATTTCACTTAGAAGGCAATTATAATTATTCCAAAAATACAAAAGTTACATAAACCAGTTATAATAATGGAGTATATTAATGGATGGAAGCTTAACAAAGAGAGATTCAACCTTGAACTAAGGAGAAATTTCCTGACAGTGAGAACAATTAATTCAGTGGAATGGCTTGCCTTCAGTGGAATGACTTGCCTTCCAAACTGCAGTTGAGCAGTTCAAATCTCACCAGGTTCAAGGTTGACTCAGCCTTCCATCCTTCCAAGGTGGGTAAAATGAGGACCCAAATTGTTGGGGGCAATATGATGACTCTGTAAACTGCTTAGAGGGGGTGATAAAGCACTGTAAAGCAGTATAGTAGTCTAAGTGCTATTGCTATTGCCTTCAGAAGTTGTGAGTACTCTATCACTGGAGGTTTTTGAAAAGAGATTGGACAACCATAAGGTCTACTACTTGAGCAGGGAGATGGACTAGAAGACCTCTAGTATTCCTTCTAACTCTATTATTCTGTATTCAGTATTACTGCCATGCCAAATCTCTTTGGCAGATAACTAGTAATAATCTAATACATATAATTGTAGCTCACATAATCTCAGTCACAATAGTTTCTTCATATACACACACACACACACACACACACATTAACAGACATTCTGCAAACTCCAGAACTAAAATAATTAAAATTTTATTCTACTAAGCTTTTGTCAGCCACCTGCTGACATCGTCAGAGTATTAAACTACCATTACAGAGATCTCTGCCTTTATATGCCATTAATCAATTTGGCCATTATGCATGTAATAGGCCCTTCCAGTCATCTCCCACTTGTAATTAGCTGTGTTGTTTTTGCTGTCATCATGCTGTTTGATGGAGGCTTAATTCTTACTGTTTCTTCCCTCCTAGCCTGCTTATTTGTAAGGGATGATGTTAGTTTGTCAACCCCAAATGACCTCCTCCACCTGTTGAATTTCTGTCTTAGGACCTAGAACAGGGGTGAAATCTAAATATTTTCACTACCAGTTCTGTGGGCATGGCTTAATTAGTGGATGGGGCTTGGTGGTCAGGTGACTGGGTGGGCATGGCTTGTTGGTCAGGTGGGCGTGGCCAAGTCGACATCACTTCGTTGCCCTTTTTTAACCTACAAAACACAACACAATACAACTGGCTCACCCACAATGTAAAAACAGCTGTGCTAGACCCAAAATGGCCCCTGCAACAAGCAGGAACCTCATACAGCCACAAAAAGCCCCCAAAACCAACATTTTACACACACACAACACAACACAACACAACACAACACAACACAACACAACACAACACAACACAACACAACTGGCTCACCCACAATGTAAAAGCAGCTGTGCTAGACCCAAAATGGCCCCTGCAACAAGCCGGAACCTCACACAGCCACAAAAAGCCCAAAAAACCAACTTTCACACTTTACACACACAAAATTCCACATACAGCTTTGTATGTGGATTTGTGAGATTTTGTGTGTTTGTGTAGTTAGAGTGAAACATTACAGAAACACACAAAATCTCAGAAAGCTGCACAAATATTATTTTATTTTATTTTATTTTCATTTTTATATAAAAGCAGCTAAATTTAAAACTTCCTAAACTTTAAATGGCTAGGTCTAAAAAAAGAACAACTAAAAAACCCCCAATTAACTATTTTTTTAAAGCTCCCAAAGGGGGAAAAAACTTACAGGCAGGCAGGCAGGCAGATAGAGCTGCTCACTGATGAGCTTGATTGCAGACAGGGAGATTCAGTTGCTTGCTGATGCAATGGATTGCAGGGATTACAGCAAGTGAAGCAAGACTGGTGTTGCGACCAGCAGCTAAAGTAAGCAAGCTGGAGGCTTGGGGGGGGGGAGGGATTTTTGCTACGGGTTCTCTGAACTGCCCACTGCACTCGCTACCTACTCACCCGAGCCGGTCTGAACCGGAAGCATTTCACCCCTGACCTACAACAATCTGGGTCCTCAATTTACTCACTTTGGAAGGATGGAAGGCTGAGTCAACCTTGAGCCAGTGAGATTTGAACTGCCAAACGGCAGCTAGCAGTCAGCAGAAGTATCCTGCAGTGCTGCACTCTAACCACTGCACCACCTTGGCTCTCTAATGCTTTTCCCCACCTATACTCTAGACTTAGCTACGTTTTGTCATACCACTTTCTAAACTGTGGGGTTTCCTCGTGTCTTCTCATATACCATACCAAGTCCTCGATTTAGAATTATTCTGTAATCTGCCTCTAGAGGAAAAAATGTCAGAGCTAAAAAAGTATGTATCTTCAAAGTTGTTAAGGAGTTGAAAGAGCCTGCCTCTTGGACTTGGACACTCCATAATTGGAGGTTTTCAAGGAAAGGTTGGAAAACTATCTGTCAGGGAAGGTATGACATTTCCTATCTTGGGCTATGATCCATAATTTTATAAGGAAAATAAATCTAAGCAGGTTGGCACCAGTCACTATAATAATGTTTATTTGATCTTTTTTTTTTTTTTGTTCTTCAACTTGAACATTTAGTTCAAAGTTATCTTATAAATATGTTTGTGTTCTTTAGGAATCTTTAAAAAATTGTGTTAGTGAAATCTTACAATTTTTTTTTTCAAATCATAAGAGAATAATAAAACAGTGCACTAAGATATTGTTACATTCTTAAATAATGGAAATTCTATCACAAAAACCTCAATAAGAAGTTACATAGATCATCAAATTCTACCAATGGAATAGTTTGCTATCCATTTATATTTCAATTTCTTCTGGATAAATATGTACCCATATGTACCCATTGTTATACCCATCAGAACCAGCTACGCTGTGGGAAACTTCACAGAAAACTAGTTACTAATTGGTTCAATTAATATTTTTTCTCTATACCCAAATTAGATGGAAACTAGTTTTTTAATGGTCCCAAGTACATTGATGGTAGAAAAGTAGTAAAAACATTACATCAATCCTGAAAGTCAATGGTCTCACTAGATTAAACTTCTCTGATGCACCATATAAAGAGGTTTTCTATATTTTTACTCTTTTCCCAAACCTCATGCATTCCATCTGCACTGAAGGTGATCAAATCGTATCATATCATTTTTAGAAACAATAGATTTCCAATCAGTTTAGTGCCATTAACTTCATAGAAATTAAAGTAAGATCTTCAAGGAGTTAGGAATAAGCCTTGAAAATCAAACCAACAATATGGATCAGTGATATTAACCATTTTTCAATTATGCAGAAAAATGCAGAAAAAACAATTACTACCAACCTGCCTTCCATTGAGGACCTATATACTGCACAATTTAAAAAGAGGGCTGTGTAAATATTTACAGACCCCTCACACCCTGGACATAAATTGTTTCAACTCCTACCCTCAAAATGATGCTATAGAGCAGTGGTCACCAACCGGTGGCCCGTGGACCACTGGTGGTCTGCAAGAAAAGTTTGGTGGTCCGCAGAGAAATTTTCGTATTTTTGCATTTTTGCAGGTGGTGCAATACGGAAAAAGGAGTGCAGCCCTCACTGTCTGGAATGAATGGTGCTGTTGTGGCAGTGGGGGAGGGGGGCGGCACAAGTGGGAAGAAGATGCATTTGTGATGGCTGGAAGCTGTGAGAGCGAAGCACTACTTTCATTTGCACAGCAACAGCATTCAGCCTTGGTATATTTGCGCCAGCCAGTGGTGCAAAGCAGCCCTCGTCTCCTGCTGCTTGGGTCTCAGAGTGGTAAATGGCATCTGGTCTGTAGAGCAGCCGGATTTTGCTCTCCATTGCGGATGCCAGATCGGCCCCTGCAAGCTCTCATCTCGAGGAGCACTCCCTGAAGCGGAGCTGGAAACTTTGATAAGGCTCCTTGAGAGACAAGAGCTTGCAGGGGCTGATCTGGCATCCGCAATGAAGAGCAAAATCCGGTTGCTCCCCGAACCAGGTGCTGTTTATCACTCCGAGTCCCAAGCGGCAGGAAACGAGGGCTGCCTTGTGCCACAAATATACCAAGGTGAATGCTCATGCCGTGTAAATTCAACTAATGCTTTGCTCCCACACTTCTTCCGGCCCTTGTTGGTGTTCCGCGCACCTCGGTCTCTCAGGGAGATGCTTGACTTCCTCTCAGCCCCAAGACACTGGCCCATGAGGTGAGAGAGAGAGAGAGAGAGAGAGAGAATCAGAATGAGACAGAGAGAGAAAGAGACAAAGAATGAAAGATAGAATGAGAGAGAGAGAAAGAGAGGTAATCAGAATGAGACAGAGAGAGAAAGAGACAAAGAATGAAAGAGAGGGAAAGACAGAATGAAAGAGAGAGAATGAGAGGGAAAATGAGAGAGAGAGAGAAAGAGACAGAGAGAATCAGAGAGAGAGTGAGAGAGAGAGAATCAGAGACAGAGAGAGAATGAAAGAGAGAGAATCAGAGAATCAGAGAGAGAATCAGAGAGAGAGAGACAAAATGAAAGAGAATCAGAGAGAGAAAGAATCAGAATGAGAGAATCAGAATGAGAGAGAGTGGGGGAGAGAGAGGGGGGAGAGAGAAAGAGAGAGTGGGGGAGAGAGAGAAAGAGGGGGGAGAATGAGAGAGAGAGTGGGGGAGAGAGAGGAAAAGAGGGGGGAGAGAATGAGAGAGAGAATGGGGGAGAGAGAGAGAAAGGGGAGAGAGAAAGAAAGAATGAGAGAGAAAGAGTGGGGGAGAGAGAAAGAGAGAGGGGGATGAGAGAGAAAGAGGGAATGAGACAGAAAGAGTGGGAGAGAGAGAAAGAGAGAGGAGAGAGAGAGAGAAAGGGAGAATGAGAGAGAGAGAGGGAGGGAGAGAGAAAGAGAGAAAGAGAGAGAGAGAGAGAGAGAGAGAGAGAGAGAGAGAGAGAGAGAGGAGGGAGAGTGCCTGAAGGACCCCATCCCGTCACTGGGAGTCCAGGTGCTTCAGCAAGCGGTGCGCTGGATTCATATTAGTGGTCCGCAAAATTTAAAATTATGAACTTGGTGGTCCCTGAGGTCCAAAAGATTGGGGACCCATGCTATAGAGTACTGCACACCAGAACAACTAGACACAAGAACAGTTTTTTCCTGAATTCCATCACTCTGCTAAACAAATAATTCCCTCAACGCTGTCAAACTCTTCACTAAAGCTGCATTACTATTACTATTAGTCTTCTCATCGTTCCTATCAACCATCTCCTCCCACTTATGACCATAACTTTGTTGCTTGTATCCTTACAATTTATATGTAGTATGATTTGATTGCTTATTTGTACCCTATGACTATCATTAAGTGTTGTATCTTATGATTCTTGACAAATATATCTTGTCTTTTTATGTACACTGAGAGCATATGCACCAAAGACAAATTCCTTGTGTGTCCAATCACACTTGGCCAATAAAGAATTCTATTCTGTTCTGTTCTGTTCTGTTCTGTTCTGTTCTGTTCTGTTCTGTTCTGTTCTGTTCTGTTCTGTTCTGTTCCGTCCGTTCCGTTCCGTTCCATTCTATTCTGTTCTATTCTATAATTCTATTCTAATTATATCAAATATATACACATACCTCTTATACTTTGATTTTTCCCCCTCCTAAACTCACATATGGCTCTGCTCCAGTGATGGATAACATGATTCATACAGCTTTCTTCTATCAGATGTATCTGTCACAAGTAAATGCCTTATTCTCCAATATGGAACAGTATCCCGATGAACATCTTCACATTATGGGGATTCTCCAGTTGCTGCTTCATTTTAATTGGACATGGATTGGGATAATATTTCAAGAAAATGAGATTGGTGAACAATTTCTGAGGGAAGCGCTTCTCATCTTATCTCAAAATGGAATCTGCTTTGATTACATTGAAGAGCTGCCAACAGTTGCTTTTTCAAACGAGATGGGAGAACAAGTCCTTGCTTTTGTCAAAGTGTGCAAAGTCATTATGAGAAGTACCTCCAGTGTTGCGATTGTCTATTCTGAAAACCAGGCCATGGCAGCTTTCAGGACGATCTCCTATGTATCAGATTATTGGGACACAACAGTGGAGATAAACGATAAAGTTTGGATTTTCCCAGCCCAGATGCAATACACTTTGGTTCCATTTCAAAGAGACTGGAGTATGGATTTTTTCCATGGTGCTCTTTCTTATGCAGTGTCGTCAAAAGAATTAATGGGATTCAAAAGATTTCTTCAGATGAGAAACAGTGCTCCAGAAAACATAGACAGTTTTTCAAGGGTCTTTTGGGAACAAGCCTTTGAATGTTCTTTCTCAAATTCCACTTTAAACCCAGAGGCAGAGAAAAGCTGCACTGGGGAAGAGAAGCTGGAGGCTCTTCCAGACTCTGTTTTTGAATTGAGCATGACTGGGCAAAGCTACAGTATCTACAATGCAGTCTATGCTGTGGCGCATGCTCTCCAAGCCATGCTTACATCCTACTCCAAACAAAGAGTAATGGCCGGTAGTGGGAAACAGAAGCTTCTCAATCATCCAGTGTGGCAGGTAAGATCCTACTCTATATTTACTGATCTAGTAGATAATATTGCTTCCATATCTACAGCTGTTCACAAATTATATAGAAACCATTTTAATGCTGGAGGAATGTTTTGGGTAGATCTATCCCAGCTTTTTTTTTAATTTGAAAAAGGGTAAGTTTTATGAATACTTAATAATGAATATTGGTTCATTATTTGATCACCAGGTACAGCAGCATAGTTAAAGGATTTTTCTCCTCTCCCTCCCTCTTTCAGATTCACTATATTACATTCACTATACTATATTCAGATTCACTATATAAAGAGCTGTGGTGGCGCAGTGGTTAGAGTGCAGTACTGCAGGCTACTTCTACTGACTGCCAGCTGCCTGCAATTTGGCAGTTCAAATCTCACCAGGCTCAAGGTTGACTCAGCCTTCCATCCTTCCGAGGTCGGTAAAATGAGGACCCCGATTGTTGGGGGCAATAGGCTGACTCTGTAAACCGCTTAAAGAGGGCTGTAAAACACTATGAAGCAGTATATAAGTCTAAGTGCTATTGCTGTTGTCTACTTTAAAGAAGCCATTCTTGGACCTAGTTGAGTTAGATAAATTGTCTCCAATCTCCAATCTTTTCCCTTTGAAATGAAAATTATATTAGGGGAAAGAGAGAGTCAATGGTGAGGAGGAAGATAAAAGAGATTGTGTGGTTGCCAAATAACAGAAAGGAGGAGAACATGCAGCTGGTGATTGTGACATACAGTATAGTTCTAGATTATGGCCATGAAAACAGAGTTGTTACTCTGCTTAGCAGTTCTCTGCCTCTCCTGGTAATTATTCCTGGGCCTGCTGATGGAACTGATGAATTAATGCTACTATTATATTAGGGGGCATAACAGTATCTTCTGAAATAATATTGCTATATATTTTGCCATCAATGTAGATCTTTATTAATTATTGCCATATTCTTCCCTTGAGCTTCATCCCTACTTAAGAAAAGTCACATTTAACAACAGTGCTGGAGAAAATATTTTCTTTGATCAAAATGGGAAGGTCTCGTCTGGCTTTGATATTATCAATTGGGTCACCTTCCCAAATCAATCCTTTCTTAGGGTCAAAATTGGAAAAGTAAATCCATCTGCTCAACTAGAAAACCTTTTCTCTCTATCGACAAATAACATGGTCTGGCCCATCTTTTTTAACCAGGTAACTTTTATTCATTTTTTAAAGTGGTGGTTAACAACTCATATTGCAGCTGATGTCCAAATAGCTTGCTTGAACAGGTGCACAAATTAATGAAACAAGCACAGGAAAAGCAATATTTTTGATAAAGGATTTTGAAGATTTTGTATAAGAAACTCAATGTATTCTTACTTCTAAGTTAATTAGCCCTAATCCTTGACATCTATCAGAGGAATAAAGAGTTTTCCATTGATATCACTCATTATTCTAGAAGGATAAGGTATAAGACATGTCTTGTAACTGGCCTCAGTGGTGGGATTCAAATAATTTAACAACCGGTTCTCGGCCCTATTGACCATCTGGGTGGGTGGGTGACACCCCCCTGGGAGCAAAACCGGACCACAGGGGGATGTGCCACCCCCCGCACCCCATTTTGGGCCTAGTAGGCCTCCTTGCAGCCTCCTGGGAGTGA